>NW_006788448.1:1508034-1531421 GCF_000442215.2 Lipotes vexillifer | reverse complement strand
GAAAGAGTCACATCCAAATTCTTTCCCTCTGGACTTGAATCTGGAAGCATGTAGCTCTGGGATGATGAGAGGAGAGGCTGCTACCATGGAGCTGAGATATGGAAAGCAAGAAAAACTGGGTGCTCAGTCATGCTCTGTGAACACTGGCTTAAGCCTGAAGAACCTATTCCTGGTCTTTCATGTACATGAGTCAATAAAATTCCTTTTTATGGGGGGTGTAAGCCAGTCTGATTTGGGTTTGTTACTTACAACCCAAAGAATTTAAACTGTTTTACACATGGTCCAAATGTAAACAAAATAATCCCCTCATTAGCAGGTTTGTTTTATAGACTATCTGAAGCAAGGTACCTCACAAAAGTTGGGAGTGGAGAGCATTCATCCTTCAGGAAAAGCCCATGGAAATAAGGCTTTAAATATTAATTTAAATTAATTTTGCTAATATTAGCTTAGTTTCATCAGAGCAAGGATGGGCCTGTATGCACAAAAAACCTATTCTCTTTCCAGTGAATGGGCCTTGCCTTAAAAGTCACAGACCCAAACATAGGCACTTGTAAGAGATGGCCAAGAGCACCTGAATAGCTTCATCTTGTTTGTAACCAGAAATTATCACCATAGGGCTCACATAGAGAAGGTCACCAACAAAAGTGCAGAATGATAAGCAGTAGCTCCACAGGAAGCAACCTGCCCATCTTCCCAATTGACATGCTGGAAACAGAGTGGCCCAAACTTGGGATGCTGAGATGATATAACAAAAGTGTTTGAAAAACAGAATTTTCAGATGGACATTTGTTAACCTATTGACCCACAGAAGTGGAGTTTGGAGTTTTCAATAAAATAATGCTAATGTTAAACCTTTTTTTCCTTTTTCCTTACCATTCCCATCATTCACCTTTGTCAAATGAGAAAATAACACCTATGTGAAAGTTTTCTGTAAAACTGTAAAGTGTTATTCAATACTGCTTTGCACTCTAAACTAGCTTTGCTCGGAGCTGATCTGGCTCTCTTTCCCTTACGTGCTGTAATAAATTAAGATAAAGGGAACATTTTAGGCCCACCTTCTTCTTTTTTTTAAGCAGGGCTGACTTTATCACTGAAGTCAGTAGGGTGTGATAGTTTTGATTTATAACTTTCTCAACAAGTTAGCCATGATATATCCACAAAAGTTATGGTTGATATTCTGTCTAGTGGCTATTCACATGGCTCCTCTTTCAAAGGAACAGAGGTCATGGCAGCCAAAATCCCACCCCCAGGTCCACTTAATTTCACTGTGAGCATAACACACTGCTGACTTTCCTGTAATCTGCAGGACTTTACGAAAACTGCAAGTGGCTCTGTGGTAACAGAAGGTGCCACTTCCTGGGTAAGGCCATGGACATGAAATTCTGGGAACATACATATCACACCACAAAACTTAGTATTAAGAACATCCCCCAGTTTCTCACAGAATAGTCTCTTTTCCATAATGATCAGACTGGAAGAAACAAATACCATTCCTTACAAAACACCTGTTCTCATCTCCTTTACTCTCATCTTCTGCTGCCTTTTCTTTCCCTTCTACCACCTCTTCTGCAACAGGTATCTCTGAACTCCATCTGCCACTGCATTCCCACCCGTTTCATTCCAGCCCATGCTACCAGGATCCGGCACCTTTGGCTGACCACCACTTCTAGCTTCCAGATTTCTTTGTTGTTATCCACAATTCCCAATATATTGGGATGGGGTGGGCAACAAAACAAAAAACACATTCATACAGAAAACTGAGCTAAAGAGGGTAATCCTCATATAAGAAAATGTAAGAATACAGCAAACTGATTTCAAATTTATGATCCCAGTTTGAATTGTGTTAAGTAACTATACAATTGCTACGTTATCTTAATACATAATAGTACAAGCTTCAAAATTATTCGAATCATTCCAGGCAAATAACATTCAGGAAAGTTAAAGACAAAGAACTTCACTAGCTTTTCTTCCTTTTTTGAAGTTGAGTAAACCTTTTCTCCATGTCTACATATGGAAAGCATACCTGAAAGCATCAATGCCAGTATGTAATATTTTTAAAACTCTTTGCTTTTTCTTTTCATAAAAAATTAAACATACATACAGTGTACTACAGCTACTTAAAATAAGTAAAAATATATTGTGGTTTGTATTATCAATCTTCTGATAAATAAATAATAACCTGTTACTATAGCAGCTGAGAACACAGTTCTAGAATTGAGATTCTCTTCTGTGGGCCCTAGTCTGGGCTCACTCTGCATGTCTCCTGCTTTCAGGGCTTTTAGAACTGTTTTCAGTGTTTTACTTTTGTATATACTCTAAATTTGGCCCGAAGGTATGGTTTTCCTGCAATCCTCTCCCTGCCCCAACTCCCCTGCTGCCCAGGTAACCAACAATAACAACTCAGGGTATATCATGTCCTTCTATAGTTTGTTTCTGTGCTCTAATAGTCATATCACACATTTGTTCATCACTTTTCAATACTTTAATCCTTGCACAACCATGTGAGACAAGAAAAAGAAAGATCCAAGTAGTTAGAAAACTGAGATTTAGATGTTTTTAATAATTCATTTATAGTACTCAATATACTGTTACTTAATAGGAACTTAATAGGTTGCACAAAATACAGGCACTTAATTATAAAAGAACAGTGAACTAAAGTTTCCTCACCAATGCAGTCTATACTCTTACTACAATACTTACTACTCCCACCAAGCTTTGGGCCAGTTAGCATAGGAACAAATAAAGGGACTGCAGGAAGCACACACTTAAAAGACCTGTTTCCAAATTGGAAGCTCCCAAACACTGGAGTTTTGCTTCCACTCTAGCCCTGACAGTCATGTTGGAGGTAGGTAGCTAAGAGGGAATGAAGCAGCAAGATTCAGATATTGGATGTAAAACGTTTAAGTTTAATATACTTTATAGGAAATGATTTTACTTTGGGTCCATTAGTAAATTGTTACTGTTCCATGGAAAGATCTTAGAAAAACTAAGCTGTTGTGATCTGCAGCAGTATGAACTGACAGGTACGGACAGCACTGTAATACCAGGAGCAAACACACACATAGTCTTAAGCAGTCTGACAATATCAACTATTCATTTTTCCCAGTCCTCACTGTGGGGAGGATTAAGTGGACTAGTGCTCGGAAGTTCAATTCTGCTTAAGGGGCCAGACACCTATGGCTCTGGAGCCTCAAAGAAACAAAGAGGAATAGGAGGATTTAAAAAGGAGTTCTGTCACTGAAAGAATTTTTGTGAATGAGGTAAAGAGAAATTAGAACCCTGAGAGATAGTAACTTAATCTGTTATTTGGTCAAATAATTACCATCTTCTTTGCAATGATAACTAAGGACATCTACTTGTAGCTTTGTGACAAAGAATTTTTCCATCAAAACTGTGAAAACCACCAATTCACCCCATTAGAAGGTAGGAGCCCTTCTCCCTTTAATTTTCACTTTTACTTGGGGTAGATTCCCTAGGCAAAGTCAGTGCCCTCTGAGATCTATAAATAAAATTTCTAAACAGTAGCACATTTAGCAGCCCAGTACAACTAGGAAGATGGCCATTTAATCAGACATTTGTCTTTTCTTGTTGTCCCTAAGCCCCAACAGGAAATGCACAGCTAAGGAACTAAGGAACCATTCTGCTTATGGACAAGGTAGGGAGAAATAAATCTCCCTCAAGTAATATCACCAGACTTTAGATATTCTGCACAAGTCTGCTTAAACTGAATTGATAGATTCATTAGTAGGCAAAAGAATAGGCTCATGCAACTATTCATGTTATTCAGTGGCCAAAACTGGCACTTCAAAATGACATACTAGTTAGGTTAGAAATAATTTAACTTTTACTGTTCTTTTTCCTCTGTTTTGGGGTTTTTTTTTTTACAGCAAAAGAGAACCTTTAATGTATGTCATGAAAACGTCTTTTATACCAGATTTCAATGACCACTGAAAAATGCAATAAATAATGTGAGATAAAATAATTTTTAGACAAAGTAGAGAGGGTTTATGAATGAAGGAAATTCTAAAGGATATAACACAGGAAGGAAACTTGTCCTAGATGGAAAGTTTGAGAAGTGAAATAGAACGGAGAGCAAATAAAGTAGTAAATATGTAGATAAATCCAAATGAACATTGACACTTAAAAACAATACACAATACAAATACTACATATGATAATACACAATTATGTAAGGCTGATGAATTTTTTTTTAAACATCTTTATTGGAGCATAATTGCTTTAAAATGGTGTGTTAGTTTCTGCTGTATAACAAAGTGAATCAGTATACATATATCCCCATATCTCCTCCCTCTTGCATCTTCCTCCCTCCCACCCTCCCTATCCCACCCCTCTAGGTGGAAACAAAGCACCGGGCTGATCTCCCTGTGCTATGCGGCTGCTTCCCACTAGCTATCTATTTTACATTTGGTAGTGTATATATGTCCATGCCACTCTCTCACTTCGTCCCAGCTTCCCCTTCCCCTTCCCTGTGTCCTCAAGTCCATTCCCTACGTCTGCGTCTCTATTCCTGTCCTGCCCCTAGGTTCTTCAGAACCATTTTTTTTTTTTTTTTAGATTCCACACTTATGTGTTAGCAACCGGTATTTGTTTTTCTCTTTGACTTACTTCACTCTGTATGACAGTCTCTAGGTCCATCCATCTCACTACAAATAACTCAATTTCGTTTCTTTTTATTTTCCTCTGTTTTTGAAAAAAATTCCCTTAATGTATCAAAAGTAAAAAATAATCAGATTCATTATTTTAACTGATGGTTCACTTCTGACACATCCCTAACCCATTTTACTCCTCTGGTTCTCAGTTTCATCATCTGTAAAACAGGTCCAAGACTAGCTGATCTATTAGGTTCACTTCTAACTTGAAAATTATTGAACTCAGAGTTCCAGAACTTGTGCTTACAAACTAAGCATTCTAAACTTCATTACAATTATGGAATGAAACATCACTTGCTCTAGTTACAAATTAAAATGATCATACTTATGTATACATTCTCATCCTGAATCAGAAATATAATTCCAATCAAAGGCAAAATGATTAAGAATAATTTTAATGAATTGTAAAAATACATCTGCTCTAGTTATGATGGGGAAACATTCTACTATGGCCATTTAAATACAAAGTTCAGGGACTTTACTGGTGGCGCAGTGGTTAAGAATCCACCTGCCAATGCAGGGGACACGGGTTCAAGCCTTGGTCCGGGAAGATCCCACATGCCACGGAGCAACTAAGCCCATGTGTCACAACTATTGAGCCTGTGCTCTAGAGCCCACGAGCCTCAACTACTGAGCCCACGCACCACAACTACTGAAGCCTGCGTGCCTAGAGCCCATGCTCCGCAACAAGAGAAGCCACTGCAATAGAAGCCTGAGCACCGCAATGAAGAGTAGCCCCCGCTCGCCGCAACTAGAGAAAGCCCATGTGCAGCAACGAAGACTCAATGCAGCCAAAGAAAAAAAAATAAAGTTCAGTGTCTTTTGATAAATGAAGGACCCTAAAGGATAAATATGGTGATAGAGTATTACATGATTGGCTATCTAAAACTAAATTAATAATCTGGCACAGATTTACATTGATAATATCAAAAGCCATCTATGAAACTGTACTGGAATCAAGAAATAGACTTGATTATTATATTTAGAAGTTTAAAACTATTTAGGTCCTCATTGTTCAGGGGAAAAATGAAATTAATAGGTGGTTCTTTAAGCTGAATTGGGTTTGAGGTACTTGATTTTATATGTAAAGTGTTCAGGTTTTCTGTGTCTCTGTCGTACAGACGTGAACCTTGGAGTTCTACTAAAAAGAAGCTCCTAAATATCCTAATGTATGTAAGATAATCTGGCAGGGGGTCTGGCACATGGCAAATGCTCAACAGGTAATTTGTTTTCTTCTCTTTCCTCCCCTATCAGTAGATATAAAATACCAGGATGAAAAAAAATATGATTAAAATAATGAAAAAGGATCAGGAGTTTAAACAGGAGCTGAAATAAACACCCTCTGCTCTGTTATCAGGCACCCATCTTCCTTGGCTGTTTAAGAAGTTCTTAACCACATAAAACAGAAGCACCTGTGAATGTTTGTGTTCTATTACATATACTTTTACAGAGAAATGAAGCACAATAACAGCACTGAAATGAAGAAAACTCTTTCTTTAAAGTCATTTATTCACAACAGATTATAAGTAGGTCAAAGACCGTTTTCATTAAAAACAAAAAAAGTCTATTTTTTTTCCTGAAAAAGCATATTCTATTTCAAATGAACAAGTGATGTTAGATCTTCCTGAGAGAAAATTATGAATTATATAATCAGTGTGCATTAAATGATAGTCTGGGAAAAGAAAGGCCTCAGGAGATACTCTTTTTTTGTTTGTTTGCTTTGCTTAGATGAATACATTCAGCTTCATGTGTTTTGAGTGTCTTGGTACTATGGTGACAGGGGACATAAACATATAAAACTGGCTTTCCAGGTAAATAATGAAATGTGATCTATATTAACAGAATGTTTTTCTAAAGAACTTTGTGAAAAATATGTCAATATTTCTATAATGTTCACATTATGTAATAGAAGTTTTGGGAATGTTCATTTTTCCCATTCCAATATATACTGAAATATTGATGAAGATTCACTCAATAACACAAAGGAGGAACTACAGCCAAGTAGGCAGAGGGGAGAGAGGCTTGGGAGAAAGCTGTGAAATTTTAAGGGAAAATGCATCATAGACTCACTCCATTTTAAAGCTTATAAAGGACTCTAGAGATAGATACTTCAGGGATTTCATCAACATTTCATCAACAGAACTTCATTTTTAAAGATTAGCATTGGTATGTTTACAATCTTTCATTAGAAACAACATATATCCTCAAATGTGTTAATACACCACACTTTAACATCCTGGAGTCTATCAATACATTGCCTCAAGTTGCCAAGTTGACTAGTTTTTGTGTAGAACTCAAATAAATAAAAAGCTCTTCCATTATCTCTGACTTACTGAAGCAAGTCATTTTATCACTTATCTTCATGACTCATGATTTTCTTGATACCATGAATCCAAAATGATATGTAGAAGTAAACTGGATGAGGGGAAAGGAGAAATAGTTCTCTTTGAAATTTCTGGTTGAGAAAATGTGGAGGGCCATCATTCTTTTTTCTTTTTCTTTGTAGTTGATTTACAATGTTGTGTTAGTTTCTGGTGTACAGCAAAGTGATTCAGTTATACATATACATATATATTCTTTTTCATCTTTCATTTTTCATTATGGTTTATTAAAGGATACTGAATATAGTTCCCCATGCTATACAGTAGCACCTTGTTGTTTATCTATTTTACATATAGCAGTTTGTATCTGCTAGTCCCAAACTCCTAATTCATCCCTCCCCCACCACCCCCTTTCCCCTTTGGTAACCATAAGTTTGTTCCCTGTCTGTTAGTCTGTTTCTGTTTCACAAATAAGTTCATCTGTGTCATATTTTAGATTCTACATATAAGTGATATCAGGTGGCACATGTCTTTCTCTTTCTGACTTACTTCACTTAGTATGATAATCTCTAGGTCGATTCATGTTGCCGCAAATGGCATTATTTCATTCTTTTTTATGGCTGAGTAGTAATTGTGTATACATACTACATCTTCTTTATCCATTCATCTGTTGCTGATGGACATTTAGGTTGCTTCCATGTCTTGGCTATTGTAAATAGTGCTGCTGTGAACATAGGGGTGCATGTATCTTTTCGGATTATAGCTTTGTCCAGATGTATGCCCAGGAGTGGGATTGCTGGATCATATGGCAACTCTATTTTTAGTTTTTTAAGGAATCTCCATACTGTTCTCCATAGTGGCTGCACCAATTTACATTCTCACCAACAGTGTAGGAGGGTTCCCTTTTTTCCACACCCTCTCCAGCATTTGTTATTTGTAAACTTTTTAATGATGGTCAATCTGACAGGTGTGAGGTGACACCTCATTGTGGTTTTGATTTGCATTTCTCTAATAATTAGCGATGTTGAGCATCTTTTCATGTGCCTATTGGCCATCAGTATGTCTTCTTTGGTGAAATGTCTATTTAGGTCTTCTGCCCATTTTTTGATTGGGTTGTTTGTTTTTTTTTTGTTGAGTTGTATGAGCTGTTTGTATATTTTGGAAATTAAGCCTGAAGGGCCATCACTCTTATACCTCACAGTTAGACAGAAAATTCAGATAAGGGAGATTAATTCAGATAAAGGAGACAGTATTAACTAACCAAAATCCCATTTACCATTTGTTGAATTCTTCACCACAAATTGTTATAGCCTGTGAGATCTAGGAATGTCCACCTATGAGGACAGTCAACCGTAAGTAAATTCAGTTTTAAAATAAGCAGTCCTTTGGATCATATTCATGTTTCCATTCACTCATTCATTTATTCAATGAACATTTTACTTGGAAGCTACTATATGCCAGGCATTGGGAATATAATAGGAAGCAAGAGCCCACAAAAATCTCTCTGAACTCAAAGATCTTCTCAGTCTATCGGGGGTTAAGATTAGGTAACCAGCAATTATTTATAATATAGAGTGATATACATAAGATTTAACCATCTATTTACACAGTAGTATGCTAGAAACTATACAGTTAAAAACTTAAATAAAACTGAAAGTTTCTCTCTTTCTCTTTTTTTCGCCTTGTCCAAATTTCATTTTTTCCAACAGTTATTTGCTTGGTTCCTGTACTAGGTCATCTAAACAAGGCATGTCTGAAAGTGAAAGGGAGTGGTACTAATAATTTTGCTGGATTAGGGACTGCCCCGGTCAAATGGGGATACATGGTCATCCTAGTTATGGGAAATGTAAATATCTCTTCCTAGTCCACTATTTCCAAAAAACAGTATTCTGAAGAGTGTGATCATCAAAAAGCATAAGAGAACAGATATGTTCATGATCTGAAGTAGGCTAATTAAATCCATGTGGACATGTTTTTCCTTTAGACTTTATGGTCTCTATGATGTCAGAGCCACAACTTCCATTACCACATTTTGATATGCAGAAGAGGGGAAAAGATTCTCTCCAGAATGCTTTGCTTGTAATAAGGTTAGAGACTTTACATTTTTCTAACTTACCAGGTCTTTGGATTTCTGTCAGGTACCACAAAACCAGGTACAAAAGAATCCTAAATCAAAGATGCTCAAACAAAACTTCAACAGCAGCCTACGGATACCTGCAGGGACCTGTCTATAGATTCCTAGGTCCAGATCAAGGTAGCAAGATGCTGGTTGGCATACTGGCACCTCCACAGTTCTCAAATTAGCACTAACATTTTCTGAAATATCTAAAGGAAAGAAAATTCAGGATTTCTGGACAGAAATTAGTAACAAGAAACTGTTTATACTGCAGGCAGCAGAAGCAGCAATTCAGAACCCATTTTTTATTTCATGCTCATTTAGCAGAGGAACTGTGAGCCCTCTGAGGAAGAAGATGCATGGCTGGGGCTGGAAATATGTGCCTGGAGCTAGAAAATCTGAGGAGCAGATATGCTTTCTGATATGAGGAAGAACCTATATTTCTGCTTTGACTCTTAAGGATAGAAACTAGGAGAAAGGGTTTGCTTGACTTTCCTTCAAGTGTGTGTGTGCACACGTGCACGAGACAGAGAGATGAGAGGGACAAGAGAGACAGAGGGCTTGACTGTACAAGCACAAAAGTGAGTGTGCTTTGGAATCAAAGTGAAGGGCTGAATATTAAGAATTTTCAAATTATTACCTGCATAAGAAATCAGATACTACTAGTCATTCAAAGTCAACAGTCAGGTTTGGCTGCATAAGAATCACTCCTAAAAACTCAGGTTCCTTGGCCTATCTCTAAGATTAGATTAAGTAAGGAACCAAAGACCATGAATTACTACAACTCCTTCCAGTTTCTTAAGCCCTTTAACTTCCCCACAATTGTTTTATTTTATGTGTTTCCCCAAAATGATGAAAAATACTTTTGAGGCTATCCTTAGAAAACAGGGGAAAATGCATCTTATTCTGAAGCCAGTTTTTGAGACAAAGGTTAGAGTGAATTCAGTGTAAAGTTAGGAAAGTACTTTGAATTATTGGGATTTGTTGTTAAGGAAAGGAGTAACCCTGGGAAATCCCTGGTTAGGGGCTTGTGATAGTAATCCTGTTTGGTTCTTAACTTTGGTTGTCACAGAATTATCATTTTTTGTTTTGTACCTCCTCTCCTCATATATTGTCCCCAACTGGTCTAAGACAGGGAAACTGGGGGAAACAGAGGGTACACTGCAGCAGAGAAGGGTGATATAACATTAGTTATGTCTGCTTTTCATAAATGTGTACCACCCTTTCCAATAACTTCAAAATCAGCTGCTGATTGGTGAAGACCACATTCTCTTCAGTTTTCTGAAGGTTTATTCCATTAGATGAAGTGTATTAGTGTACTCTAACAAGCAAAGACTTAATTCTAGTATCTATTTTTAGAAAATATGGAAAACTAACCAAATCATGCCTGCAGGAAGGAAAAAAATACCCATTTTCCCTTTTACATGACACTTTAAAAAAATCTACCTAAAGTAAGCACATCAGATTCAGAGAAAGGAATTGTGAAGGAAGGTGTTATTCTTCTAGAATTTAAGTTAAACGGTGTTTAAATGGAGTGCTGTAAACAAACAAACAGAAAATAACAAGTTTTGGTGGAGATGTGGGGAAACTGGAACCCTTGTTGTACATTGCTGGTAGGAATGTAAAATGATTCAGTTGCTGTGGAAAACAGTAATGGCTGTTCCCTCAAAAGTTAAACATATAATAACTATATAATATAGCAGTTCCACTCCTTGGTATACACCCAAAAGAACTGTAAACAGGTATCCAAACAAAAATATGTATACATCTGTTAATAGCAGCACTATGTCCAACAGCCAGAAAGTGGAAACCCAAATGTCCATCAAAGGATGAATAAATAAGTAAATTGTGGTTTATATATATATATGCAATGGAAGCCATAAAAAGGAATGAAGTACTGACAGATGTTACAATGTAGATAATCCTTAAAAGCATTATGCTAAGTGAATGGTGCCATACACAAAAGGTCATATATTGTAGGATTCCATTTATATAATATATTCAGACTCGGCAAATCCATGCAGACAGGAAGCAGACTGGTAGTTCCCAGGGACTGGAGGGAGTGGGGAATGGGAAGAACTGCTGAATGGGTATGGGTTTCTTTTTGGGGTGATGAAACTCTTTTGGAACTACACAGAGCTGGTGGTTGTAAAACACTGTCAATGTACTAAATACCACTGAATTGTTCACTTTAAAATGTTTATTTGAATATCATGTGAATTTAACCTGAATGGAAAAAAAAAAGACAAGTGCAATGCCTTCTCAGCAGATGTGGGTGTGTTTTCCCCACAACTAAGAAATAGGTGTTGGTCTGCACATACCTGGAAGACAAGGCTGATGTTGCTGAGGTACCAAGTTTGGGTCTGGAGGCAAGGGTAATTCCTCAGAAATATACTTTAAAAGTTCCTTCCCCCGGTATGTTACCTGCACATAATTAAACACAGAACTTCAAAATCATATATTTTATAAGAAGCAAATACACCTTTCTCCTGCAAATTGTAACTCCAGTAAAGTATTGATTGTTGTACATTATGTACTGGCAAACTAGCCCACAGCCAAATCTGGGTTACCATCTTTTTTGTAAATAAAGTTTTACTAGAACACAGTGATACCCATTCATTTACTTAACATCTATAGCTGCTTTTATGCTACAACAGGATGGAGTAGTTTTGACAGAGACCATATGCTCACAAAGCCTGAAATATGTATTATCTGGCCCTTTACAGAAAAAATTGCTGACCCCTGATATGTATCATTAATTCTCTCATATGTTCACTTATTCAACAAATATTAATCCAGCACCTGCTACTTTATAACTTTAAAAAATTAATGTTGCATTAATAAAATTAAGTCATAAAAGTAAAATGGTACTTTTCTAGAAATCATATACACAGCTGGTTAGATTAACTGCATTTTAGGTCTATACATCAAAGTTTTTTTGTTTTTCTTGGTTGGTTTTTGAACTTAGTTATTGTTTATCAGCCCAAAAGGTCAGAGCTTAGAAATATATACATACAAATGGGCTGGACTGAGGTAGACTGGCAAACTCCTGCCAGAAATGTTCTGAGTCCAAAGGTCTTTGCGTCCTCCGGACCTATTTCTAGAGCAGTCTAATAGTATACTCCCAGAAGCTAGGTTCACTATGGTTAAACCAGCAAGTCTCAACTTGGACATCCCTTCCTCCAGGATGCCTTCCTATAACTGCTAAGCTCAAGTAATGACCCTCCTCTAGGATCCCATAAAGTCTGTGCTCATATTTCTGTCAAGGCACTTATCCCACTTAAAGGAAATTATGTATTAATGTGTCCATTTCCATTAAACTATAGGCTCCTTGAAGAAGGATCTGTATAATAGTAATTTTTATTCTCTAGCTCTTCATATAGTGCCTGACAATACTAGGAAAAAACTCTTAAGTCCCAGCTCTTAAGCAAAATTCTTAAACTCTCTGAGCCTGAGTTTGTGCATCTGTTAAATGAGTATCTCCAGATTTTTAAGTTGGGAGGAGCAAAGGAGATAATATATATGATAATATATACTTTTGGCATGCTGTCTAGCACATCCTGAGTGCTCAGTAAATGCCTGTTACTGAACAGAGTGAGGAAGGCCTAAGGAATACAGAATGGTTAGGCAGACTTTTAGCTCAATCCTATGACTAAACAAAGCTTGGTAATGTTAATGGAACAGACCTGGCCTACTCAGTATGCTAAACCCTCCTCACTTGCCAGGGAAAAAGAGAGGTGGGGCCACTGAATGCCACCTGTCATTTCTCCAAACAACTGAAGTTAATAACAATGGATTTTGAACATTCATCCAAAAACAGCAGAATATACATTCTTTTCAAGTGCACATGGAACATTTTCCAGGACAGATCACATACTAGGCCACAAAACAAATCTCAATAAATTTAAGAAGACTAAAATCATATCAAGCATCTTTTCCAACCCCACACTATGTGACTAGAAATCAACTACAAGAAAAAAACTGCAAAATATCCTCACAAATACATGGAGGCTAAACAATATGCTACTAAACAACCAACAGTTCACTGAAGAAAGCAAAGAAGAAAAAAAAAATGCCTAGAGACAAATGAAAACAAAATCATGATGATCCAAATCTATGGGATGCAGCAAAAGCAGTTGTAACAGGGAAGTTTATAGTGACACAAGCTTACCTCAGGAAACAAGAAAAAACTCAAATAAATGACCTAATCTTACATCTAAAGGAACTAGAGAAAGAAGAACAAACAAAACCTAAAGTTTGTAGAAGGAAAGAAATCATAAAGATCAGAGCAAAACCTTTAACCACGAAAAAAAAAAAAAAAAAAAAAATAGAAAAAGTCAATGAAACTAAAATCTGGTTCTTTGAAAAGATAAAATTGATAAACCTTTAGTCAGACTTAGTCAGAGAGGGCCCAAGTCAATAAAATCAGAAATGAAAAGGAGAAGTTAGAACCAACACCACAGAAATACCAAGGATCTTAAGAGACTACAAACAACTACATGCCAATAAAATGGACAATCTAGAAGAAATGGACAAATTCTTAGAAATGTACAATCTCCCCACACTAAACTAGGAAGAAATAGAAAATCTGAATAGACCAATTACCAGTAATGAAATTGAATCAGTAATTTAAAAACTCCCAACAAACAAAAGTAAAGGACCAGTTAGCTTCACAGGTGAATTCTACCAAACATTTAGAGAAGAGTTAACACCTATCCTTCTCAAACTATTCCAAAAACCTGCAGAGGAAGGAACACTTTCGAACTCATTCTAGAAGGCCAGCATCACACTGATACGAAAACCAGACAAGATATCACAAAAAAAACTCACAAAATTACAGCTAATATCACTGATAAACATAGACACAAAAATCCTCACAAAATATTAGCAAACAGAATCCAACAATACATTAAGAGGACCATACACCATGATCAAGTGGGATTTATCCTAGGGATGCAAGGATTTTTTGATGTCTGCAAATTGATCAATGTGATATACTATATTAACAAACTGAAGAATAAAAATCATATGATCATCTCAATAGATGCAGAAAAAGCTTTGACCAAATTCAACATCCATTTATAATAAAAACACTCCAGAAAGTGGGCACAGAGGGAATATACCTCAACATAATAAAGATCACATATGACAAACCCATAGTTAACATCATACTCATGGTGAAAAGCTGAAAGCATTTCCTCTAAGATCAGAAACAAGACAAAGATGCCCACTCTTGCTACTTTTATTCACATAGTATTGCAAGTCCTAGCCACAACAATCAGGCAAGAAAAAGAAATAAAAGGCATCCCAATTGGAAACACATAAGTAGAACTGTCACTGTTTGCAAATGACATGATACTATACATAGAAAATACTAAAAACGCCACCAGAAAACTACCAGAGCTCATCAGTGAATTCAGAAAAGCTGCAGGAAACAAAATAAATATATAGACATTTGTTGCCTTTCTATATATTAACAATGAACTATGTATGCATATAGCTGATTCACTTTGTTGTACAACAGAAACTAACACAGCATTGTGAAGCAATTATACTCCAATAAACATGTATTTAAAAAAAAACCCAATGAACCATCAGAAAGAGATTAAGGAAACAATCCTGTTTACCATTCCATCAAAAAGAATAAAATGCCTAGGAATAAACCTACCTAAGGAGGTAAAAGTCCTGTACTTGGGAAACTGTAAGACACTGATGAAAGAAACTGAAAATGAAACAAACAAATGGAAAGAAAAACATGTTGTTGGACTGGAAGAATTAATATTGTTAAAATGACCATACTACCCAAGGCAATCTACAGATTCAATGCAACCCCTATCAAAATACCAATGGCATTTTGCACAGAACTAGAACAAATAATTTAAAAATTTGTATAAAAACACAAAAGACCTGAATAGCCAAAACAATCTTGAGAAAGAAGAACAGAGCTGGAGGAATCATACTCCCTGACTTCAGATTATACTACAAAGCTACAGTAATCAAAACAGTACAGGCACAGAAAACACACACACAGATCAACAGAACAGAATAGAGAGCCCAGAAGTAAACCTATGCACTTATGGTCAATTAATCTATGACAAAGGAGGCAAGAATATATAATGGAGAAAAGACAGTCTCTTCAATAAGTGGTGCTGGGAAAACTGGACAGCTACATGTAAAAAAATGAAATTAGAACATTTCTCATACCATATATCAATCCAAATGGATTGAAGACCTAAATGTAAGACTGGAAATCATAAAATTCCCAGAAGAAAACATAGGCAGAAGGCGCTTTGATATAAATCAGAGCAATATCGTTTTGGATCTGTCTCCTAAGGCAAAGGAAACAAAATAAACAAATGGGACCTACTTAAACCTAAAAGCTTTTGTACAGCAAAAGAAACCATCGACAAAATGAAAACACAACCTACTGAAGGGGAAAAAATACTTGCCAATGATATAACTATTTGCAAGTTATTAAGGGGGTAATATCCAAAATGTATAAAGAGCTCATACAACTCAATACCAAAAAACAAACAGCCTGGTCAAGAAATGGGAAGAAGACCTGAATGGAAATTTTTCCAAAGAAGACATACAGATGGCCAACAGTCTCATGAAAAGATGTTCGACACTGCTAATCATCAGAAAAATGAAAATCAAAACCATAATGAGGTATCACCTCACACCTGTCAGAATGGCTATCATCAAAAAGAATACAAATAACAAATGCTGGCAAGGCTGTGGAGAAAGGGGAACCCTTTCGTATGCTGTTGGTGGGAATGTATATTGGTGCAGCCACAGTGGAAAACAGTATGGAGGTTTCTCAAAAAATTAAAAATAGAACTGTCATATGATTCAGCAATTCCAGTCCTGGGTATATATCTGAAAAAAAAAAACCCCAAAACACTAATTTGAAAAGGTACATGCACCCAATGTTCATAGAAGCATTATTTACAGTTGCCAAGATATGAAAGCAACCTAAGTGCCCATCAACAGATGAGTGGATAAAGAAGATGTGGTATATATGTACAATGGAATATCACTCAGCCATAAAAAAGAATGTAAACTTGCCATCTGCAACAACATGGATGGACCTGGAGGGTATTATGCTACGTGAAATAAGTCAGACAGAGAAAGACAAATACTCTGTTATCACTTATATGTGGAATCTAAAAAATAAAATGAATGAATATAACAAAACATAAACAGACACAGAGAGAGAAAATAAACTAGTGGTTACCAGAGTGGAGAGGGAAGAAGGGCAAGACAGGGGTAGGAGATTAAGAGGTACAAACTACTATGTATAAAATAAATAAGCTATGAGGATATATTGTACAGCACAGGGAATACAGCCAATATTTTATAATAAATTTAAGTATAATCTATAAAGATTTTGAATGACTATGTTGTACAGCTGAAATCAGCTATACCTCAGAAATAATAAAGTTTACCTGCAAGTATATAAAAAGAAGAAAGAATGGATTTTGTTCACATTATCACCCTGACAATATCCAACACACCTTATACACACATCAATGTGTAGGCTCAGCATGTTTTCACCTATGTCTCAGATTTAAAGTATATTTTTATCAGTTAGTGCTGGGTAAAATTTTACCTTAGTAGCCTTAGAGGTCGTGAGTCCCCATAGGTCCCACACATCACTAGGGATAATTCACACATTCAAAGAACACAGCTTTAAGAAAATCCACTGAGTTAAAAATCTATTTTCCACAAGGTAGGAGTGATTTAATGAACAAGGATAACAATGAATAGAACTCAAACTGAACAGGCACTAGGTCACTTCAGGAGACTGAATCGGCAAGAGGAGTGAGTGATGTCCAGTGGAGTACACATGAGGATTCCCTTGGCAAAGCTGTACAGCAGCTCAGCTGCTTGGGAACGAGGTATGAGTCATCTCCGTGTCTAGTGGCTGTGTCATTCTGTCTGATGTAGGACAAGACCTAGTTTTCTGGCATTTCTTGCCTGACAACCAACCAGTCCTGGCTCTACAGCCCCACCACTGTACTAGGAACTAGTCGGTAGAAATGTTCACATTTACCAAGGTAGCAAAAAGCTCCTATCAAGAAGTGACTGTGAATTCAGGAGTTACCCCAAGACAAGAAGGGTAGAGGTTACTGTGGTAAATTTAAAAGAGGCTTTAAAAAATTGTAAACAAACTCACTGGGGTGGTGTTTCTCAGCTTGTGGTATTTACTAGAAGTACATGAGTGTCCTACAGTAATTTTTGAAACTATTTCCATTTTTAGGATAATTAAAAAAAAATCTAAGCTTGCTCAGATAATCCGTATGAGTATCTTATATCCAAGAATTGCCCTAATTTTAGCGCCCACATTTGTATTTGGCTTCACTATCACATAGATGTTAAACAATATGACTCCAATTGACATGGCTAATGAGAAAATACCAGAGGCAATGTGATATGTAAATGAGGCATATAAGTACAGAGTGAGAGCCAAATGATATCACAGCCAGCTATTCAAAAGCAGAAAATGCAGTAGTTCCAACACAGAAAAAGAGAGGGAGGACTGAGTCATCATCAGTGGGCCACAGGCATGTTAAGCTCAAAACAACCTAAGCTACAGCAATTAGTACCATATTCACACTGTGAGCACAGATTCAGTTTCAGCAAAACAATATCATCTATCATGAATTTAAGAAACTTTGCAATAAAAAGGGATTTCCATGGGTAAAATGTTAATTACTAACATGCAAATATGATTTATGAATGCATGGAAAGGATTAGGCAGGTTGAATTGAAAGCAGATGGCCTGGTGACTCCAGTGGTGGGAAATAAAAAATAATAATAATACAGGAAAAAAGGAACACAGAGCGACTATATGGAAGCACCTGCAACAGAGGTCTAGGAGACCAGAATGCAGAGTTTAGGGACTAAGACTGAGATAGGAGCTAGGAACGAGAGTGGGCAGAGCCAAGTTGGACTTACTGTAATGGCTAGTGGAGGTTGAAGGTATTTGCAATTCTGTGAAACAGTAACGGTGACTGTCTGATGACTCACACTTTCCTGGGTGAATCATTGCAACACTGTTCCCTGAAGGGGTGCCATGGACATCTGGAAGTGGCTGATCACTGGACCTCAAGGGTGTCAGTCATCGATACTCTTCAAATTGGTTATTAAACTGGGCTTATAACTCAGAAGTCAGAACTGAGGGGGAGACCACTAAGTCTGGGAAGTCTGAATAAAAATTCAGAAATATTTTTTTGGGAGGCTAGCAATTCATGGATAAGACTATGTTCAAACATAAAAGTGCACCATAACCTCTGTGTGTCTTAGGCCCCTTTATCATAATTTTCATCTTTAGGGGAAGATTTTGCTTTATTTTATCAGAATACTAGTAACATATTAATTAAAAATTCAATTCACCAGTGGTTCCAAATTTTCTATGTGGAGTCACAGGGAACTGCAATCACTGTGGAGGTGAGGTGGTAGGGACAAGAGGGGAAGATCGGGGGCATTCAATTTTCTGAGACTAGGTGAGGAACAAGGAAGGAGAGGCTCAGTTAGCTGTGCAATCCTGCTGTGGGGAATTCTGGCAAATAGGAATTGTGGGAGAAAGCATGTAGCACACTGCAGAAGGGATGCATGAGGACAAAACTAATTTGGAGAATTTTCAAATTCCTTAAAAAAAGGTAATAGTTTTATCATCAAAAAGTATGTACCTTTCCATTTGAATATGAAGTTAAAGATAAACTTAAGAATGACCCACCTTACTCCAAGCATAATTCCAGGTCACGTAACTGTCAGCTCCTAGAAGATCCTTGAGCCAGATGACTGGGTTTTGATAAATCTGACCATTTTCTACCTTAATTTTGCCATTCAATAAAACACTGGCTTTATGGGTAGTCTCCTGAGGTGAAAAATAAAACAAAAATTAGGATTAAAAAATATCTGAAATATATGAACTACTGCTTCTGTCCATGATGAAGTAACAGGGACCAGATTTACCCTAACACATGACACAACCAAAAAAAAAGGCAAACTAAATATATGAAACAATGGTTTCCAAGATACCAAACATCAGGGAACAGAGTATAGTGATCCTGAGAAATGAGAAACTAATGAGGTGAGCCCTATAATTGTCCCAACTCACTGCCTTGAGAGTTTCCAGGTCATGGTACAGAGAGAATGCATCCAGGCAAAACCCGTGGATTCTCTGAGTTGAATAGACAGAGCATAGTCTAGCATGATGGCTAGAGTTTGCAGGACAGAGTACTGAAGAGGAGAGAAATATATATAGAGAGAACTCTGCAGATCTTCAGGGGGTCCTTTTTAAGTATTCCGCTGAGCTGTGATTGGCCATGTGTGTGAGGAAATTACCCAAGCCTGGGAAAAGAACTACTTGAAAGATTAGAGGTAATGGCATTCTCAAAGGGCAGAAATAGCACCTGTTCCCAATAGTAAGACTAGAAAAACCTCAAAACTGATGGGGCATTGGGAGGTACACAGAAAAGTTTTGCCTCTGTAGTGGCTATAATTAGCTATAATTAGCCTTAGACTGAACACTGCTCCAATCCTGCCTAACAAATTATAAAAGCAAGACCCAAAAGGATAAAACTGTTTCTGTGTAAATTAGCTATATTCTAGAACAGATATCCAAAATATTTTTAAGAATAAAAACATATCTGGCATCCAACAAGATAAATTTCACAATTCTGGGATTCAATAAAAAATTAACAGGCCTAGAAACAGGTAGGAAAATAAATCCATATGGAGGAGAGAAAGCAATCAATTGAAAATGACTGAGAACTCTCGAAGATGTTAGAATTAGCAGATAAGGACATTAAATAATTATTATAATCATATTCCACATGTTCCAAATGTTACATGGAGACATGGAAGATATAAAAGAAGACTCAAATCAAACTTCTAGAGATGAAAATTACAACATATGAAATGAAAAATACACTGGATGATATTAACAGGTTAGACACTGCAAACAAAAAGATTAGTGAATTCAAAGACACAGGAATAGGAATGGCATAAAAAACCCACAGAGAAAAGAGAACTTAAAAATAAGATCATCACAGTGAGTTGCGGAATGATTTTAAGCAGCCTAATATATATGTAATGGGAATTCAAAAATGAGGGGAGGGAAGAAAAAAATATTTGAAGAAATAATGGCTGAAATTTTTCCAAATTTGAAGCAATGATAAAACCAGAGATTCAAGAAGTTCAACAAACCCTGGAGCATTGTCCAGAGAGAAATCTCCAGCACGAAACTTCACAAACCACTTTTGATGCATTCGATCAGTCACAGCACCTTCTCCATACACTGCACAAATCTTTTTGTGCATTTCAGTTGTCTTTTAACCCTTCTTGAAATAATAAAGCATAATATGCTAAAAATGTTGTTTTTCTTCCACCTTCAATATTAAAATGGCTACACAAAAATTCACCAGTTTTGATGTCTTTTTTTAAATGTACACTGATATGACAGCTGTCACATACAATCTAACAAAATTGTTTCAAATGAAGTTAAAGACAACTAAGTGCTACTAGAGCCATCTTAAGGAAAAAAAAGAACAAACCTTTTGGCCCACTCAACAGTATACATGAAGTGGTATAACATCACTTAAAGGTAGATTGTGAGAAGTTAAAAACAGATACCATAAACTCTAAAGGCAGAACTAAAATAGAAAGTTATAGCTGGGAGTTCCCTGGCGGTCTAGTGGTTGAGACTTGGCTCTTTCACTGCTGCAGCCCGGGTTCAATCCCTCGTTGGGGAACTAAGATCCCACAAGATGCACAGTGTGGTCAAAAAAAAAAAAAAAAAAAAGAGAAAGTTATAGCTCATAAATGAACAAAGAGGATAAAGCATAAAAAGATGAAAAAAGGAACAAGGAGAGATAAGAGAAATAGAAAACAAATACCACATGACAGATTTAAACTAATTATATAAAAAGTCACATTGAATGTAGTATTCTAGAATTGACTTCTGGCACGATGGTATGAGGATCCACTTCCAGGTAAAAACTATTAAAAAAAATTTTAAGTTGCTGAAAATGGTCATAAGGGCATGCAGTAAGTGAAGACACATCTATTCAACAAAATCTATGAAAATTAGGTTTAAAAAATGTGAGAAACAGTGATATTTGAACCAAGACTGCTTCCTTCCTCCCCACGCAGTGAGGTGGAGACCCCCCTTGACTGCTACAGCCAAGAGCACAGGGCTCTCTCTCCCTAAAACTGCCAGTCAGAGGGCTACCTTCTTGGTAGGGGTAAGACATAAATATTTCTCATCCTGCCTTGGCTATGTTTTGCTAAGTCCAAGTTGTGGGCAAGTGCAGCCAAGAGGTGGGGGTTCTTTTCTTCTGTTTAACCTGTACTGGTGAGACAGAGTCTCTACCTTTGGCAAAGTACTACTGAGACTATTGGGGTCCTGCTCACACATGCCCTGGCTTGTAAGGTGGTGGTTTCATGTCAGGAGAGGCAAGTTGAAAAGGCAAGAGGCTAGTGTGCCCCTTTCCACTAAATGCTCAGATCCTAAAGTAGGGGTATAATTCAGAGAGAAGTTGCCATGTTCCTGCCCTAAGCTCCAGAGCCATGGCACAAATATTTTGCCTGGGGACAATAACAAACGTAAGAGAAGATGGGGATCAATATACAGACTTGCTACAATACATTACCTACCCTAAAATATCTAAAACGTCCAGTTCCAACAAAAAATTATGAGACATGCGAAGAAACAGGAAGTATGACACATACAGCAAAATAAACTAACAAAAAACCAACATAAACTGCCTGTGAGAATGACCAGGTGTTAGATTTAACAAAGACTTCAAAACAGCCGTTTAGGGCTTCCCTGGTGGTGCAGTGGTTGAGAGTCCGCCTGCCGATGCAGGGGACACAGGTTCGTGCCCCGGTCTGGGAAGATCCCACATGCCACGGAGCGGCTAGGCCCATGAGCCATGGCCGCGGAGCCTGTGCTCCGTAATGGGAGAGGCCACGACAGTGAGAGGCCTGTATACCGCAAAAAAAAAAAACCCCCAAAAACAGCCGTTTATATACATGTTCAAAGAACCAAAGGAAACCATAATTAAGGATGGAAAGCAAGGTATGATAACAATATCACATCAAACAGAAAGTATCAATAAAGAAACAATTTATTAAGAAACAAAAAGAAGTTATGGAGTTGAAAAGTAAATAACTAAAATGAAAAATTTAATAGAGAGGCTCAACAGATTTTCAATGTCAGAAGAAAGAATTAGTAAACTTGAAGAGAGATCAATAGAGATTATGTAAGCTGAAGAAGAAAAAGAAAAAAGAGTGAAGAAAAATGAAAAAGCTTCAGAGAAATGTGGGACACCATTAAGCACAGCAACATATGCATAATGGGAGTACCAAAAGGACAGGAGAAAGGAGCAGAAAAAATATTTGAAGAAATAATGGCTAAAAATTTCCCAAATTTATTGAAAAACATTAATCTACATATTAAGGAAGCTCAATGACGTCCAATAAGGATAAACACAAAGAGAGCCATAAATAGATACATAGTAAAAATACTGAAAGTCAAAGACAATAAGAAATTATTGAAAGAAGCAAGTGAAAAATGACTCATCACTTACAAGGTAAACCCAAAAAGATTAACAACTGACTTCTTATCAGAAACAATGAAAGCCAGAAGCAGTGGAATAACACACTCAAAGTACACAAAGAAAAACCTGTAACCAAGAATCCTATTTTCAGCAAATCTTTCAGAAATAAAGGTGATGTAAAGACCTGTCTTGAGAAAATTTGGTGCTAGCAGACCTGCCTTACAAAAAATACTAAAGGAAGTTCTTCAGGTTGAAATCAAATGACCCCCAAATGGTAATATGAATCCACATGGAAAAACAAAGAGCATCAGTAAAAGTAATCACATATTATAAAAGACAGTATAAATGCACATTTCTTCTTTCTTTGCTTAACTGGTTTTTAAAACAATTGTACAAAACAATAGGGATATAATACATATATATTTGCAAAAGCACAAAGGAGGTGGGTGGAAGAAGTTTTACTGGGCCAAGAAAATGACTCCATATGGTAACTCAAATTCACAGGAACAAATGAAGAGAACCAGCAAGGATAAATAAGAAGGTTAATATATCAAAAGTTATAAATATAAACTTGCTCTCCTTTCTTCTGAGCTCCTTTAAAAGTCACAAAATTTAATAAAGTAATAATTATAACAATGAATTATTGGGTTTATAACATTTACAGATATATCAATAATATATATAATAATAATATCACAAAAGGGAAAGA
>NW_006788448.1:1485941-1507915 GCF_000442215.2 Lipotes vexillifer | reverse complement strand
GAAAGAGAAAACTTGAGCAACACTATAAACTAACTAGACTGAACAGGCATCTATAGAAAACTTCTCCTAATGATAGGAGAATATATACATTCTTCTCAGGTACACATGGGACATTCTCTAGCATAGGCTATACACTATCTAAGCCACAAAATAAGTCTCAGAAAATTTAAAAGGACCAAAATAATACAAAGTATGTTCTCTAAGAGCAATGGAATGAAATTAGAAATTAATAACAAAAAAATGAGAAACTCACCATTATGTGGAACTCAAACAACATACTCCTAAATAACCAATGGGTTAAAGAAGTAATCAAAAGGTAAATGAGAAAATACTTTAAGATGAATGAAAATGAAGGCAAAACATACTGAAACTTATGGGATGCAGTAAAAGCAGTGGGTTAGAGGGAAATTTACAGGTGTAAATGCCTATATTGAAAAAGAAGAAAGATCCCATGTCAATAACCTAAACTTACACAAAAGACACTGGAAAGAGAACAGCAAACTAAACCTAAAGCAAGCAGAAGGAAGGAAATAGTAAATATTAAAGTGGAGAAAAGTAAAACATGCAATAGAAAAATAGAGAAAATCAAAAAAATCAAAATTGGTTCTTTGAAAAGATTAATAAAATTGACAAACCTTTAGCTAGATTAACCAAGAAAAGCAAGAGGGAAGACTCAAATTACTAAGAGCAAAAATGAAAATGTGGACATTACTACTGACCTTATAGAAATAAAAAGGACTATAAGAGACACTATGAACAGCTGTATGCCAATAAAACAGATGAAATGAGCAAATTCCTAGAAAGATACAAACTACCAAAACTGACTCAAGAAGAAATAGACAATCTGAAAAAAAAACTATAAAACGTAGACACTGAATTAATAATCAAAAAACTATCAACAACAAAATACCCAGGTACACATGGTTTTACTGCTGATTACTAGAAAACATTTTTAAAAGACTTAATACCAATTCACAAACTCTTCCAAAAAACAGAAGAGAAGGAAACACTTTGGAATCATTCTGTGAGACCAGTATTGCTCTGAGACCAAAACCAAAGACAATACAAGAAAACTACAGACCAATATGCTTAAATGACTCTATGGACACCCTGTAGGAAGAAAGAGGAAAAAATACAAAAACAGTAGAAAACTTTTTTTTTTAGCAATCATTTAGATTTTATACTTTGCGTATGTACATATCTCAAAACTTGTCAAATTATATACTTTAAATACATGTAGCATATTGTATATCAATTATATCTCAATAAAGCTGTTAAAAATAGCTGAAATACAAAAAATTATATTAGAATTTTATCATTGCTGATCCAGAGAAGTAACCACAGCTGTCAAAATTTTAGTTAATGTAACCAATTAATAACTGAGATTTGAGTTGCTTTGGCTAAGGTGAAGTAGGTACTACTTAGCAATAAACTGGTTGACAGGCAAGCAAACAGGAACATCAAGGGATCTGAGATCAAGCTGCTAATTTAGTGTTTAAACTATAGTTTGGAGCTTTAAAATTAAATTTTTTTGCTCCTAACTTATAAATAAAGCTTATTAACTAGGAAAAGTCTTATAATCCAGAAGTGGAAAGGGTTGAAAAAAGGGGTCATTTAGATTAAATTCCAGTTAACTTGGATTGGTTTTCTGTTGGACTGGTCCACAAGCAAAGCAGCATTCCAGGACCCTGCAATCTTTGCCACTCTTATATCCTCTTTCAAAAAATGAATGGGGGGGAAAAGGGAAAGGAAGCCTCATTTGTAGGCATTTCTAGCAGAACCCTGTTTTTCCTCTTCTGTTATTATGCATATGTGATATTGTTTTACTTGAGTTATATTTACCCAAACTCCAAGTCACTTTCTATTTCTAAATTGAGCTACTATGGAAGATGAGTTTATACTTAACCCTTATTAGGGGAAGCTTTAGCAGTACACACTGATAGTTCCCAAAACTTTGGAACCAAACACAGCTCCAATTTATTATTTTTATTTTGTTCTTAAATCCTTCCTGCTGCAGTAAAACTAATTCTGGTCTGAGAGCCTAAAGGTGCTTGTAACTAAAATGTACAGGGCAATTTTAGAAGCATGATTTCACTTGCTAAGATATAATGGTTAAGTCTCTCCATTCAAGAAGCCCAGCCAAACCCTATTCCCCTAATTAGAGCTAAACACTGACACTATGTGACAGCAACATTTACTCACTTACTTGTAAAATTTACGTAATTTTAGAGAAAAAAAAGGATACCTGTGTTTTGAATTCCAGAATATTATTTCCCGGATTAATTCTTCCTAGCAATATCAGATCCTTTATCTGCATACATTTGTTTTTAGGAGTTGTGCTGTATTTTGAAGGATTTTTTATAGTATGTTGACGGCCAGACCCAGAGGAGGAGGAGCTCTGACTATCATTTGCATGTGGAACAGCAAGAGCTGATTTTCTAAGATAAGGTTTCACCTGATGCCCCGTATTACTGCCAAAGACATCAATCCCTTGATGTACCAGGGATTCTGATGTCCCCATATGTGGTTGCTGGGAAGCTGTTTTCCTGTTTCCTTTTTTTGGATCACAATTGGAAAGAGCCTGATCACAAATAACAGTTGATGGATTGGCATCATTGTGGGCAAATACACTTGCAGTTTCTGAAATCTTTAATGTGCCAGTTACTGCTGAAGGACTAAAGGACTCATGCCCTTTGGCTGTAGTATCTGTAAGATCATTTTCTTTTTGTGAATATTCTGCTTGAGCAATAAAAGAAATAGGTTGCGATTGTAATTTAATCTTCTTAGTGCCATCTGAAAGTCTGGATTTTGATAATCTATCTAAGGTACAGTCACTGACACTTTGTTTAGAATTCAGTTCATTTCCAGAAAATTCTTCCCTTCTCACTGTCTTTGAATTTAGACAAGTGTTGGTATTTTGGTTGTCATGCCAGATTTCCCAAGACAACTGTGTTTCCTGCATGCTTCCACAAACAAGGCTGACAGGAGAAACTGAACATGACTGGGGCTGTACTGAATTTTCCAGACTAGTAAACTCTTGGCTGTCCTTTTCATTAGAGATTTCTGAGCTCAATGGCAGCTTCTTGAAACTAAGACCAGACAAAGATGTAACATTCTTATAGTTCTGAATTTTCTGGCTTATTTTTTTCTGTTTTTTTGCTACAAGTAAAAGGCTCTTCTGCCTTGTGGCCAAGTTAGCTAGTTGTTCTCTCAGGACTCCATGCTTAAATGACTCTATGGACACCCTGTAGGAAGAAACAGAAAGAGGAAAAAATATAAAAACAGTAGAAAACTTTTTTTTTAGCAATCATTTAGATTTTATACTTTGTGTCAATTTAATCAGCTCAAAGTACACAAGAGTCTATCTTTGCAATGTATATTCTTTGAGAGGAAACTGTTGCTTTACTTGAGGTAAATAAGTTTGCCTTTTTTTTTTTGCTGTATGCAGGCCTCTCACTGTTGTGGCCTCTCCCGCTGCGGAGCACAGGCTCCAGACACGCAGGCTCAGCGGCCATGGCTCACGGGCCCAGCTGCTCTGCGGCATGTGGGATCTTCCCGGACCGGGGCACGAACCCGTGTCCCCTGCATCGGCAGGCGGACTCTCAACCACTGTGCCACCTGGGAAGCCCAAGTTTGCCTTTTTTAGGTGACAGTGTGGTTATCCACATTTATATTCACATCATTACTTATCAGTTGTGAGTCAGCCCTAAAAGAGAAACAAAACTTGGGTTGTTTATCTAGATACCTAGTAGTCCTTTAGCTAGAAGGTATAAATTGATGGCCAAGGAGCAACACCATTCTTTAAGTTTGGAATTCGCTTACCTGTTTACAGTGAAATGGTGTATCAAGAAGTAAAATTTGGGAGTAAGTTCCACCCAAATTCCCTTAGTTATGGAGGACTGAGATTGTTTTGTGAATAATTATAAGTAAGCTAGACCTGAGAAATGTCAACTCACCAAGTACTTATTGTATTGGGTTGGCCAAAAAGCTCATTTGGGTTTTTCCACAAGATGTTACGGAAAAACCCGAATGAACTTTTTGGCCAACCCAATAATTGTACTTTGAATCTGTAGTGAGGTACTTTGAAGTGACTACCCAGATAAGCATTATCCTGTGTGCCCTCCTTAAACCAAGTCTCTCAGGGTCTTGAAGACTGAATGGGAGGAAACTGACTCATCCACACCTGTCTTTTGGTTATACTCACCTATTCCACACTGATCTTCAGGATATTGGACACTTTGTTTTCAGTAGCTCTCAAACTTTTTGGTTTCAGGACTTTTTTATACTCTTAAAAATTATTGAGGAACGCAAAAGAGCTTTTGTTTATTTGAGTTATATCTATCAATATTTACTGTTTTAGAAAATAAGAAAATTTTAAAACACAAGACTACACAAGTGCACATTCCATTAGCTATTAGAGTGATGATATCATCACATGCCATGTGGCCTCTAGAAAATTCCATTGTACACTTATGAGAAAATGAGAGCAAAAGAGGGCAAATAACATCTTAATGTTATTATAAAAATGGTTTTGACTTCTTAGACCCCTTGAAATGGTCTCAGGGATCCTCAGGGACCATCTTTTTAGAGCAGCTGTTTTAAGAGAAAGCAATAGTATAGATACTTGTCTCTCCTAACACAGTTTAGAGTTGTCGGTACTGAACTCCAAACCAACTGGATGTCAAAGCAAGTAGTAGATGTAAGTGGAAGAAGCATCAAGAAGAAATCAGATTAGCAAATAACTGGTAGTATAAAATGCAAGAAGCTGGATAGATAGAGAAGAAAGAAGAAATTAATATCACATTTAAAACTATGTGAAACAAAGAGTTCAGACAGAAAATACAAATGCTCTTTACATTACAAGATTTTAAGGCTAATAGTAACATTAGTATGAAGACACACATATATAAAGGCATATTATTCAGCCACAAAAAAGAAATAAATCCTGCCATTTGAGACACTGATGGATCTTGAGAGTGCTATGCTAAGCAAAAAAAGTCAGACAGAGAAAGACAAATACTGTATGATCTCACTGATATTTGGAAGCTAAAACAAAAACAAAAAAGGCATAGATACAGAGAACAGATTGGTGGTTGCTGGAGGTGGAGGTGGCAGGTGGGTGAAATGGGTGAAGGTAGTCAAAAGGTATAAATTTCCAGTTATGAAATAAATAAGGCATGGGAGTGTAACATATAGCATGGTGACTATAGTTGATAATACTGTATTACATATTTGAAAGTTGCTAAGAGAGTAGACCTTAAAAGTTCTCATCACAAGAAAAAAGAAAAAAAGAATAGAAAAACTAAAAAAAATAATGCTAAAAACAAGAAAAAATAATATAACAAATTTCTCAAAAAAAAAGGATGATAAAAGGTAAATAATCAATATAATCAGGATAAAACCCTTTAAGGACCCTGAGAGTTTAGAAGTACACAAAACCACAAAATATACATGATTAAACTGCTTAGAAGAACAACATTTGTGATAGCATAAAAGAAAAAATTTTAATGTAAAAAATGTGAGTTTACTAAGGAAAGAAATTTACTTATGGAATTCATGACCAGAAACGCTTTCATAAAATTCATGGCTGTAGACAACTTTTTAAGATAGTAAAATGTCCTTTTCTAAACATTTCAAGTAATAAAGTAGAAAAACATCTTTCTAGGAAGTATAATTCCTCATGGAGGTAATAGATTAGATGACCTCATAAAGTCCTTTTCTGGTCCCAAGCAACATTTGTAATCTTAAGAAATTCTAGGCCTATTGTAGATAAAAATAGATAAATTCTGAAAACTCTAAAGCATTCCTATTTTTTTTTTCACTCACCTGTATTTTTTAGCTAAATCATCCCTTTCTGCCTTCTGTTTGGCAAGCACGTTGTCCATAACCTCCTTTATCTCTAACATCTTATCAGTGTATTGTTCTAGAAACATGGTAATAAAATAAAATGTCAGTTAATTGAGAGATAAATGTTAAATTTGGTCACACAGTACTTAGCCTTACTGTTAATTAAAAAGCCATTATTTCCCTAGGAATTACATCACTCTATGGAAGTACCCTGAAGTGTATAAGTAAGAACATGGTAGCAAGAAGAAGCAGGCCAGACTGAATTCTAATCCTGCTACCCCACTGACTAAGCTTTGTGAACCTGGACAAGTCACTGACCTCTCTGGTCAGCGTCCTTACCTGTGAAATGAGGGTAGTAAAGGAAAATAAATAGGAAGATAAATATTTTGTCTGTTAAAATTATGTACTTTTTAAAATACAAAAGGAATACATTGTCAATGTAAAGAAAATCTGCAAATAATATGAATGTTTACGGAGAAGAGAAGTCAGAGTATCCCATTCAACCACTCCTTCTCCTCAATATTTCACTCCATGAAAGAGATTGCTGTTAATACTTTGGTAGGGGTGTGTGTGTGTGTGTGTGTGTGTGTGTGTGTGTGTGTAAACTTTAAAATATATTTATACATTGTTCTAGACTATATTTGTACTATATATAACTTATATGTACTTAAAAATAAGAGTCACTATCAGTTCTTTTTTTAAATTAATTTATTTTTTATTTTATTTACTTTTGGCTGCGTTGGGTCTTCATTGCTGCACATGGGCTTTCTCTAGTGGCAAGTGGGGGCTACTCTTCCTTGCAGTATGCAGGCTTCTCATTGCGGTGGCTTCTCTTGTTGCAGGGCATGGGCTCTAGGCATGCAGGCTTCAGCAGTTGTGGCATGCAGGCTCAGTAGTTGTGGCTCGTGGGCTCTAGAGCACAGGCTCAGCAGTTGTGGCGCATGGGCTTAGTTGCTCTGTGGCATGTGGGATCTTCATGGACCAGGGCTCGAACCCGTGTCCCCTGCATTGGCAGGAGGATTCTTAACCACTGCACCACCAGGAAAGTCCCACACTGTCAGTTTTTGTTCTTTACACTTAACACTTAGATAGGGCTATATGATATATACAGTCACTTATTGATCTATATAAAATTACTTTTATAATAATTAAATTTTTCCTACTTTCTTCCATTGCTTCCCAAGGCATCATGACCTCCTGTATCACAGATTCACAGGATTTACATGTAAAGTCAGTTATGTCCAAACCCAGATTCCCAAATAGGAAATTTCACTTAGATGAATACATTTTATTTCTTTTAAGCCTACCTGCTATTCATTTCATTTTTGGCTTTGTTTCTTAAGCTTTTTCCTAATTCTTTTAGACCAACGCATATTTTTTTAGATAATTTAACTAGACAAAATCAGTGGTGAAAAATGACATGAAGTTCATAGTTGGAATTTACTCCAGAACCTCCCTCTGCAAATCAGACAAATAAGTATAGAGTCTGTTCCCAGACTAGTTTCTATCTCTCTATTATTATGGCAAGAGATTAGTTTCACGATGTGATGCATATGCTAACAAAGGGGAGAAACTTGTATGATAATTAAGAATTTAGATATAAATTTTTTAGCAGATTTGACACTTTAATAAAAAACATTTACATTATCTATGTCTCCTGTTACATTTGGGTTTTCTAACTGAATTTTAAACCACTGGTATAAATAACATTATCATAGTAACCTAAAAGATTCTATATATTTCTATAAGAATGGATATAAAGATGTTTTACATGTAACTTGATACTATATACTTATTTATCAAAGAGACAAAATTAATCAATGGTATCTTAGAGAAAACCTAGAAATTGCCCTAATATGTGTAAGATTTTAATATGTAATAATAAGGCATTGTAAACAATGAAGATGAGAGGAATTATTCAACAAATAAGACTAGGCAAATGGGGTAGTAATACGGGGGAAAACCCTATTCTATCCTTATACCGTATGTGGCAGAGAAATTTCAGTTGAATTATAGAGTTAAGATGCTTAGGAAAAAAAACATAAAATGTTTAAAATGAACATTTTTTTCTGCCTCAATTCAGTTGAGGCGCTAAAAATATCTGACATCAATGTATATAAAACATCAACATGAAAAATTTACAAAGAAATGTACAAAAAAAATTCATTACTCTTGGATCCCTCAACCAGATCAAAGATACAAAAGATGTCAGAATATGGAGGTGGTGACTTTGTAAAGCTGTTTCTTTAGAGAGCTGTAGCTTAACTGGGTGGGATTCTCTATGCTGAGCAGCAAAAGTGAAAGGCGAGGCCGTTTCTCCCCTTTACCTCAAGCCTAAAGGGGGAGTTTCTCAAAGGACTATTAAGAGTGTAACGACTTTCTATTGTGGTGACAATGGACTCATATCTGACTTCCTCTTTGACCTTGAACATCTAGAGGCTGAGACCCTGAAAAGCAGGGAGCTTCTACAGCAGGGCAAGGAGAAAGTTGCTGCTGTGCTAGGAACTGATTGTCCTTCCTTCTAACAGTGGGTGCAAGGAGCCAGGATCTTGAAGACAGTGTGGAGACAGCCCTGTGGTCCTGCTTATGAGGGTTTGTACCTGAGGGTGACAATCTGTGTAAGGTGGACCCAGGAAAAAAAAAAAAGCTGAGAGGAGACTGAGAGGGCCCCGGGAAAGAAAAATGTGCACTGTCACATTATGGGAGCTATGTAGAAGTTTCAGAACAGCCTCAGAAATTTTGTTTTGAAGAAACTTAGTTTTAAACAACTGCAAAAGAGTGATGGAGCCAACCACAGTCAGGACTTGATCACCAGCCAAGAACGTTAGAGTCCTACTGCCTTACCTCTCCTCCCCTAAAGGGGCAATGAGACCAAAAATAGGGCTCATGAATAGAATAATCATGGTGATAACAGAATCGTGGTTATAACAGAATAAAATTAAGTTACAAAGCCTGGGGGTGGGGAGGGGAGGAAAGTTTCTAATCTTAGAAGCATTAAAAGAAACAGCAAAGAGGCTGATACATTCTACTATACAGAATTTGAGAATTTCTGTATTTAAGCACACACTAACATGTTATGAATAAAAAGACAGTTAAGGGGTGAAAAAAGTATTTGTAGCAGTTATGGCAGAAAAGGGTCAATAACTTGATTATATAAAATGGCTCCAATTTATTAACAAACAGGAACAGTCAGTTCACAAAACAGAAAATAAAACTAGTGAAAAAGTACCACTAATAAAATCAATAAGGCAGATGAAAATACAATGCATATTTATTAAATTAGTAAAAATTTTTTTTCCGTAAAATTATTTAAAATGAAAATACTGATGCTATTAGCAGCATAAAGGCAAACAAACACGAATGTGTGTTGGTGGAAGTACAAATTATTATGTAATACTTTAGGAAATCAGTTTGTCAATATGAACCAATAGATTTAAAAATGTTTATACATTTTTGACCCAATAATTTCAATTATGTTAATTTTTCCTAAGAAGATAATCCTAAATCCAGAAAAAACTATGTGTTGTAGTGTAATAGCAAAAAATTACACAAATCTAAATGTTCAACAAAAAGGGGGAAATTAGGTAAACCATGGAACATTTATTGAACATTTACTATGTAACCACTAAGAATGATAACTATGACAAAAAAGAATGTAAAAACAGCACATCTAGCACACCTACCAAAAAAGATATCCTACATCCAAAGACAAAGAAACCACAATGAGACAGTAGGAGGGGTGCAATCACGATAAAATCAAATCCCATACCCACCAGGTGGGCAACCCACAAACTTTAAAATAATTATACCACAGAAGTTCTCCCAAAGGAGTGAAAGTTCTGAGCCCCACATCAGGCTCCCCAGCCTGGGGGTTTGGCAATGAGAGGAGGAGGCCCCAGAGAATCTGGCTTTGAAGGCCAGCAGGGTTTGATCACAGGAATTCCACAGCACTGCGGGAAACAGAAACTCCACTCTTGGAGGGTGCACACAAGGTCTCATGTGCACCAGGACCCAGGGAAAAAAGCAATGACTTCATTTTAGCCTGGGCCAGACCTACCTGCTAGTATTGGAGGGTCTCCTGCAGAGGTGGGGGGTAGCTGTGCCTCACTGCAGGGACAAAGACACTGGTGGCAGTAGTTCTGGGTAGTACTCATTGGCTTGAGTCCTCCTGGAGGGCACCATTTTCTTACTAAGACCTGGCCCCACCCAACAGCCTATGGGCTCCAGTGCTGGGACACCTTGGGCCAAACAACCAACAGGGCAGGAACACAGCTCCATCCATCAGCAGACAGGCTACTTAAAGTTTCCTGAGCACACAGCTGCTGGCTGAACACACCCCTTGACATGGCCCACCCACCAGAAGGACAACACCCAGCTCCACCCACCAGTGGGCAGGAACCAGTCCCTCCCACCAGGAAGCCTGCACAAGCCTCTTATACAGCCTCATCCACTGGGGGGGCAGAACAGAAGAAGCAAAAAGAACTATAACCCTGCAGACTGCAGAATGGAAACAGCAATCTCAGAAAGTTAGACAAAATGAGATAGCAAAGGAATATGTCCCAGATGAAGGAACAAGATAAAACACCAGAAGAACAACTAAGTGAAGTGGAAATGGGCAATCCATCTGAAAAAGAATTCAGAGTAATGATAGTAAAGATGATACAAGACTTTGAAAAAATAACATAGACACGGATTGAGAAGATACAAGAAATGTTTAACAAAGACCTAGAAGAATTAAAGAACAAACAAACAGAGGTGAAAAGTACAATAACTGAAATAAAAAATACACTAGAAGGAATCAATAGCAGAATAACTGAGGCAGAAGAACGGATAAGTGAGCTGGAAGCCAGATGGTGGAAATCATTGCTGCAGAACAGAATAAAGGAAAAAGAATGAAAAGAAATGAGGACAGCCTAAGAGACCTCTGGGACAACACTAAATGCACCAACATTCACATTACAGGGGTCTCAGAAGGAGAAGAGAGAGAGGAAGGACCTGAGAAAATATTTAAAGAGATAATAGCTGAAAACTTCCCTAACATGGGAAAGGAAATAGTCACCCAAGTCCAGGAAGCACAGATAGTCCCAGACAGGATAAACCCAAGGAGAAACATGGTGAGACACGTAGTAATCAAACTGACAAAAATTAAAAACAAAGACAAAATATTAAAAGCTACAAGGGAAAAACAACAAATAACGTACAAGGGAAATCCCATAAAGTTATCAGCTGCTTTCTCAGCAGAAACCCTGCAGGCCAGAAGGGAGTGGCACAAAATACTTAAAGTGATAAAAGGAAAGAAACTACAACCAAGAATACTCTATCCAGCAAGGCTCTCATTCAGATTTGACTGAGAAATCAAAAGCTTTACAGACAAGCAAAAGCTAAGAGAATTCAGCACCATCATACCAGCTTTGCAACAAATGCTGAAGGAACTTCTCTAGGTGGAAAAGAAAAGGACACAACTAGAAATGAGAAAATGATGAATGGAAAAGCTCACCAGTAAAGGCAAACATATAGTAAAGGTAGGAAATCATCCACACACAAATACGATATCAAAACCAGCAATCATGAGAAGAGGAGAGTACAAATTTAGGGTACTGGAAATGCATTTGAAATAAAAAAAATAGCATTTAAAACAATCTTGTGTATATATATATATATATATATATATATATATATATATATATATAGACTGCTATATTAAAACGTCATGGTAACCACAAACCAAAAATCTACAATAGGTACACACACACAAGAGAAAAAGAAATCCAAACACAACACTAAAGTTAATCATCAAATCACAAAAGAAGAGAACAAAAGAGTAAGGGAGGAAAAAAGACCTAGAAAACCAAATCTGAAACAATGAATAAAATGGCAATAGGAACATACATGTTGATAATTATCTTAAATGAAAACGGATTAAATGGCCCAACCAAAAGACATAAACTGGCTGAGTGGATACAAAAACAAGACCCATATATATGCTGTCTACAAGAGATGCACTTCAGGTCCAGGGACATACAGACTGAAAGTGAGGGGATGAAAAAACGTATTCCATGCAAACGGAAATCAAACGAAAGCTGGAGTAGCAATACTCATATCAGACAAAATAGACTTTAAAATAAAGATTGTCACAAGAGACAAAAAAGGACACTACATAATGATCAAGGGATCAATCCAAGAAGAAGATATAACAATTGTAAATATATATGTACCCAACATAGAAGCACCTCAATATATAAGGCAAATACTAACAGCCATAAAAGGAGCAACTGACAATTACACAATAATAGTGGGGGACTTTAACACTCCACTTTCATCAATGAACAGATCATCCAGACAGAAAATCAGTAAGAAAACACAGGCCTTAGATGACGCATTAGATCAGATGGACTTATTTGATATTTATGGAGCATTCCATCCAAAAGCAGCAGAATATGCATTCTTCTCAAGCGCACATGGAACATTCTCCAGGATTGATCACATGCTGGGCCACAAAGCGAGCCTCGGTAAACTTAAGAAATTGGAAATCCTGGGCTTCCTTGGTGGTGCAGTGGTTGGGAGTCCGCCTGCCGATGCAGGGGACACGGGTTCGTGCCCCGGTCCGGGAAGATCCCACATGCCGTGGAGCGGCTGGGCCCGTTAGCCATGGCCGCTGAGCCTGCGCGTCCGGAGCCTGTGCTCCGCAACGGGAGAGGCCCCAGCAGTGAGAGGCCCACGTACCAAAAAAAAAAAAAAAGAAAGAAATTGGAAATCCTATCAAGCATCTTTTCTGACCACAACACTATGAGATTAGAAATCAACTACAAGAAAAAAACTGTAAAAAACACAAACATGTGGAAGCTAAACAATATACTACTAAACAACCAATGGATCACTGAAGAAATCAAAGAGGAAATAAAAAATTACCTAGAGACAAATGAAAACAAAAGCACGATGATCCAAAACCTATGGGACACAGCAAAAGCAGTTCTAAGAGGGAAGTTTATAGCAATACAATCTTACCTCAGGAAACAAGAAAAATCTCAAATAAACAACCTAGGCTTACACCTAAAGCAACCAGGGAAAGAAGAACAAACAAAACTCAAAGTTAGTAGAAGGAAAGAAATCATAAAGATCTGAGCAGAAATAAATGAAATAGACATGAAGAAAACAATAGAAAAGATCAATGAAACTAAAAAGTTCTTTAAAAAGATAAACAAAACTGATAAACCTTTAGCTGGACTGATCAAGAAAAAAAGGGAGAGGGCTCAAATCAATAAATTAGAAATATAAAAGGAGAAGTTACGATGGACACCCCAGAGATACAAAGGATCACAAAAGACTACTACAATAAACTATATGCCAATAAAATGGACAACCTAGAAGAAATGGACAAATTCTTAGAAAGGTACAATATCCCAAGACAACCAGGAAGAAACAGAAAATATGAACAGACAAATCACAAGTACTGAAATTGAAATTGTGATTTAAAAGCTCCCAACAAACAAAAGTCCAGGACCAGATGGCTTCAAAGGCAAATTCTATCAAACATTTAGAGAAGAGTTAACACCCACCCTTCTGAAACTATTCCAAAAAATTGCAGAAGAATGAACACTCCCAAACTCATTCTGTGAGGACACTATCACCCTGATACCAAAACCAGACAAAGATACCACAAAAAGAAAGAAAATTGCTGGCCAATATCACTGATGAACATAGATGTAAAAATCCTCAACAAAATACTAGCAAATTGAATCCAACAATACATTAAAAGGATCATACACCATGATCAAGTGAGATTTGTCCCAAGGATGCAAGGATTTTAAAATAACCAAAAATCAATCAGTGTGATACAACACCACATCAACAAATTGAAGAATAAAAACCATATCATCATCTCAGCAGATGCAGAAAAAGCTGGACAAAATTCAACACCCATTTATGATAAAAGCTCTCCAGAAAGTGGGCAGAGAGGGAACATTCCTCAACATAATAAAGACCATATATGACAAACCTACAGCTAGCACCATACTCAATGGGGAAAAGCTGAAAGCATTTCCTCTAAGATCGGGAACAAGACAAGGATGTCCACTCTCATCACTTTTATTCAACATAGTACTGGAAGTCCTAGCCACAGCAATCAAAGAAGAAAAAGAAATAAAAAGAATCCAAATTGGAAAAGAAGTAAAACTGTCACTGTCTGCAGATGACATGATACTACACAACATTTCTATACACGAACAATGAAAGATCAGAAAGAGAAATTAAAGAAACAATCCCATTTACCATCACATCAAAAAGAATAAAATACCTAGGAATAACCTACCTAAGGAGGCAAAAGACCTGTACTCTGAAAACTGTAAGACGCTGATGAAAGAAATCAAAGATGACACAAACAGATGGAAAGATATACCATGTTCTTGGATTGGAAGAATCAGTATTGTCAAAATGACTATACAACCCAAGGCAATCTACAGATTCAATGAAATCCCTATCAAATTACCAATGGCATTTTTCACAGAACTAGAACAATGGAGACACAAAAGACCCCGAATAGCCAAACTGACCTTGAGAAAGAAAAATGGAGCTGGAGGAATCAGGCTCCCTGACTTCAGACTATACTACAAATCTACGCTCATCAAAACAGTATGATACTGGTACAAAAATAGAAATATAGATCAATGGAAAAAGACAGAAAGCCCAGAAATAAACCCACACTCCTATGGTCAATTAATCTAAGACAAAGGAGGCAAGACTATACAGTAGAGAAAAGACAGTCTCTTCAATAAATGGTTCTGGGAAAACTGGACAGCTACATGTTAAAAAATGAAATTAGAACATTCTTTAACACCATAAAGATAAAATAACTCAAAATGGATTAAAGACCTAAATGTAAGACTCGATACTATAAAACTCTTAGAGGAAAACACAGGCAGAACACTCTTTGATATAAATCGCAGCATTATCTTTTTAGATCCATCTCCTAGAGTAATGGAAATAAAAACAAACAAATGGAACCTAATTAAATTCAAAAGTTTCTGCACAGCAAAGGAAACCATAAACAAAACAAAAACTCACAGAATGGGAGAAAATATTTGCGAATGATGTGACTGAAAAGGGATTAATCTTCAAAATTTACAAACAGCTCATGAGGCTCTATATCAAAAAATAACCCAATCAAAAAGTGGGCAGAATAACTAAATAAAAAGAACATTTCTCCAAAGTATATATACAGATGGCCAAGAGGCTCATGAAAAGAGCTGGTCAATATTGCTAATTATTAGAGAAATGCAAATCACATCTACAATGAGACATCACCTCACACCAGTCAGAATGGCCATCACCAGAAAGTGTACAAACAATAAATGCTGGAGAGGGTGTGGAGAAAAGAGAACCCTCCTCCACTGTTGGTGGGAATGTAAATTGGTGCAGCCACTAAGGAGAACAGTACTAAGGTTCCTTAAAAAACTAAAAATAGAGCTACCGTATGATCCAGCAATCCCACTCATGGGCATATATCCAGAGAAAACCATGGTTCAAAGGGATACACGCAACCCAATATTCACTGCAGTGCTGTGTACAACAGCCAAGACATGGCAGCAACCTAAATGTCTGACAGATGAATGATAAAGAAGATGTGGTACATATATACAATGGAATATTACTCAGCCATTAAAAAGAATGAAATAATGCTGCCATTTGCAGCAATGTGGATGGACCTGGAGATTATCATACTAAGTGAAGTTAGACAGAGAAAGACAAATATCATATGATATCGCTTATATGTGGAATCTAAAAAAAATGATACAAATGAACTTATTTACAATACAGAAAAAGACTCACAGACTTATAGAACAAACTTATGGTTACCAGTGGGAGAGGGTTGGGGAGAGGGATACACTGGGAGTTTGGGATTGACATATACACACTGCTGTATTTAAAACAGATAACCAACAAGGACCTACTCTATAGCACAGGTAACTCTGCTCAGTATTCTGTAATAGCCTAAATGGGAAAGGAACTTGAAAAAGAATAGATATGTGTATATGTATAACTGAATCACTATGCTATGTATCTGAAACTAACACAACATTGTTAATCAACTATACTCCAATATGAAATAAAAATTTAAAAAATAATAAAGTAGCATATGGGAGAAAAAATTAAATATAGACCATCCATTGTTTAATTAATACTATCTAATACATTATTTCTCACACATCTAATATATTATTTCTGGTAATGCCTTAAATGTTTGAAATTTTGTGAGTTTCAACTGTAAAATTTAGATGTTTCAGTAAATTAATGCCAAAAAAGAAGAAAAAAGGTTATAAATCAAGGATCTTCCCAAGCTGTCTGATTTTATCTCAAAGGGTACTTTTATCTTATGAGCAGAATGTGGGAAATTTCATGCAGGATAAAAGAAGCAAACAAACAAGTCTTCAAATAAATCCTACTCAGGACAAATAATAATTTGGCTTATGGCTTAGTAATTATTATCAAATTGCAACACGACAAACATGGAATGTATAGTCAAGTCACAAATGATTCAGAACTGGTTCCCTCTGACATGTAGTTTTTCTAGTGCATTTGAAGATGTGTAATTATATTTTTAAAAATTCTTCCTAATGAAACACTAGTAGCATAACCATTTTATAAAGAGAAACTTGCCCTAAATACTTCTATGAGAAGATACTTAGTCTACTCAACAACTTAGAATTAATTTGAGGATTTATTATCACTTTTAAAAAATGATTTCATTTTATATTATTTTACTTTGGTTTCAAGGGATATCATACTCCTGCAAACAGTGAAGTCCAAAATTAAGGTACTGACAGTACTGTACTCCCTCTGAAGCCTCTAGGGGAGGAAACTTCCTTGCCTCTTCTAGTCTCTGGTGGCTCCAGGCATTCCTTGGCTTGTGGTTGCATCACTCCAGTCTCTGCCTCCATCTTCACACGGCCTTCTCCTTCTCTGTCTCTCTCTTGTGTGTCTCTTATATGGACACTTGTCATTGGATTTAGAGCCCATTTGGAAAATCCAAGATAAATCTCATTTCAAGATCTCTAATTATATCTGTAAAGACTCTCCCCCCTGCAAAAAAAGTCACATTCACAGATTCTGGGGCTTAGAATGTGGACATATTTTGGAGGGAGGGCACCTTCAACCCCACTGCACTCCTATTTTGAATTCTACCAAAAGTTAATTTGGCCTGTTCTTGAACTTTATAAAAATGGAATCATACTTATACCCCACCCCCCAAAAAAGAAGATGAGATAGCAATACCTTGGATGAATGAAATAATCAGACTTGAGTATGAGTATATATTTACCTGCATCTTCAGGGGTTCTTATTTCAAATGCTAACAAATTTTCTTGTTTTTCTTCTAAATCTTGTAGAATGGCACTGATGGTCTGACGCTATCAGATAAAATATTAAAAACTTCATTACAAGAAGGTAGATGTTTTTCTCTGATATGCAACTGACAAATGCACAGTAAAAGTGCTAAAGAAAGTGCCACTAAAAATGCTCATTTCCCTTTATGTTCCAAATGTACTCAGGCTTTGTTTAAACTTAATTGTATATATATTACATATTTGGGGAAAAATTAAACTTAAATATATCTTGATTTATGTAGCAGATCTGCTCCAGGAAAACAGAATGTAAGAGTAGCAAGTATACAAAGAATCACAATTTCTCAATGACTTCTGTTATAGGTATAGGAGAAAAAGAACAACTCAGCACATAATATTTAAAGACAATATATATGCAACAAGTTCACTTTAAGGTTTTATGACTATCATTGTACACTATTGAAATTTCACACAGTCTTACAAATACTAAACACTCTCAAAAACTCGCAAAGGGGATTTAAAACCATCTCTTTATATACTTGTCAGTATTAATATTCCTGACTCAAATGCCTTCTGTGTATTCTGCCCAGAACTTTCTCTTTCTTATCAGAGATGGAATTGTGGAGTGGACTCTGGAACTGGACTGCCTGGGTTTGAATTCTGGCTTCATCTCTTCCTAGCTGGGTGACTACAGAAAGTTAATTATCCTCTCTCTCCTTGTCTGAACTGAGTAACACATATAAAATGTTTAGGACAGTGTCAGCACAAAGTAAAAGTTCAATAAATATTGTTTATTATTATATTAAACCAATCTCACACACAAACCCCCTGACTAATCTAATCCATACTGATTTCTTCTTTCTCAGAATTACTTAAGAATTTTAGTACTACAGAAATAATGTATAATGTTTTATATATTATATTTCCTCCATCAAAACAATGAGATCTTGTAGGCAGGAGCATGGCTTTCATACTGTACAGGTTTCCACACTGCTGGATATACAGTCGTTGCTCAATAAATGACAACTGATGGACTGACTCGTACTATGTATCCTTTAATACATTCTCAAAACACATTCAGTTTTAAAAGATGTATGTCCTCAAAGCCTTGTGAAGTACATTGCTCTCAAGTTTTACTTTGGTGCCCACAAGGGATATGGAAAATGCACATAATAAAACCATCCAGCTATGTGGAAAAGCAAACTAAAGGTCTAAATTTGTGACCAGACTAAGCCTCTACCTACAGGTTGGGATAAAGAAAACATCTTTTGGTGCTGACTTCCCCTTCTGTTTTGTCTCATATTGTAGATGCACTCAGTCTTGTCCACCACGGGCCATAACTTTTCACTCCATACCAGCTCCACATTTTACCATGGAGGGCCCAGTAAAACTCCCTCCAAGATCCCCCTTCTTAGTCTTTCATTACTATTTGTTTATCTTACCAAAAACAAAAAACAAGAAAAACCACTCCTAACCTAGGATCTGTCTTTGGAATAAGCAACTTATAGACAGCTTACACTCTACTTACTGTAAAGCTTCACTAAGATTTTATTCCAGATTTACAACTTTTACTATGGCAGGATCATCTTTGCCTCTGACATCTCTTTTATAATTCTGAATATTAAAAATAAAACATAGTGGTTAAGAGCACAGGCTCTGGAGTCAGATTGCCTAGAGTTTAATTCTGCCATTGCTACTTAATAGAAATGTAATTCTGGATTGTTACTTACCCTCTCTTACTTTATCTTCCTTATCTGTAATGAGGAAGGTAATGATATTAATAGAAACTACCTAGAAGAATTATTATAAGGACTAAATGAGTTAATATAAAGCACTTAGAGGAGAGCTTACCATATAATAAATACTCGGTGAATGCAAACTATTATCATTATTATTTTTTATTACTTCTGTACTCATTCTATATGGAGGTAGAGAAGGAGGCTGCCTACACATGCTGTGATCTGAAGGTGTTAGAAGGTAGCACCAAACTAAAATCATCTCATTTCCTTTGCACCTGGCCATAGAGTCGCCCCCCCTCCCATCCTCAATTTGGTTTGGAAATTTCAACATTCAAAAACAATTTTACATTTACAAAAGACAAACCCTTGATGATTTTAATGTCTGCATATTTAAGTTTTTTTTCTTTTTTTTAAAGTTGGTTTTCATTAAACTCCTATATCTCCACTATATTCCTCTGTGGCTCCGCATCTAAAATGATATACATTATTCCTGAAGCAAATACCCATATAGTTAATAAAAATAGTGTGATTTTTCCATAATGTTTTAATCTTTACATGAAAATATACCTTAAATATACTAATGGTCAATATGGTGAACTGAGCTGATACAGAAGGACTCCAGTCTACTCCAAACAGTTGGAAAAACACATTAGACAAAACATAATGAACTTTAACCACCTGTCCCCAGCTAAGATTGGAAAAAGAAAGAGAAATAAAATGAAGTTAGTAGCAGCCCATGAGGGATCTGGAACAAACATACATATTAGGGATTAGGGTCCTACAAAGGAACAGAAGATAAGGCCTCAGGGCCACATGAAGAAGGAGTTAGAATGGAGTCCCCTCATAAAGCTAGTGACCTTAAGTGGGTGTCCTTTAGCTTAAATAAGGATTAGAAAAAATTCTACTTGTCACCCACCCAAGGCTTTGGGTAGAAAATCAGTGATCAAAGGCTATTGCCCAGAATATAGTGCAGAGAGTTAAAGAGATGGAAAATATGAAAAAGACATATGGAGACTGGTCTAACAGCCATCTAAATATGAGTTCCAAAAAAGGAGATACTGAGAATGGGAGAGAAGTAATATTCAAAGATATGAGGGCTGAGAGTTTCCAATATACAAATGAGAAATGTGTCTTCAGATTAAAGGAGCATATCTAGTCCTTAGAATAATTAATTAAAAACACGTCCACATTTAGACATAACCTAGTGAAACTGCAGAATATAAAAGAAAAATCTTAAAAACTGTAAGCTTAAAAGACATTACCTACAAGGGAATGACAATTAGATTGACAATTAACTTTTCATTCATTACAAGAGATACCAGGAACAATGTAAAATATTTTTTAAATGCTGAGGCAAATACAATTTAGTTTGAATACCATTCAAAATATTTAAGGTATAAAATAGTTCATTAATCATAGTTTAGGTTCAATGAATAATATTTTCCCCTCTACACTAACAAAAAATATGTAAGGGAAATCTAATCAACATACATAGTCTTATTCAAAATATTTCATTGAGGATGCTACTTTGCTTAAGAAGTTAGTGTCTAGTAAGCTGTATGTTTTAATCAAACTAAGAATATCCATCTTATATTATTAATATATGTACGACTACTATGGGGTTTTTTTTTCCAAAATATGTTTACATGAGGGATTTCACATATAGCAAACACTATCACTATAAACCATGTGGGATCCACGTTGGTTAAACCAGGTTTCTTTTCTCTTCTCTGTCTGGGTTCCAGGGTCTTTTCTACCTAGTATGTATCTTAGATACTTTTCGGAAGTGGGTGGGTGAAGACACGCTATGACAGTGGCACTGTCTGTCGGATAAGAAGTAGCCAAGGGCTTCCCTGGTGGCGCAGTGCTTGAGAGTCCGCCTGCCGATGCAGGAGACGCGGGTTCATGCCCCGTTTCGGGAGGATCCCACATGCCGCGGAGCGGCTAGGCCCGTGAGCCATGGCCGCTGGGCCTGCGCGTCCGGAGCCTGTGCTCCGCAAATGGGAGAGGCCACGACAGTGAGAGGCCCGCATAACGCAAGAAAAAAAAAAAAAAAAAAAAAAAAAAAGAAAGAAAAAGAAGTAGCCAAAAAACGCAATCTAGGTGTAAAGGATAGCGGCTAAACTATAATTCTGTGTTCAATGCAGATAATGGAGAGTTAACTATATACCATATTTTCTTGGTTCATTCTGTTCAATTATGCTGTATTATTTTCTTATGACAAAAAACATTTTCAACCTGTATGTCCTTAAAATGAAAAGAGTGCTGCCAACAGCCAATGGCTGGCTGGCCCAAAGAATGGCATGTTCTAGGCTGAAGAACAAAAGGATTTCAACTTCACTCACCATGGCGAGGTTTTCTTTTGTTTTTTCTTGGTGTGAAATAGAATGTGTATCAACGGTTTTGCAGTCATCACAAAAACACTGTTTATGTCTTTTTGCCTGGATAGCAGGAATTTTTACTTTAAAACATAAAGTTAGAAAATATAAGAATGTGTAAAAATTTAGCATCATTTTATCAATTGTAATGGTGACAGGAATGGGAAGGATAAAGTAAGTCTATAATTACTATGATATCTTAATGCTGGTCAGCACCTCATTATTTATTATCAATTGACTACAGCTAACATTTGCTGAATACTTTTCACATGCTGGACATCGAACTCTTTTCCTGAATCATCTTATTTAATCTTCATATGAGCCCATGAGGTAGGTAATTAATTACATCTATTTTACAGAAGAGGAACGTGAAGCTTAGAGGGATTCAAGAAGTTGCCTAAAGTTACAGAGCTAGTACTGAAACCAGATCTGACTTCAAGTCCATGCTCTTAAATACTATGACTATAATTCACTGTCTCCGTAAAATTCTCTCTGAACCTTCTCACATTTTGGATTCTCTTTCTCCATATATGGGTACCCTATACCCCTCATTCTGCTGGGGAACCTGATGAAGGAAAGGTATATACAAGAAACAACAGAAAAGTGGGAATAGATAGAGCACTTTTTAACAAGAGTGCCCAATAACTCCAAATATGGCTTTGAAGAGGGAAAGA
>NW_006788448.1:1463375-1485931 GCF_000442215.2 Lipotes vexillifer | reverse complement strand
GGAAAGAGACATGCCTGGGGCTCTAAGAAAGTCCCTGACCCTATGGACTTAGCATATGGTAGCAGGCAAAGAAAAGATTTGTGTATCAGTCTCTTGACTTTGACCTACATGTGATCTAGCTCACTAGTAAAATAGGACACAATGATTAGCCTTGCCACTCACCAATCATATCAGTAATAATGATTCCTCCCTTGAAAACAAACAGTTGGTAAGGACTGTGGTAGGCTGGGGGAAAAGTGAGTCACGGGGTTTCTCTTCCCAATATTCTCCCTCATAGAGAGGACAGATAAGTTCCTGGCTTTCTTCTTCTATGAGTCAAGGCTCAAGCATGAAGGAAAAGGAAGAACAATTCTCTCTCCTCAACATTCCCAAAATTGTGTTTAACTGCCTGTTTTCTGGTTTATCTCCTCACAAGACTGGAAGCTCTTCTTGGGCAAGTGCCTGGTTTGTATAGAAGGTGCTCAACAAATGTATGTTTTCTCAATTAGTGTTCACTAAATGCTTCTTTCTTTTTTTTTTTTCTTTTAACACATCCATCACCTGACATTGCTACCGTATGTGTGTTGGTGAGAACATTTAAGATTTACTCTCTTGGCAAATTTTAAGTATACAATTTATTATTATAAACTATAATCATCATCTTATATACTAGCTCCCCAGAACTAATTCATCTTATAAGTGAAAGTTTGTATTCTTTGACCAACATTTTCCCATCTCCCCCCCATCACCCCCTCCCCCAAGCCCTTGGCAACCACCATTCAACTACCTACCTGGTTCTTTAAGCTTGACTTTTTTAGGTTCCACATATAAGTGACACCATAAACAGTCTGCCTTTCTGTGTCTTTCTATGCCTATTTCACTTAGCATAACATCCTCCAGGTTCACCCATGTTGCCACAAATGGCAGGATTAAATGCTTATTTCTTATAGATAACTCATTATATTATTTAAGTGCAAACTACTGCTAAAAATGGTTCACAAAATTTTACCTGACTATATATTCCCTTGAAATATTCTTTCCACTGTAATATATTACACATACACTCACATACATATATAAGCTTAATATATTTGCTTAACAAATTCATATTCTAGCATTAGAAAGTTTGTCTTGAAAAGTTGGCATCATTACAAATTTTGAAGTAATGGAATCTTAGTTTCAAAGACTTTAGTATAATGTCATTCTTTTCCAGCCCCACTACAAGTAAACCAATCTGCATAGTTTCAGTAACATCTCTATCTCAGATCCAATGTTACGAGAGATTAATGTTTGTTTAATGAATGTGTTTTGTTTCAACATATAATCCCAATACAACAGGACCATATGATCTATAAATTAAACCAAGTTTGGAAATGCTATTTCTAAAAATAAATGATGCTTTTCAAGAGTTTAATAAACATACAAAACATTTATCCCTAGTTATGAAACAATTTACACAAATCTTAATTTTCTTTCTCTAAGCAGAGGTACACACCCTTATAAAATAGCAAGCACCACTGACATACATACCAGTGACTACAGCATTACTCTCATCTCTATTGTCAGTCTCAATAGCACCATAAGATTTTAGCAGCTCTTTCATGTTTTTATCATCTGCTTCATCCAAAGCAGTCTTCTGCTTTTGATCCTTTTGATTAGGGTTTGCTCCATGTTGTAGTAGAATCTCAGCTGCCTAAAAGGTATTTTTCCAAAGTTATCTCTACAGACCCCTAAGATCAATAATTCCTGCTTTCATTACAAGACACCACTATCAAGTATTAAAAGTTATCAAAAAAAGTTTTCAAACTCTGACCAAGAAAATCTTGATTAAATTTGATATGACAACTGTAAACTGCTCCACTGATTTGGCCTGATCTGTCCTCACAGAAGAACCAAACACCATGACGTGAAAATACGAGACGTGCTGCCTTCATGGCTGAAGAGGCAGACTTTGGGAGACTGATGTGCAAAAGGATTTACTCTATCTCTTTAACAAAGCCCTTTGTCCTCCCCTAAGCTGCTGGAAGATAGGGTGGAGAAGGGAGCAGGGATCATTTCAGGATTATATTAAATTATACACTGTATTATAAATTGCCATCAGACATAGTTGAATAAAGTTTCATTTGAACTATATTTCAGGTATATTACTTGTTTAGGAGGTTTTATAAGCTAGCCTGGGAACCTAATGTCCATTCTAATATTTTCTATGCAAATATGTTTCCTAAATAGATGACATATTCACAGAATGTTAATAAGATTAAAAAGAAACAGAAATAATCTACTCCAACCCCACCTTTTAAAGAAGAGAAAACTGAGGTCAAAGATAAATGTTGTGACATTTTGGGGGCAAAAGTTTCTAATATAAATAATGCTTCCCTGAATAACTCAAATTTGTGTTTAAAAAATTTGAATAACTCAAAGTTGTATATTAGAAGTAAGTTTATGATTCATCTAAGTTAAAGATTGTCACTAATTAGTTGACAGTATAAGTCAACTAGTAAAAATCAATCAGTGATTCCATCTGCGCAAGGCAAATGACTCAAGCCACTGAAAAACCTTTTGTTTAGGAAAAATGGTCAGTATTTTGTTAAAGTAAAGATATGCATATGTGCTAGTAGCTTTTCTCTTTCAACTTGTGTCCAGGTATGGAAAAGCAGAAAAACTTAGGAGCAAATGGGCCAGTAGAAGTAATAAGGATAGCTCCTTATTTGTTCTATCAGCCTTTTTGTTTTAAAGTCAAGCATACAAAACTCACTCCTGCTACTAACTAGCTATGTCCTTGGGCAAGTTATTTACCATCAGAACCTCATTTCTCTCACCTATGAGGCTTAAATGTGAACCCGTGTACAGTATTTGGCACATGGTGGGGCTTAAGGAAAACACTCCCCTATTTAGCCCTGTGTAATCTCCAGCCTGCTGGCTCTGCCTAATCTCATGTTGTTTCCTTACCCACACCTGTAGATCAGCCAAGGAATTGAGGGGACTCCCCTTTAAATCTCTGGAGAATTCTCTCTGTGCAGATATATTCTGTCTGGTATTTTGCCCCATAAATTTTAGCTGTTGGAGTTTTAAACTCCAAACAACCTTCTCAACTCATTGAGATCATAAGGCTATTTGCTTTCTTCCTCCCTAGGCTTCTGCCTGAAAACTCCTCCTAGTCCATGAGGTGGGGCAATCATACGGTTCGTCTCATGTTTCCATCCTTTCAGGGATCACTGCCCTCTGCTGCATGTTGTCTAATGTCTCAAAACTGTTATTTCATATATTTTGCTCACTTTTCTAGTTTTTAAGGTGGGAGGAAATATCTTATCCCTGCTATCCCATCTTGTACAAAAGTGGGTACCCATTCCCACCCACATTTTATCTTTAAAAAAAATCTTTTCCTTATCTTTTTATTCTCCACATTTTATAATGTAGAATACATGACCATCTTGGAAGATAACTTAAAAAAGAAATTAAGATTTTTTTAAATTGAAAGTTGAAAAAGAAAATAAGATGTTGAATAACTTTGCATGCAGTCATGCCAGATAGAAAATTAGGAATTAAATATACAGGGTGTTATAGAATTGATACTTAGTAGGTCTACAGTACCATACATTTACCTTTCTTGCTCCCCCTTATTAATCTTTCTAGATCATCTATCAATATCCTACCTCAAAATAAAGAAATAGGGACAAAAGGGAAGAAAGTGAGTCTGAAATAAAATGAGTCAATGATAGAAGAACTGTCACATGGAGGGAAAGTTAATGAAGATATGAAGAAAGATGATGGCAATATATCAGTATCAAAGGAATTAAAATATCATTAAAAATACTACCTCCTTCTTTTTAAATAGAATATTTCTCCTTAAAGTAAAGGCAACAGAGATGTGGAAGGTTATTCCAAAAGCAAACTTTGTCTTTATCACCACTTAGGTAAAAGAACGTCAGTAATTCTCTAGATCAAGCAATAGCAAACTATAGCCCGGGGGCCAAATCCAGTCTGCTGCCTGACTTTGTAAATTAAGTTGTATTGGCACACAGTCAAACCCACTCATTTACATGTTGTCTAGGGTTGCTATTGCACTAGAACAGCAGTTGAGTAGTTGCAATAGAGACTGTGTGGCCCGGAAAACCTAAACTGTTGATTAGCCCTCTGTAGGAAATATTTACCAATCCTTGCTCTAGACCAGAGCTTTCAACAGTTTTCTGTTATGATGGCAATGTTCTAATCTATACTGTCTAATATGGGAGCCACTGCCACATGTAGCTATTGAGTACTTCAAATGTGGCTAATGCAACTGAAGAACTAAAACTTTCAAAAAATATATTTATTTATTTATTTATTTATTTTGGCTGCTCCGGGTCTTAGTTGCGGCACTAGGGTTCTTTGTTGCTGCGGGCTGGACCTTCATTGCAGCGTGCGTTATCTTTTAGTTGTGGCATGAGGACTCGTAGTCGCGGCATGCAAACTCTTAGTTGTGGCATGCATGCGGGATCTAGTTCCCTGACAAGGGATCAAACCCAGGCCCCCTGCATTGGGAGGGCAGAATCTTAACCCACTGGACCACCAGAGAAGTCTCTGAATTTTTTTTTTTAAGATTTTTTTTTTGATGCAGACCATTTTAAAAGTCTTTATTGAATTTGTTACAATATTGCTTCTGTTTTATATTTTGGTTTTTTGGCCACAAGGCATGTGGGATATTAGCTCCCCAACCAGGGATCAAACCCTGCAACCCCTACATTGGAAGGTGAAGTCTTAACCACTGGACCACCAGGGAAGTCCAAGAATTGAATTTTTAAATTTAATTAATTTTAAGTAATTTAAATTTAAATAGCCACATGTGGTTAGTGGCTACAGTATAGGACAGTACAGCTCTAGATCAAATTCCTTATTTCAGATATCTTTATCTTTTTCAAGCAGCAGAACTAGGCCTAGAACTCAAGTTCTCTAAAATCCAGTTCGGTGTTTTGTCAAGCTCCCTTTCTGCTATTTCCGGTGATGAATTTTCAGTTCTTGGCATTTATCTTTACAGAAGACCTTCTACATCTGAGTTATCATTTCCTCTAACCCTTGAAGTTACAAAATTTCTACGAGGGAAGCTACCGTCTTCAAAATAGGAAAATTCTCACTTATGAAGGCTACTTACAAAATTTGATCTAATCAAATATCCCTCCCTGCTCAATAACATGGCATTTTTTCCCATCCATCAAGTCAACATATTTCTCTTGAGTTTTGGTCAATTTACCACTGGTCCCTGATATTGTAAATAGCCAACAATAAAATGGAAATACACTACAAATTGATTACAAAGCCAAAATGTAAAGATGTAGGATTTCCTGAAGTCATATATTAAAATAATATTGTAGGGCTTCCCTGGTGGCTCAGTGGTTGAGAGTCCACCTGCTGATGCAGGGGACGTGGGTTTGTGCCCCGGTCCGGGAAGATCCCACGTGCCGCAGAGCAGCTAGGCCCGTGAGCCATGGCCGCTGAGCCTGCGCGTCCGGAGCCTGTGTTCCACAACAGGAGAGGCCCGCACACAACAACAACAACAACAACATAATAATAATAATAATAATATTGTAGAAATGCTTGAAGCACCTGTGAAGCAACTGATAAATGAGAAACTTAGAGGTAAAACTGTTAACCTAAAAAAAAGAAAAATTTTGAATATGAATGGATTAATACAGGACCTGGGGAAAACTTGTGGTACCTCTCAAAATTTTTGAAAAAGAGACCTTCCCTGAGGTCATGATGCAAAAAACCAACTGTGAGGTAAAGGATGTCCTATATGCTGTCATACCATTTTGCCAGAAAAGCTAGGCCAAGAAAACATACATTATTCTGTTTTTGCTGTTCCAGAAATCAGTATGTATTTCAATTAGAAACTAAATATAATACTATTTAGAAAGGAGTTAACATAGCAGGCCTAAAACTGCTATCTAGAAAGGCTGCTTGCTAGGTTGGTCTATAGCTGGCATCTGTGAACTTGGCTGGTAAACACTGCACTACACTGATACAAAACTTTCCCTAATTGATAAGAGTGGCTCTCTGTGCTTCAACTGTCTACACAAGCAATGTGGTTTATTCATGCTTCTAGGAGTCTGAAATCTTGCTATGTGCTAGGCAGAGGGTGCCTACATGACTAGCCCTCAATATAAATCTTGAGCACTGAGTTTCTAATGAGCTTCCCTGGACAGAAACATTGCACTTACGTTGCTACATTTTCACTGCTGAGGGAAAAGCAAACTGTATGTGACCTCTCATAAGGAAGAGTGCATAGTACAGCCTGCACATGGATACCTCCAGACTCCACCTTTTTCTCTGATGATCCCCCTGTGTACCCTTACTATACTGCTCTAATAAATCTTAGCTATGAATACAATCATATGCTGAGCTCTGTAACACCTTCTAACAAATTTCCAAGTATAGGGGTGGTATTGGGAAACCCCTTATTTTGTTTATATTGCATTTTTCAGGATAATGTCTAAAATCCTGATTTTCCTACTATGAAATTTTGGCCCTTATTTAAGTGGTTTCACTTTAAGTAACCTTTTCCCTGTACATATAACCAGTTAAGTTCATCACTTCAATGACTCTTCCTGTTTGCTTTCTTCCATTGCATGACCACATAACTTTGAGACTTTGTCAATTCTTTTTTAATTTAAATATCTTAAAGGTCAAAGAGCTTCTTTGATCAAAAGAAGCCTCCCTGGACATTAGCCCACCCATTTGGTATTATTCTTAATCATTAGTTTATCTCTCTTATCTCTGCAAATCATAAATTCAATACTATTCTTTCACATGACTATATTTAGACTGAAAACAGTGGGGATATATTTTCATAAAATTAAATAAAATTACCAGGCTATTAAAAATACCTAGAGACAGATAAAGTAGTTTTAGTGAGAGATCCAAGGAATTTTTTATATGAACCTTGGTTTTATATTGTTGTTGTTGCTGGTAGTTTCCTTAACTATTTTTCAAAACCAATAATTATTCCTGAAGTCTATATTGCCAACTGACAAATCTTCTCCTAAGGTTTGTCAAACAAAAAAGATGAGTTTAAAAATCTGGAGAATTTTAAAGTCTAGATTTGAAATTGAGTGTTACTGAAATAATTACCCTGGTGATTTTCTCTTGTGATATTTTTACCATGGCTATCTGATTTAAAAAAAAAAAAAAGGAGAAAAAAATACAAGAACCCCCAAGGAAACAAGCAACTTGAGCTTTTACCCATTTCTCTGAAACTTCAAACCCACTGAGAAATTTCGAGTTTAAAAAACATCTGGCTGTCACATATATCATCACTATATAGACTCTTTTATACACAACAGCAAAGCATTTAATGCAATTAATACTGGAATGTATTATATTAATAGGCTGTGTTTACTTCTAGCCCTTTCATTTTATTCTCACTTACATGAATTACATGATGAAGAGACAATGGAAAAATGATTCATTAGGAAATACACTGGTTTTCTAATCTATATGTAATATCATATTCATTTGTACTTTTAAGCAGTTTTTAAAAATCATTTGTTTTAAGGAATCACTTTAGTTCGCAATTTAAAATATCTTCACTGTCTTCACTCACTTTTTAAAGAAAAAGAAATAGGAACCTAATCTGATGTGCACTATACCTTTAAATGGTTGTTTGCAACAGCACCATGTAAGGGCAGAATTCCATCTACATTTTCACAATTAACATTAGCACTAGCTTTTAACAACTCTACAATTATATCATTGCATCCCGTACTAGCTGCCTCATGAAGTGGTGTCCAACCTAAAAAGGGAAAAAAGAAAAAACAAAACAAGCTGCTTACAAATCAGTATTCAAGTAGTATTATAAGTTTATTTGCACTAATGGAATTATTAACTTTATTGATTCAAATGTATGTACTAAGTACTGGACAAGAAATAATACTGAAAACAGGCTACCTAAAGATCCCTGAGCCCAGAGCTGCCCCTGGACATGGCCCTGTCCACCAGAGGGCCCAGGATCCAGACCTGCCCACCAGTGCACAAACACTAGACCCAGGATGCACGGGGCCCTGTAGCCAGAGACCCTGGCACCCAGTTCCACCCACCAGTGGGCAGGCACCAGCCGAGAAATCCTTAGGCCCCAGGTCTGTGCACCAGCAAGGCTGCTTTAGCCTTGGGAACAGCCTCACTCACAGTGGGTGGACACCAGCCCCAGGACAACTACAGCCCCATAGTCTGCTGTGGCAGGAGTCAGCCTACCCACGGGCAGGCCAGCACCAACCCTAGGACCAGCTGGGTCCAAGCTCTGCCTAGCAGTAGGCCAACACAAACTTTAGGACACACTGAACCCCACAGCCACCTGTATCAGGAACTGGCCCCACTCACCAGCAGTCCAACATGAGCTCTGGGACCCCTGGGTCTTAAAGCCAGACTCCAGGACCTGGCTCTGCTCACCAGTGGGCTGGCACTGGTCCCAAGAACTAGCTTCACCCACTGGCAAATGGGCACCAGCCCTGGGATCTCCTATACCCAGACTCTGCCCATCAGTGAGCCAGCACTAGCCCTGGGACCCCCTGGGGTTTAGCAGCCAGCCACCTTGTGACCTAGCCCCACCAACCAGGGGCCAGCAGCCTCCACACAAAGCAGGGCCTGGCAACCAACTGTACTGGGGGCCAGCCAAGCCTACAAGACCACACACAGTAGTCAGCCTGCCACAACAGAAGGACCCATGCAGCCCACCTATGGGGCACCCCTAGAACATACAGCTCTAGTGATCAGAGGGGAGTGAACTCTTGGAAGCTTAAGACATTTCCTATAAAAGGCTACTTCTCCAAGGTTGGGATATGTAACAAGCCTACCAGATACATAGAAATAACTAGTTAAGCAAAATGAGGCAACAGAGGAACATGTTCAAAACAAAGGAACAAGATAAAACCTCAGAAGAAGAACTAAGTGGAGACAGGAAATCTACCTGAGCAAGAGTTCAAGGTAATGACTGTAAGAATAACAAAAGAACTTTGGAGAAGACTGGATGAACAGAGAAGTTAGAAGTTTTTAACAAAGAGTTAGAAAACATAAAGAACAACCAAACAGATGAAGAATACAATAACTGAAATGAAAAATACACTAAAAGGAATTAACAGTACACTAAATGATATATATAGGAACGAATCAGCAAGCTGCAAGACAGAGTAGTGGAAATCAAGAAGTGAGGACAGTTTAAGAGCTCTCTGGGACAATATCAAGTGTACCAACATTTTCATTATAGGAGTCCCAGAAGACGAAGAGAGAGAAAGGGATGGAAAGCATATTTTAAAACATAATAATCTGAAAACTCCCCTAATCTGGGAAAGGAAAGAGACATTCAGGTCCAGGAAGCATGGACAGTCCCAAACAGGATCAACATAAAGAGGACCACATTAAGATACACTGTGATTTAAATGGAAAAATTAAAAGATAAAGAGAGAATATTAAGAGCAGGAAGGGAAAAGCAACAAATAACATACAAGGGAACTCCTATAAGGCTTTCAGCTGACTTTGCAACAGAACTATGCAGGTCAGAAGGTACTGGCAGCATATATTTAAAGTGATGAAAGGGAAAAATGTACAACAAAAAATACTCTACCCAGCCAGGCTCTTATTCAAATTTGATGATGATATCAAAAGTTGTACAGACAAGCAAGAGTTAGGAGTTCAGCACCAGCAAACCAGCTTTATGTGAAATGTTAAAGGGACTCCTCTAAGCAAAAAGGAAAAGGCCATAACTGGAAACATGAATATCACAAAAGAAAAAGTTCATCAGTAAAGGCAAATATACAGTAAAGGTAGTAAGTCAACTGGGTACAAAACTATTAGGAAGGTTAAAAGACAAAAGTAGTAAAATCATCTATATCCACAATAAGCAGTTAAGGAATACACAAAACAAATACATGAAAAATACGATGTTGAAAACAGTAATTGTGAGGTGAGGAGAGTAAAAATGCAGGGTTGTTAAAATGCATCTGAAATTAAGAGATCAGCAAGTTAAAATAATCATATATACATACACACACATATATAAATAAAACTCATGGTAACCACAAATCAAAAATCTATAATAGAGCCACATGCAAAAAAGAGAATGGAAACCAAACATAACATTAAAGATAATCATAAAATCACAAGAGAAGAGAACAAAAGAAGAAAGGAATAAAAAAGAATTACAAAAACAACTCCCAAACCATGAATACAATGGCAATAAGTACATACATATCAACAATTACTTTCAATGTAAATGGACTAAATGCTCCAATCAAAAGACACAGAGTGGCTGAATGGATACAAGAACAAGACCCATATATATGCTACCTACAAGAGACTCACTTGAGATCTAAAGACACACACAGACTGAAAGTGAGGGGATGGAAAAAGGTATTCCATGAAAATGGAAACAAAAAGCAAACTGGGGTAACAATATCTGTATCAGACAAAATAGACTTTAAAACAAAAACTGTTACTAGAGACAAAGAAGGACATTACATAATGATCAAGGAATCAATCCAAGAAGAAGGTATAACGATTTTAAATATATTTGCACCCAATATAGGGCCACCTAAATATATAAAGCAAATATTAACAGACATAAAGGGAGAAATTGACAGTAACACAGTAGGGGACTTTAACACCCCACTTTCATCAATGGACAGATCATCCAGACAGAAAATCAATACAGAAAAACTGGCCTTAAATGACACATTATACCAGATGAACTTAATTGATATATATAAAACATTCCATCCCAAAGCATCAGAATACACATTCTTTTCAAGTGCATAAGGAACAGTCTCCAGGATAGGTCACATGCTAGGCCACAAAACAAGAACTGGTAAATATAAGAAAACTGAAATCATGTTGAGCATCTTTTCTGACCACAACACTATGAGACTAGAAATCAACTACAAGAACAGAACTGCAAAAAACACAAACACATGGAAGCTAAACAACATACTACTAAACAACCAACAGATCACTGAAGAAATCAAAGGACAAAACAACAAATACCTAGAGACAAATGAAAATGAGAACACAATGATCCAAAATCTATGGGATGTAGGAACAGCAGTTCTAAGAGAGAAGTTTATAGTGATACAAGATTTCCTTAGGAGTGAAGTAAGTCAGAAACAGGAAAACAAATACCATATGCTAACACATATATATGGAATCTAAAAAAAAAAAGGGTTCTGAAGAACCTAGGGGCAGGACAGGAATAAAGATGCAGATGTAGAGAATGGACTTGAGGACATGGGGAGGGGGAAGGGTAAGCTGGAACGAAGTGAGAGAGTGGCATGGACATATATACACTACCAAATGTAAAATAGATAGCTAATGGGAAGCAGTTGCATAGCACAGGGAGATCAGCTCGGTGCTTTGTGTCCACCTAGAGGGGTGAGATAGGGAGGGTGGGAGGGAGATGCAAGAGGGAGGAGATATGGGGATATATGTTTATGTATAGCTGATGCACTTTGTTATACAGCAGAAACTAACACATCATTGCAAAGCAATTAAACTCCAATAAAGATGTTTAAAAAAAAAAGATTACCTCAGGAAACAAGAAAAATCTCAAATAAACAATCTAAACTTACACCCAAAGGAACTAGAGAAAAAGAACAAAAAACCTGAAAGTTAGTAGAAGGAAAGAAATCATAAAGATCCAGCAGAAATAAATTAAATAAAGACTAAAAAAAATAGAAAAGATCAATGAAACTAAGAGCTGGTTCTTTGAAAAGATAAACAAAATTGACAACACTTTGGCCAGACTCACCAACAAAAAAAGAGAGAGGGCCCAAATCAATAAAGTCAGAAATGAAAAAGAAGTTATAATGGACACCACAGAAATACAAAGGATCGTAAAAGATTACTACAAACAACTACATGCCAATAAAAAGGACAACCTACAAGAAATGGACAAATTTCTAGAAATGTACAGTCTCCTAAGACTGAATCAGGAAGAAATAGAAAATAGGAACAGATAAATTACCAGTAATGAAATTGAATCAGTAATGAAAAACCCCCAAACGAACCAAAGTCCAGATGGCTTCACAGGTGAATTCTACCAAATATTTAGGGAAGAATTAACACCTATCCTGCTCAAACTATTCCAAAAGTTGCAGAGGAAGAAACACTTCCAAACTCATTCTACAAGACCAGCATCTCCTTGACACCAGAGAAAGATATCACACAAAAGAAGAAAATTACAGGCCATTATCACTGATGAACATAGATGCAAAAATCAACAAAATATTGGCAAACAGAATCCAAAAATACATTAAAAACATCATACACCATGATTAAGTGGGATTTATCCCAGGGATGCAAGGATGACTCAATATCCACAAATCATTCAATGTGATACATCACATTAACAAACTGAAGAATAAAAATCATATGATCATCTCCACAGATGCAGAAAAAGCTTTGGATAAAATTCAACATCCATTTTGAAAAAAACTCTCCACAAAGCAGGTATAGAGGGAACATACTTCCACGTTATAAAGACCATATATGATAAGCCCACAGCTAAAATCATGTTCAATGTGAAGAGCTGGAAGCATTTCCTCTAATATCAGGAACAAGACAAGGATGCCCACTCTTGCCACTTTTATTCAACACATTATTAGAAGGCCTAGCCACACCAATGAGACAAGAAAAAGAAAGAAAAGGAATCCAAATTGGAAAGGAAGAAGTAAAACTGTCACTCTTTGCAGATGACATGGTACTATACATAGAAAAATCCTAAAGACACCACCAAAAAACTACTAGAGAACATCAATAAATTCAGTTAAGCTGCAGGATATAAGATTAACATACAGAAATCTCTTGTATTTCTGTACACTAACAACAAATTATCAGAAAGTGAAATTAAGGAAGCTTCTCATTTTCAACTGCATCAAAAAGACTAAAATACCTGGGGATAAACCTGCCTAAGGAGGTAAAAGAGCTGTACTCAGAAAATCATAAGACAGTGATGAAAAAAAAAAACAAACTGAAGATGACACACACAGATGGAGAGACAAGATATACCGTGTTCATGGATTAGAAGAATTAATATTGTTAAAATGACCGTACTACCCAAGGCAATCTACAGATTCAATGCAGTTCCTATCATAATACCAATGGCATTTTTCACAGAACTAGAACAAATAATTTTAAAACTTGTACTGTAGCACAAAAGACCTCAAATAGCCAAAACAATCTCAAGAAAGAAGACCAGAGCTGGAGGAATCACACTCCCTGACTTCAGACTATACTACAAAGCTACAGTAATCAAGAGTCTCATACTGGCACAAACACAAACACACAGATCAATGGAACAGGACAGAGAGTCCAGAAATAAATCCACACATTTATGTCAATTAATCTATGACAAAGGAGGCAAGAATAAACAATGGAGAAAAGACAGTTTCTTCAATAAGTGGTGCTGGGAAAACTGAAGAGCTACATGTAAAAGAATGAAATTAGAACATTTCTCACATCTATACAAACATAAACTCAAAATGGACTAAAGAACTAAATGTAAGACTGGAAACCATAAAACTCCTAGAAGAAAACATAGACAGCATACTCTGACATAAATCATAGCAACATTGTTTTGGATCTGTCTCCTATGGCAAAGGAAACAAAATAAAAAATAAACAAATGGGACCCAGTTAAACTTAAACGCTTTTGCACAGCAAAGGAAACCACTGACAAAATGAAAAGAAAATCTACTGAATGGGAGGAAATATTTGCAAATGACATGACCAATAAGGGGTTAATATCCAAAATATATAAACAGCTCATAGAATTCAAAACCAATAAAAGAAACATGCCAGTCAAAAAATGGGCAGAAGACCTGAATAGACATTTTCCCAAAGACATACAGATGGCCAACAGGCACATGAAAAGATGCTCAACATTGCTAATTATCAAAAAAATGTAAATCAAAGCCACAATGAGATATTACCCTACTCCTGTCAGAATGATTATCATAAAAAAACACCAATAACAAATATTGGTGAGGATATGTAAAAAAGGGAGCCCTTGTACACTGTTGGGCATGTAAATTGGTGCAGCAACTGTAGAAAACAGTATGGAGGTTTTTCAAAAAACTAAAAACAGAACTATCATATGATCCAGCAATTCCACTGCTGGGTATATATCTGAAGAAAACAAAGACACTAATTCAAAAAGATACATGCACCCCAGTGTTCACAGCAACATTATTTACAATAGCCAAGACATATAAGCAACCTAAGTGTCCATCAACAGATGAAAGGATAAAGATGTGGGGTGTGTGTGTGTGTGTGTGTGTGTGTGTGTGTGTGTGCAATGAATACCACTTGGGCATAAAAAGAATGAAATTTTGCCTTGTGCAAAAACATGGATGGACCTGAAGGGTATTACGCTTAGTGAAATAAGTCAGACAGAGAAAGATACTCTATGTTATCACTTACCTGTGGAATCTAAAAAAAAAAAAAAAAAAAGCAAATTTAGCAAAACAGAAACAGATTCATGGATATAAACAATAAACTAGTGGTTACCAGTAGGGAGAGGGAAGTGGGGAGGGGCAAGATAGGCATAGGGGATTAAAAGGTACAAACTACTATGTATAAAATAAATAAGCTACAAGGATATATTGTACAGCACAGGGAATATAGCCAATATTTTACAGTAACTAAGTGGAATATAATCTATCAACTTTGGGTTTTTTGTTTGTTTGTTTTTTAGTTTTATTTGTAATTAAAATTTTTTTTGAGGTACAGTTGTACAATATTACAACTTTGAAACACTATGTTGTACACCTGAAACTAATATAATAAATCAAGTATACCTCAATAAAAAAGTATGCTTCATTTTTTTAAACAAATTAACCACATCAAAAATATTTGTTGATACAAGTGCCAAAAGACTCACAGAGCATAAGATATAATGGGACCAGAGTAAATACTAATCATGTCAAATGGTTTCAAGTCTATTAAAATAGAGTAAGATCATCTGACCTTCCTATTTATATCTTGTATTGTCACATTTCTCTTTGAAATGACATTTGATCAATCAATCTGAGTTTTTTTCCCTCTGGAATTCCTTATACAAGTTTCTTTTGTGCTTCAGAAAAATGTTAGAAGATCAATTTAAAAATGGAGGTTTAAGATAAAAACAAGACATGGGAGAAAAAAGGAACAGTATTAATAGACAAGGAAAGAAAAGAAGGGACAGGGAAATGGGAAAATTTGGTATTCTCTACAAAATTAGATAATGATATTAAGGCCTCCAAGGAAAAGATCTAAATAAAGCTTCTTTCCCTTCCCATTCTGTATACTCCCTCTGAATGCTCCCAAACATATGTTAAAAACTCTTTCAAAGGAGAAGGTTATTTTAGCATTTGGTGTGAACCAAGATAAATCTTACTATTCAACTAAATAATAATATATTATAAAAAAGATTTTCAAAGTGAGCAGCTATATATCAGCCAGGATCAAAATGGGGGAGGGTAGATGAAATGTGTATATCAGTGAGTTCAAATTATAAAGACAACTACAATTTAAAATCGAAACCTGCGTTATCTTTTAGATTCACATCTGCTCCAGATTCTATCAGAGCTTTCACCAGAGACAAGTTTCCTCTTCTGGCAGCCAAATGAAGCCGGCTTTCTCCTCTGGCATTCCTCTTATTGATCCCAGCTGTTTTCATTTCTGTAAATTTGCCAAGCAAAACTGAGTATTCTTTTCTGCCAAGTGCTGATTATTATGAAGGATCTTAGAAAATACAAAGCAACTTCCTCAGAACATCCTAAGTAGGATGCACTACACAGAAACATACCTCAATTAATATCATTGCTGTTACTATTTAAAAATATAACTTGTGGGCTTCCCTGGTGGCGCAGTGGTTGAGAATCTGCCTGCTAATGCAGGGGACACGGTTTCGAGCCCTGGTCTGGGAAGAACCCACATGCCGCGGAGCAACTAGGCCCGTGAGCCACAACTACTGAGCCTGCGCGTCTGGAGCCTGTGCTCCGCAACAAGAGAGGCTGTGATAGTGAAGAGGCCCGCGTACCGCGATGAAGAATGGCCCCCGCTTGCAGCAACTAGAGAAAGCCCTCGCACAGAAACGAAGACCCAACACAGCCAAAAATAAATATAAAAATAAATAAATAAATAAAAGATTGCTATAAAAAATAAAAAATAAAAAAAAAAATAAAAATAAAAATATAACTTGTAAAGAATTGACAGAGCATCTGATCACATTACTTCAAATTCATTCTAGCAGTTGTTCACTCTATCATATGCTTGATTAAAACAAATAATACTTGCTTCATTTCTACACTCACTTCACTCTCAGTAGTCCTCTATCAATGGATAAAAATTTTCTTAAACCAAATTGTGATTTTATAAAAATCCTCTTTCTGTAACTATTCTTATATCTCAGTGGGTGTGTTTCTGATCACAAAAGATGCCAAGAACCAAATCATGGCCTCCTGGGTACTTTGTTTTCTTTCATAGAAAATGTAGTACAATATCATTATCTGAAGATTTTAAAATCTTTTCCTTGCATTACAAGTTAGACTTGAGCTGGAACTAAAAACAGTGAATAGTTTTTTCCCAAACTATGCTAAAATGATGTACTAAAAGATTTTTTTGTAACATCATATAAAGAAAATAGAAGACACTATCTCTTCTTCAAGTGGCCTACAGTATAGTGGAATGACAGACATGTAAAAACTTACATTAAAATATGATTCAGTGCTGCTAGAGAAATGTATTAGTTTCCTGTGGTAGCTGTAACAAATGACCACAAACCCGGTGGTTGTGTTGTGCTTAACACCACACAAATATATTATCTCACAGTTCTGGAGACCAGAAGTCCAAAACCAAGGTGTCAGCAGGGCTGCACTCTCTCTGGAAGCTCTAAGGAAGAATCCTTCCTTGCTTCCTCCAACTTCTGATGGATACCAGCCTTCCTTAGCTTCCTTGGCTTTTGGCCACATTGTTCCTTTGCCTGGCTCTTCACATTATCTTCTCCTTTCCTGTGTGTCTCAAAGCTCTCTCCATTTTTCTTTTATAAGGATACTTGTTGTAAGATTTGGGTCCCATTTGGAAAATGCAGGACAACCTCCTCATCTCAAGATCCTTAACTACATCTGCAAAGATTCTTTTTCTAAACAAGGTAATGTTCACTCTTTAAATGAGATAGTATCACAGATTCCAGGGAACAGGACATGGACATATGTTTTGGGGGGCCACTATTCAACCCACTACAGGAGGTATGTATAAGAAGGGCTTTAGTTTAAAATGACAGGCAGACAATGCAGGAAGGTTCAAAGAGTATGCCTAATATTCCTACCTCTTACTATATCAACTTTTTCTTACTAAATCAACTTTTTGGTGCTTAACATTTAACCTGAAGTAGTCCAGCCTATTGGTCACACAGAACTAGCTCCAAGAACTATCAAAGAATAGTCAGCTATCCATGCTGCCAAACACACACAGTTCGTGTATCTGACACAAAGAAACTAGTGGCTATGCTTCTTTAATTTCCCATGTGTTAAAAGGGCTCAGTGGAAGTATCTAAGGGATCTGACACAATTCAGATGTGCTGCCCCCACTCAACATTCTTGCTGTCTCTACTGTTTATCTTATCTCCTCTAACATAACAAATTAGAAGTCATAGGCAAAAATATGACAATATATTGGAAGACTAAGAGATTCTCAAGTGGTGGATTACAGTAAAACCATCTGACAAATATAGCTGAAATAACCTTATAAATTAGTGAATGACTAAAAGAAACAGTAAATATGAAAGTGTATAATTCTTTGAAGGAGAGTGGATTGCTAGGCTTGATCATGCAAACCTTTCCCTATATAAAAATAGGAATACAAACCTTGGCTGCAGGTAGCTTTCAAGAAATTTTGCCTTTTTCTGAAATTCTGAACTTTTTTGTGTTCCTGGATGTTAGTAGGCATGTGAATTTCTGAATCTGTTTTTTCTTTCTTCTCCTCACAATTTCTTATAGTGTTTTCATCTCCATTGACATTATTAGTTAATTCCTCACCTGAAAAACAAACATTTTGCAATATCAGTGTTGTAGTTCTCCTTACCGGTTACATGACTAAAAAAGAGTCTAGTCATGTTAATTGTTCCAAGTTTCTGTTCCTAGCTGGACAGCTTATTTTAAAGGAGTGGAATCCTTTAAAAATGTTTTCATACAACAAACATAAATTAGTTTTCTGGATGCAATTTCAACTGTGAATCACTGAAATCAATGGAGATAACAATTTCCTGCTATAAAAATGTTGTTCGGTTTCTTGATACTAAGAAGGTGCTATATTAAAAAAACTCATAGAAATACTGTTTGTTATCTCCTGACAATATCAATTTAGCACATTCTTTCAAAGTAAATACCATTACTTAACTAATTAAAAGTATCTCCAAATTATGGTCCACATGTCCTCATTCTTATCAGTTTGGGCATAGGTTGAGTGAAATTCAGTTAGAAATTTCTGTGAAATAAGTAAATCTATAGGAAATGTGTACAAATTGAGCAATACTACTAATACCTGGTTTGTGAGAAATTTCCTTCTCTTCTCTTTGACTAAGCTGTGAGATGGTCAATTCTTTATTGATATTGTCAGTGGACTGAAAGCCTATACTATGTATAGTTTTGATCTCTTGTCTCCTTTTTTCAACTTTAGTTGTTTCCATTACTTGAGAATGAACAACTCTGGATAAAGGTCTATTTGAAGAACTTGGTTTTTGGCCTTTGTCAGTGTAATTACTTTTAGTGTCTCCTTCCTTATTCACCTTTTCCACAATATGTGTATCCATTTGATTCATTAAAGGAGTTGGTATTCTGGGGCTACAATCCTGAGGCCTCTCGAATAGTTCCACATGACTAGTTAACTTTGAAACTTCATGTGTTGAGAGTGTTCTTGTACAAGCAAGGGAAGTATGTTCAGGACTGCCATGTGAGTGATCAAAAGAAGTTCCACATGTACATTGTTCATAATTTGAAACATGTTCAGAAACTATTATATTATCTGAATTAGAAAAATTAACAGCTTCCTGTTGTGGAAATATGGTTAGGCTGCCTGCTTTTATTAACTCATTTTCCTGTGAAAAATGGTCTTGAGAAGGTAAAAGTTGTTGAAAATCCATTTCTTCTCTATTTGTTTTATTCTCTTTATAATTATCGTGGTTTTTGCAACCTGAAGAACTTATCACCTTTTTAAATGTTACAGTCTCCTCAGGAGCACAGGAATCACCATCATCACGATTATTAAAATTTTCCTTTATAAAGGATGGGGAAAAGTTTTCCCACTTATTAGGGCTCTCATCTTTTTGACCTGAGTTACTGTTTTCATGAGATTTATAAGGGCTAATGTGCTGCTGTTCTTGGTGAGTATGAGGCTGCTGATCTGTAGTAACAAGTGGTAACTCGGTTTTTTTATGTAAAGAAAGTCCTGAGAAAGAAACGGCTTCAGCTTCGCCAGTGGATTCTAATTCCAAAAATTTTATTTCTTGTCTATCTGATAAATCCAGGCTTTGGGTATGTGTCTCTTTGGGAAATGAACAAGTCTCAACATCGTTACTTAAACCATTTTTCAGGCCTGACAGAGATGGGCTAAAAGGTTTACATGACTTTTCTGGAAGGTCATCAAGGGTTTGGAGAGTATGTTGTTGACAAGTAACCAATCTGTTTATTTTTCTGGAAGAAGAGACAGCTATTGTCTTTCTTGGATTGCTTTCTTGGATTGCATCATCCACTTGAGTTCTTTTATGTCGTGTATTTCTTCTTCCTTTATCTTCAGACACATTTGTGCTGGGATCCTCAACAGCATGGAGATTGTCCTTTCTGAGTCCTGTCGAGTATATTTGGTTAAGAGTTGATCGTTTATGCTTGGATTTACCAAATTTCGTGTTTGGGGAATCTTTTTGGTAATGTTCATATACATCTTCTTTATTTATAAATAAACCCTCTTTGCTTCCTTTATTGACTTTTACATGTTCTGGCTTCTGTCTCTTGGAATTTTCATCACAAACAAACCCACTGTGATTTTTAGAACTGAATTTTGGTTTCTATAGAAACAAAATACATAGTTAGCTTTAATTTTCAACTATAGTTCTACACCTAATTCATTCTGGATTGGAGATAAAGCAAACTAATATTCCATTCAATGTTATAATTTGATCTAACCACAGGGCCTGCTGGGATGTATACAACCTGATTTGTATTTCAGAAAAGTAGACTAACAGAAGAAAGGCAAAAGCAATAGACTCAGTATGTGTACTAATCTTTATTTTCTCCTGTACATTTTAATTTCTTTTTGCCAGTATTTTAGCACTATCTATCTTACTAAACGTAATGAAAAATTTTAATCTACCTAATTTTTATAGGCTTTTAAAACAATCAGATAATTCCTTTACAAGGAATCTTTACAAGAATACTGTAGAAACACTCTCCTCTCCCATTTGTTATATAGGTAGACCTAGAATTAAGAGAGTTTCTTCCTCTGGTATCTGTGAGAGACCACAGGTAGGGCAGTGGAAGAAGGGATTTAAAAACAAAAAGATAGATATACAACCAAGTTGGCTTGCATGGAAAGGTTACTGTGGGCTGCCAAGATTAAAACAGGGACAGTGCTTCCTCTCACACATCACAACACAAGCACCAGATGAAAAGTAACTGCCCACCACGTGAAGTTTGAAGGGATGGATCGACACCTTTGACTCTTATACTGTGCTCAGGCCAGAGGAAATTCGACATTGTTGATAACCCTCATGGCTCCATAAAGAGGAGAAAGGAAATGGAAATGGCTACCAATACATTAGTGTGCCCACATATGCTTTATTTACTCAACTGCTTCCCAAACTAACAGGCCAGAACCTTCTGATTCTTATGTAATTATTCCAAAGTGTCTTAAAAGCAAAGGTGAAGTCACTGTTCCTGGTGAATGCTTCAGTAGTCTTTCTTTCCCCTCTGATGATCTATAAAATAACCAGCAGGTGTGCTCTATAAAAATGTTTACTGCTGAACAGAGATATACCTTGTGGTGGTGTTCATCCTCTAAGTCTGAAGGGTCAGTGCTATTTGTCTGCGCTGTAAGCAAAAAGAGAAAGGTCAAAGAAAAGAGCCTCCAGTAGTCAGACTCTAGACTTCTAAAACCAAAACTCCTTTGCCATGAGAAAACCAAGTGGGAAAAGTGAAATTATGCAAACACATTCTATTAAAATTGGCACATATAATATTCCATAATTTATAATTTCCATATTTATTGAGAGAGCTGAAAACATTTCTCGAGGAAAAGCAAAACAGACCCAACAAAATTATGTTAAAGATGGGCACTGAACTCAGTATTTTTATATTCCCCACAGTTATACTCAGATATGCAACTGTGTGCAAGGTTTTATAAGGCAAAAAATTCTTTCATAATTAACCGTATTATCATCATTTTCTAATATGTCTGCTTAATAAAGTTGCAGGATACATAAGTAATATACAGAAATCTGTTGCTTTTCTATATACTAATAGTGAACTATCAGAAAGAGAAAGCAAGAAAAAAATCCCATTTACATTTACAATCTCATAAAAAAGAATAAAATACCTAGGAATAAACTTAACCAAAGAGGTGAAAGACCTATACTCTGAAAACTATAAAACACTGATGAAGGAAACTGAAGATGATACAAAGCCATGGGAAGATATACTGTGTTCTTGGACTGGAATACTGTTAAAATTTCCATACTACCCAAAGCAATCTACAGATTTAATGCAATCCCTATCAAAACAGCCACAACATTTTTCACAGAACTAGAACAAATAATCCCAAAATTTATATGGAACCACAAAAGACCCTGAACTGCCAAAGCAATTTAGAGAAAGTTAAACAGAGCTGGAGGTATCGTGCTCCCTACTTCAGACTATACAATACTACAGTAGTCAAAATAGCACAGTAATGGCACAAAAACAGACACATAGATCAATGGAACAGAATAGAGAGTCCAGAAATAAACCAACACACCTATCTTCAATTAGTCTATGACAAAGGAGGCAAAAACATACAATGGAGAAAAGAAAGTCTCTTCAACAAAGGGTGCCTTCAATCAGTGGTAAAACTGGACAGCCAAATGTAAAAGAATGAAATTAGAACATTTTCTCACATCACATACAAAAATAAACTCAAATGGATTAAAGACATAAATGTAAGACCAGAAACCATAAAACTCCTAAAAGAGAACATAGGGAGAACACTCTGACATAAATCATACTAATATTGTTTGAGATTTGTTTCCTAAGGCAAGGGAAACAAAAAATAAACAAATGGGACCTCATAAAACTGAAAAGCTTTAACACAGAATAGGAAACCATTGACAAAACAAAAAGATGACGTACTGAATGGGAGAAAATATTTGTAAAAGATACGACCAATAAGGGGTTAATATCCAAAATTTATAAACAGCTCATACAACCCAATATAAAATAAAAAATCCATTCAAAAAAATGGACAAAAGACCTGAAAGATATTTTTCCAAACAAGATAACACAGAAAGGGCTTCCCTGGTGGCGCAGTGGTTGAGAGTCCGCCCGCCGATGCAGGGGA
>NW_006788448.1:1446125-1462996 GCF_000442215.2 Lipotes vexillifer | reverse complement strand
GAAAAGGCCCCGAATACAAAAAAAAAAAAAAAAAAAAAAAAAAGATAACACAGATTGCTAACAGGCACATGAAAAGATGCTCAACACTGATAATCATCAGAGAAATGCAAATTAAAACAACGAGATATTACCTCACACCTGTCAAAATGGCTATCATCAAAAAGTCTACAGATGGGCTTCCCTGGTGGCACAGTGGTTGAGAGTCTGCCTGCCGATGCAGGGGACATGGGTTCATGCCCTGGTCTGGGAAGATCCCACATGCCGCGGAGCGGCTGGGCCCGTGAGCCATGGCCGCTGAGCCTGAGCGTCCGGAGCCTGTGCTCCGCAACGGGAGAGGCCACAACAGTGAGAGGCCCGCATACCGCAAAAAAAAAAAAAAAAAGTCTACAGATAACAAAGATTGTTAAGGATTTGTAGAAAAAGGAGCCATTGTATACAGTGGTGGGAATGCAAACTGGTAAAGCCACTATGGAAAACAGTATGGAGGTTTCTCAAAAAACTAAAAGTAGAACTACCATATGATCCAGCAATTCCACTGCTGGGTATATATCCAAAGAAAATGAAAACACTAATTCAAAAAGATACACCCTAATGTTCATAGCAGTACTACTATTTACAATAGCCAAGACATGGAAGCAACCTAACTGTCCATAGCAGATGAATGGATAAAGAAGATATAGTATTATATATATACAATGGAATATTACTCAACCATAAAAAAGAATGAAATGCTGCCATTTGCAGCAACATGGATACGTAGAGGGTATTATTCTTGGTGAGATAAGTCAGAGAAAGACAAATACGCTGTTATCACATATATAGAATCTAAAAAAATAAAACAAACCAATGTATATAACAAACCAATGTATAAACAGAAACAGATTCACTGATACAGAGAACAAAGTAATGGTTACCAGTGGGGAGAGGGAAGGGGGAGGGGCAAAATAGCATTTTGGAATTAAGAGATACAAACTACTATGTATAAAATAAATAAGCAAAAAGGATATATTGTACAGCACAGGGAATATAACCACTACCTTGTAATAACTTTAAATGGAGTATGATCTATAAAAATACTGGATCACTACATTGTATACCTGAAACTAATACAATATTATAAATCAATTATACTTCAATTAAAAAATAAACAGTTCTTATATAATCTTCTTGAAACTGCAGGTCAAGTTCTTTTGTAGTTCAACTTAGTGCAATGATGAATGACAAGGCAAAAGTACAGCCATAAGAAAATATTCTTAAGGAATGAAAGTAAACAATCCTGGCCATATTCATGGAAAATGATAAAGCCAAATATAAGTTACATCACCCATGTTATTCAGACAACGGATTATGGGGAAAAGACCCAGAACTTTACAAAAGTTTTCTTAACTGTTTCCAGTACATATCCTGGGGGAAAGTACATTTAATACTATCTTTCTTTGTTCTTTTAGAGTTCTTCCATTTGGTGCATTTGCAAACAAGTCAGTGTGCTCAACTAAAGGAATGGAGCAAGGACACCACAGGATGGATTTTCTCAAAATTTATGAGGAAAACCAATTTAATTTCTATAATTCCAAGTTTGATTTCTATAACTCTCTACTGACATGATGAACAGATATAACAGGGCAGTTCAATTTTACCTGATATAAGATGTTTTTGATGTTTAGGAACATATCTCTCAAGGAGACGCTTCATACATGAGTCTTTGGCTTCATCCAAAGCACACTTTCCACTGTCATTTCTAAATAAAGGATCTGCTCCATTCAAAAGAAGTAACTGTGCCACCTAGAGGAAGATTGTGTGAGGGAGTCCAGACAAAAGGTGTATTATTATAAATGTGTGCCAGCATACAACTCTAAGCAACATTAAATATTTCTTTCAACAATACAGTTTGGGTTTCCTGTAACATTACTGCACAAAACCAAAAATTAATGTAACTGCTACTGAATCATAATTTATTGATATAAATATGCCTTCTCTTACAAAAAGAAAAAAAAAAGAGAGAGGAAGTAAGGAAGAGGGAGGAAAGGAGGAACAGAGGGAGGGGCAGAAATGTTTGTGGTTCAGTTGCTGATGAAATGGAGCTAGCAGATATACCAGGAATTAGGATTACATTCTGTAGTAGTAAATGTAATTTTAACAGGTTCCAGGAAATAGCTATGTCTTCTGTATAGACCTGTGTTGCTGCTGCTCCCCCTCGGTATCAGAGAGAAACAGGTAAATCCTTAATCTGTTACTGCTCCTCAAGTAACCTCCTGTATGAAGCTCTCCCTGACCTCCTCACCCACTGATCCCCTAGAGAAAAATGACCTCTTCCTTCTTTTATGTACATATTTTATGTCCAATATGCTGTATATTATACTTATTTCTTATATATTTCTCTCTCCTGTACTCCAAGTTTTTTGAGGGCTGTTTTCTTTTAAAATTAATTTATTATTTTTGAATAGGAAATTAATACGGTTCAAAATACAGAAGGCTTGGAGAAGTAGACAATGAAAAATAAGTTTCCCTCCTCAACCCTTGTCCTCTAGTCATCTAATTATTTTTTCTAAGTCAGCTCTGGTTACAGTTTCTTCTGAATTTTTCCAGAGTTAGTCTAGTCCAACAGGTATATATGTACGAATCATAACTGTGTACATACATTTTTTCTTACACAAGTGGTCATATACCATATACATTCCTCTATATCTTAGCTTCTTTCCTGCCCATCCCACCCTGCAACAGACTTTGAAGATTGTTCCAAATCAGTATGGATTGAACTTCATCATTCTTTTTAGCAGCTGAGTAATAGTTTACTTTTGAATGTACTATAATTTACTTAACCAGTACCCTACTGATGCATGTTTAAGTTGCCTCCAAGTTTTTGCAACAGATATATGTCTTAATCATCTTTATATTCCCAGTGTCTATTTCAGTATCTGGCATAGAGTATATATTTAATAAACGTTGTTTAATAAAAGAATGAATGTTGACCAAGGAGGATGTGGGTAACAGGCTTTAAATAACATACTAAATGAAGCCTAGATTTCCATGTTAATGTCTGGAATGAGAGAAAGGATCTGAATTTCTGTAAATTTTATGCATCTGAAGATTAAAGATATATACATTTTTCCTTTTATAAGAAAGCATTCTAGGAGAGAAAAATGCCCCACCACACACACGGAGAATATGAGCCAAATCTTTTAAAAATTATTAAGACTCAGCAACTTGATTCTACTTTTCAAATGGCTTTACTGTGGGAGTTTAATGCTAGATAGGGGGACTGAAAGTAACAGTAGATACAATTAAATTTATAATTCATATTCCTGGAGCTTCACATTTTGTTTACTAATACAAATAGAGAGTGAACCACTTTTTTTCAGGAAAAGTAGTTTCATAAGTGGGTTGCCAAAGGAGCTGTGTTGCTTATCTCTGGAGGTTTTATGTCAAATAATAAGCCATGCAGTATGAAAGTAACTCAGGATCAACAAGCATGAGAAAGAAGATGGGAGGAAGGGAAAAGGCAAGGGCTAGAGCTTCACTTTTCTGGAAATCTGGGTTGGTGATCCCAAGGGAGTAAATACATTACTTTGGCAGTCTCTGTTTTAGACTCTGGATACTCTGCTTCACCAACTATTCACATTTACCAATTCTCTCTACAGCTTGGTATCAGGAATTCTGAAGCCTAACTAATATATCCTCTTTAAAAAACTCTCTTCTTACCAAATGGCAGTAAATCAGTTATTTCCACTATGTTTTTTACCCCTATTTTAAATCTGCATTTAGGTTCTGTATTAGTTATCTGTTGCTACCTAACAAGTTACCCCAAAACTTAGTAGCTTAAAACAATAATAAATATTTATAATCTCATAGTTTCTATGGGTCAGGAATTTTGGAGTGGCCACAGGTGGATGGTTCTGCCTCAGGGTCTCTCATGAGGTTACAGTCAAGATGTTGGCTGGAGATACAATCACCTAAAAGCTTGCCTGGGGACTTCCCTGGTGGTGCAGTAGTTAAGAATCCGCCTGCCAAGGCAGGGGACAGGTTTGAGCCCTGGTCCGGGAATATCCCACATGCCGCGGAGCAACTAAGCCCGTGAGGCACAACTACTGAGCCTGCACTCTAGAGCCCGTGAGCCACAACTACTGAGTCCATGTGCCACAACTACTGAGCCCACGTGCCTAGAGCCCATGCTCCGCAACAAGAGAAGCCACTGCAATGAGAAGCCCGTGCACCGCAACGAAGAGTAGCCCCTGCTCGCCGCAAGTAGCGAAAGCCCATATGCAGCAATGAAGACCCAATGCGGCCAAAAATAAATAAATAAAATAAATTTATTTTAAAAAATTAAAAAATAAATAAAAGTTTGCCTGGGACTGGAGGATCTGTTTCTAAGATGGCTCACTCACATGGCTGTGGGCAGGAGGCCTTTGTCCACTGCCATGTGAACCTCTCCATAGAGCTGCTTGAGTGGCTACATGAAATGACATCTGGCTTCTCCCAGTGTTGCTGAACAAGTCAGTGAGAGAACAAGGAAGAAGCCGCAACAGTTTTCAACCTAGTCTTAGAAGTCATGTACTGTGTCACTCCTGCCACATTGTGTTTGTTAGAAGCAACTCACTGAAACTCCAGCCTACCCTCCTGAGGAGAGGAATCAGGATCCACCTTTCGAAGGGAGGACTGTTAAAGAATTTGTGGACATATTTTAAGATTACCACATGTTCTTAACTGGAACAAGCAGAGCAATTTCAGTAAGTGGCTGGCCTCATAATCCCCACTTATTTAGTTCATCAAACAGTAGGCCCCATAAGGAAATACACTGCTACTTAAAGCTTGCCCGTGGCTTTTCACCTTTAATCATATTATTGACTCTAGTGCTTTCCTCCCTCTAGAATCAGCTGACTTCTGTGTGGCTGAACCACACTGACTCCATTTTGTCAGCTCTATCTTAGGTCTGAAGTCCTACCCCTCCCCTTTCTGCATGATTAAGCTTTAGCCTACTCACAAGGAATGTGCCCAAGCCAGATAAATTCCCTGTCAACTTTTACCCTTGCTGACAGAAAACTGGAAGAGTGTCTTTTGTTGACACAGATGCTTAATGGTCATGAGACCCCCCAGGGGGAGGAAAAATCTCCAGTTCCAGTCAGTGTGGACATGCTTCTCATTTGGTAGTCAGATTCTGTTGTTAGCTTTGGCAGCTTTAAATCTCCCTGTGCTCCTTTCAGTGGTGAGGAGCACAGCTGTGAATGCCTCTGGATTGTGTCTGCCCAATCCTGCCAGTATGTAAGCTACCCACAATAAACTTCACAATTGCACTTTATGGAATTGCCTGCTTTGTTTTCCAGTCTCAAAGTTCCTTTTCAGTTTGGAGGATATTATTCCATATCTCTGCCTTCCAACAACTTCCTTGCATAAGAAGCCAACAGGACAGAGAATAAAATTCTTTCAAGTACTAGAAAAGACAGTATTTTTACCTCACATCCCTAATGGAATATAAACAAAACAAAAAGAACTGTAAAAAAAGCACTTCATTAGTAGTTCCATTGTTAATAATAATATTGTTAATATTCATAATAATAATACACTAATAGTAGTACTGTTAAGTATGCTGTATGATAAAGAAATTAATGTATTAAGAAACAAATGTTTAGCATAAGAGAAAAAGAGATACAAGTATAAAATCAAAGTTATTATGAATCTATAATATTAAGTCTGAAATGGAAATATCAGTAAGAACTCATGATTTGTTTTTCTTTCTAAAAGTATACATTTCACTGAAAATGCCTAAAAACAATGACATCCAATAGCAGTAAGCACACACAGCACCCAGATTGTGGTCTCTGATAGATTTTACAGTAAAACACCATTTAGAGAAAATATGGGAAGAAACATAGATAAAGTCAGTCAAATCCAGAATTTAGGAAATTCTATAAGACAAATGACCCAGGTTCTAGAAGACACACAAAAAACAAAATATAGGAAGAACTGTTATAGATTAAAACATACTTAAGAGGGACTTCCCTGGTGGTCCAGTGGTAAAGAATCCACCTCCCAATGCAGGGGACGCAGGTTCAATCCCTAGTCAGGGAACTAAGATCCCGCATGCCGCAGGTCAACTAAGCCTGCATGCCACAACTACTAAGCTCCTGCACCTCAACTAGAGCCCACGTGCTGCAAACTACAGAGCCCACACAATCTGGAGCCTGGGCACCATAATTAGAGAAGAGAAAACCTGCATGCCACAACTAGAGAGAAGCCCGAGCACTATAATAAAGAGCCCGCGTGCCACAACGAAAAATCCCGCATGCCTCAATGAAGATCCAGTGTGCTGCAACTAAGACCCGATGCAGCCAAAAATAAGTAAAATAAATAAATAAATAATAAACCTTTAAAAAAATCACACACACTTAAGAGACATAACAAACACATGTAATGTACAGACATTGATAGATCATGATTCAAACAAAAACTTGTAATAAAAAACATTTTTAGATAATTTGGGGAAATTTAAATATGGACTAGATATTATTAAGTGGTATTTAAAATTTTAATTTTTATAAGGTAAGATGATAAAAAATGTGGGTGTGGAAAAAAATGTCCTTATCTGTTAGAGATGCAGGTACAAGTATTTATGGATAAAATGGTATGATGTCTGGGATTTTAAAAAAATACTCCCAACAACAAAACACCATCCATGCTCTGGCCTGTTGATGTGGTATGACTTTTTAAAGTGTAATACAATATACAATCAAACTTTATAAGAAAGCTCACTCCAGACACAAATGGAATGCATAATCACCATGTCTGGGGGATATCTTTTCAATATCTGTGAATCCCAGCAACATTGTCAATGAACCTCCAATTCAACATCTCAAATATTTATATACCACAGGATACTTCAGGAGTTAGAGGCCTGTGTCTTTGGTCCCTTTTACTTCACTAAGGGTACAAGAGAAGGCTACATATCTGCAAAGGCCAGAAAGAAGACTTGTCAGTTACAGCCTGTGAGGCAGAAGTTAATTGGAGCCAAGTTATCAGGAAGGGCAAAGGAAGAACTGAGAAAGAAAAGAAAAAAAGGTATAAATCACCCACAGCTCATATTACCCAAAGGGAGAAAAGATTCTTGACCAGGACAGGTCAGCCCTGGCAAGTTGGAGAGCGGATGAGCCATGGAGAGAGAGAAGAAATGCTTTGTCATGAGGTTTCTCTGCTAGAGGCCAGTTTTGAAGAGCAGATAAAAGACAGAGAGAGGGCTCACACCATCACTTGTTCTAGCATTCTTCTGGCCATTAAATTAGGTCCAAGGCAGAATTTTCTCCCCCAAGCCCTCTACAAAATGTCTACATTATCCAAAAAAAGCAAAACCACCTAAACCCTCCAAACTAGGAAGGGATATGTCCTATTTGTCTACGCCCATGGTTCCTGGCAGCCTTCCCCAGCTTTACCTGTGGTAGGCATTTCTTCTGGAGGAACACTGAACAAGATCTTCCTGAGCCTTGCTGATCAGCCCCCTTTCCTACCCTAGAGGTTTTAAACCCAGAGGCAACTTCCAGTACTTGAAATAAATAATAAGCTATTTTCACAAGTGCCTCAGAACAATGCAGTTCCTGGACCAGAAAAATGTCTAGGAAGCTCAGAACATATGTGATAAAGCAAGTGTGCTGGAATTCATTATCTTAATTAATATTACCATTATTGAAGTTACTATTAACCAACTTGTATAGAATTATAGTATTTTGATACTATAACCACTGGTACCTCTGTGCTGGTGTGTACTGGCTGATCATTAAAACCTGGGAGGTTCTCATGTCTTAGTCTGACTCTGAAAGTAACACTAGACTACAAAAAGCTGTAAGCCTGCTATCAGGGCTGGACATCACTGTGTAACACTCTAAGAAGGAAATGTTCTCCTAAAGCCTATAAAAGAACCATACAAAAAGAGTCTAAAGAAATTTTAAAAATACTGTGTATAACCAAAATACACATTCTGTAGTTACTAAAAGTAACATGTAAAATGGGATCTACCACATTAGGCACAACCGATCTATCACACAGTAAAATTATATTATGAATTCTGAGTATTGATTAGCAGAATGAACTGAAACTGGATCCCTATCTGTTTTTCTATTGCTTGGTCCCAGAGGTTTTTAATACTTGCAGAATGTAGTGTTTGCTCTGCAAACAAAAGAATCACAGTACCTTATAATGTCCATTCATCACAGCATCATGTAGGGGAGTGATCTGGTACATTCCTCTGATATTTACATCTGCTCCACCCTTTAATAGTTCACTTGCTGTCTGATAAAATCCTCCTACACTAGCTTCATGAAGTGCTGTCCAACCTGTTACACAAAAAAGAAATGGTGTTTGTTTATATTTGGCATCTTAATAATGTTTGTGCTTGCCCTTAATATAAGAACTCTAATTCTAAGTTGTTGCTTTAAAAATATTTTGGTTATATGAGACAAGATAAACTCACCATGAAAGCAACCTGTATTATTTGTGGATTCAATAAATCTGATGGACAAATAAAATTCCTACCCCTAATTCTGTTGGTGTTAATATGGAAAAATATGAAAATAAGTAAAATATTTGAAACTATTTTTGCCGCCCTCAAATAAAAAGGCTGTAAGGGGAGTCATTATTAGCTCATAGAGAATGCTGGTTGCAGGCTACTTTTCTGCAGAGAAGAGGGGGAAAAGCCTTATTTGTAACTCAAGGTACTTCCATTAAAATAACCCACCCAGCCAGCAAGACTACGCAGAAGTCATTTCAAAAGTATACAGTCGACTCGTGAACAATATGGGTTTGAACTGTGCAGGTTCACCTTATACACAGATTTTTTTCCAACAGTAAATACTACAGTACTACACAATCTGAGGTTAGCTGAAGGAGTAACCATGGATACGGAGGGCTAACTGTAACTTATTCTCAGATTTTTGACCACACAGAGGGTTAGCACCCTTAGCTCCCAAGTTGTTCATAGGTCAACTGTATATTTCTTTTCTCCCTATTTGCAAAAAGTTAGTTACAGTAAATTCAACAAACATACCACAAACTGCTCCAAGAAAACCAGTCATCCAAATAAATATCTTCTTCCTTTGCTAGCCAGATTTAATGGTATAAGTCAAAGATATCTAAACTCCAAAAACTCATACGATTGATACAAGAAAACATAAAAAGTTGCAAGTTAAATTTAGTGCTTCATTCTTTCCTTCCATAAACCAGAGTTTCTCAATCTTGGCACTAACATTTTCAGAACCTTCTCCATAATCCAGTTTCTCAATCTTGGCACTGACGTTTTGGGCTAAATGTTCTGGGTACTGTAGGATGTTTAGCAGTGTTCCTGGTCTTAATCCATCAGATGCCAGTAGTACCCTGCTGCCCATTCCAGTTGTAAAAACTAAAAATGTTTCCAGAAACTACCAAATGTCCCCTTTGAGGGGACACTCCAGTTAAGAACGTCTATAGAAGGAGTTTCTCCAATAGTATTAATTAGAAAGCCTTGAGGAAGAAATGAAGAGCACCAAAACTGGTAAATATATAGTTAATAGAATTTATTTCCTATAAATTTCCTTAAAATACACAAGGCTACTTAAAGCAAAAATTATAACTTTATGTTTTGGAGTTTATCCTGTATATACATGTAATATATGCGATAGACATAACATAAAGGATAAGGGAGGGGCTTCCCTGGTGGCACAGTGGTTAAGAATCCGCCTGCCAATGCAGGGGACATAGGTTCAAGCCCTGAGCCAGGAAGATCCCACATGCCACGGAGCAACTAAGCCCGTGTGCCACAACTACTGAGCCTGTGCTCTAGAGCCCACGAGCCACAACTACTGAGCCTGTGTGCCACAAGTACTGAAGCCCGTGTGCCTAGAGCCCACGCTCCACAACAAGAGAAGCCACTGGAATGAGAAGCCTGCACACAGCAACGAAGAGTAGCCCCCACTCACTGCAACTAGAGAAAGACCACGCACAGCAACAAAGACCCAACGTAGCCAAAAATAAATAAATAAATTTATTTAAAAAAAAGGAAAAGGGAGATGTATTTGATGTTCTTACATTTTATATGAAGTATTACAATATTAACTCTAAGACTATAAAACATTAAAAATGTATATTGTAATCCCTAGAGTAATCACTACAAAATAATGCAAAGACAAAAACAGATGAAGACACAAGAAACACAAGTAAAATGGCAGTAAATCCAAATATTCATATTAAATGAAAATCGACTAATTACCCCAATTAGACAGGCAGAGGTTGTCAGAAGGAAATTAGAACATTTTCTCACACCATATACAAAAATAAACTCAAAAAGGATTGAAGATGTAAATGTAAGATGGGAAAACTCCCAGAAGAAAACATAGGCAGAACACACTTTGACATAAATGATAGCAATATTTTTTTGGATCGTCTCTAAAGATGAAGGAAACAAAAGCAAAAATAAACGAATGGGACCTAGTTAAACTGAAAAGCTTTTTTTTTTTTTTTTTTAAAGGTGAAGTGAGTTTTTATTGTATTTTCTTTTTTTTAACATCTTTATTGGGGTATGAAAAGCTTTTGCAAAGCAAAGGAAACCATCAACAAAACAAAAAGACAATGCACTGGATGGGAGAAAACATTTGCAAATGATATGACCAATAAGAGATTAATATCCAAAATACATAAACAGCTCATACAACTCAATATCAAAAAACAAACAGGCCAATCAAAAAATGGGCAGAAGACCTGAAAAGACATTTTTCCAAAGAAGACATACAGCTGGCTAACAGGCACATGAAAAGATGCCCAACATGAAAAATTATCAGAGAAATGCAAATCAAAACCACAATGAGGAGCTTCCCTGGTGGCACAGTGGTTGAGAGTCCACCTGCCGATGCAGGGGACACGGGTTCGTGCCCCAGTCCGGGAAGATCCCACATGCCGCGGAGCGGCTGGGCCCGTGAGCCATGGCTGCTGTGCCTGCGCATGCAGAGCCTGTGCTCCGCAATGGGAGAGGCCACAACAGTGAGAGGCCCGCGGACCGCAAAAAAAAAAAAACCACAATGAGATATCACCTCACAACTGTCAAAATGGCTATCATCAAAAAGTCTGCAAATAACAAAGGCTGGTGAGGATGCAGAGAAAAGAGAACCCTTGTACACTGTTGGTGGAAATGTAAATTGGTACAGCCACTATGGAAAACTGTATGGAAGTTCCTCAAAAACCAAAAAACAGAACTACCTTATGATCCAGCAATTCTACTACTGGGTATGTATCTGAAGAAAATGAAAACACTAATTTGAAGATACATGCACCCCAATGTTCACAGCAGCATTATTTACAAATAGACAAGATTTGGAAGCAACTTAAGTGCCCAACAATGATGAACAGAAAAAGAAGATGTGGGACACACACACACACACACACACACACACACACACACACACACACACAATGGAATATTACTCAGCCATAAAAAAGAATGAAATCAGTCATTTGCAACAATGTGGATGGACCTAGAGAGTACTATGCTTAGCGAAATATGACAAAGACAAACACTATATGTTATGATGTGTGATATCTAAAAATTTTTTAAAAATGTATATAACAAAACAGAAACAGACTTACACATATAGAGTAAAAACTAATGGCTACCAGTGGATAGAGGGAAGTGGGGAGGAGCAAGACAGGGGTAGGGAATTAAGAGACACAATCTACTGAGACACAATCTACTATGTACAAAATACATAAGCAATATGGAAATATTGTACAGGACTGGGAAATATAGCCATTATTTTGTATTAACTTTAAATGGAGTATAACATATAAAAATATTGCATCACTATGTTGTATACCTGAAACTAATATAATATTGCAAATCAACTAAACTTCAATTTTTAAAAATAATAAAGAAATAAATGTTTGAGAAAGCCATGTTGGAGTTGAAAGAATAATTTAAAAAATAAAAAATATGCATACTGGCCTCTGCCCCCTGGTTCCTAACACAGAGCTCCTAAAACCCTTGTAAACAGGGGTGGCAGGAGAATCTTTTGTCCTTATAGTCTTTGACCCTAGTTCCTGATACAGAATTTCCAAGACCTTTGTAATTTCCTGAATGATAGGAGAGTCTGTCTCAGAGCTCCTAAAATCCCTTGGAATTTCCTGGGAGATATAAGTGTATTTTGTTCCAATGAGGCAAGTTTTGGTGGGCTCATAGATGAGGCTGGTCACCAGAAAGACCAAGTCTTAATTAAAAGCTGGAACTTTCAGGTCTGCCTCTGTTCTTCAGAAAGGAGAGAGGGGCTAGAAATGGATTTAATAATCGATCATGCCTACGTGATGAAGTCTCCATAAAAATCCCCAAAGTATGGGGTTTGGAGAGCTTATCCAGGTTGGTAAACACATCTGAATGCTGAGAGGACAGCACACCCCAATTCCATGGAGACAGAATTTCCTGTGTTTTGGACCCTTCCATACCTCACCTTATGTACCCTTTTCATCTGGCTTTTCATCTGTATCCTTAATCATATGCTTTATTATATAATAAACTGGTAAATATGTTAAGTGTTTCCCTGAGTCCATGAGCTGTTCTAGGAAATGATCAAATCCAAGAAATGGGTCATGGTAACCCCCAGTTTGTAGCCAAGGTGAATGAAAGCTGTGGGTAACCTGGTGATCTCCTACTTGTGATTGGTGTCTGAAGTGGTGGTCAGCCTCATGGGACTGAGGTCTTAATGTGTGGAGTCTACACTAACAATGTTTAGTGTCAGAATTGAATTGAATTGCAGGATACCCAGCTGGTGTGGAAGAATTGTTCAATGTGTGGAAAACCCACGTATCTGGGTGTGAATAGGAGAAATACATGAGTGTTTCCCTTTACAATAAGTATGTAACAAAAACAAATATGGAGAACCTAGAAATTAGGTATATGGATGTTCACTGTTCAATTCTTTCAACTTTTCTGTATGTTTGAAATTTTTCATAATTTCATAAAAATTTTCAAATAAACGTGAACTTTTGGAAGATAATTATTTAAGATCTATTTAAAAAATATAATATAAAAACTCTCTTCCCCCAAAGTACTGTCTCCAAAAAAAGCGTGAACTTATTGCTATTTAGGTTCTGGGACCTGTAAACCAGTGGAAATTTGCTTACTGATAATATACACTGGTTAACTTGATTATTTGCCACAGTCTAGGTTTGGTGGGATGAAAAATGAAGTATCAGAAATCCAAAAGTTATTAACTTTGGAATGCAGATGATGATTTTCCTTCTAGGAAACTTCCTTTCCTTATTTAGGTTTTGCTTAAACTACAATAAAAATTAGTTTCCTAAAGGGGACAGAAATGGCTGCTACAGGAATGAGAAAATAACCATAACAAAAGATGCTTGTTTTCCCTGAGCTCAGAATGACTAAAAGATAAGGTAAATGTAAAGCAACTGTCTGGCTTCCAAGAAAAAGCCAGTCTCGTACACTAAATTTACTTCAGAAAATTCCCAAAGAAAACAAAGTACATGTGAGCAATTCATAGTAAATGATGGGGTCTTGGGGAGGGAAGCTGAAAATGAATGCTACTTTAAGTGTGACCTAAGTAAGCAAGGAGGACCCAGTGATGAACAGTATCAGTTCCAGGGTTGAAAGAAATTCCCAGCAGCAACAAAGCCAGAGGGACCTTTATTCTGCAGAGAGCTACCCTAGACCACATAAAGGGCTACATATTCCAGAAAGAAATCAAATGTAACAAAGAATTTCCCTTCTCCTAAGGCTTACTCCTTCTGTGCTCTAAAACCACTCCTCGTAAATAAAGATGGAGTACATTTTATAACAGATCTTTTATTATCTCCCAAAACTGCAGGTTGGGAGATCCTTAAGCAACATAGTTTTTTTTTTTTTAAAATGTTAAGTATCTTGGAGGAAATTTCTTCAAAGGTTTATAAGAGTGTAAATTTCCTATGAAGACAATATAATTTAACGCATTTGTTTAAAAAGATTCAAGATCATAATAATATTAGTTATATGATCTAATGCAACAATTGTTAACACCCACAGAGATATAAAGTGCACTCTCTTCATTACAGTCCTCAACAATTTTGCCTCTCATTTTTTATCTGTCTCTTGCCTTGCTGTTGGCTTAAACTTCTTGCTATTATCAATATCCTGGCCTAAGCCAACCTTTCTTTTCAGTTCTAATGTGTCATAGGCTTAGGAATCAGATAGGATTCTGTGTAAAATAATGCTCAAGTCATTGATCTGAGAGGGTTTTAGCAAAGAAGCTTTATTAGATCTATTTTAGGTATTCAGAATTTATTTTCAGGCTAATTCATGGTTGACACCCTTGGTTTTGATAGGTAAAGAATTATTGAAATTGGTTTTTTAAATCAGAGATATCACAAAATGTAAATGAGGACTTATAAAATGCAAATGTTACCTATAAAAAGACCATTGGTCTGTTACTATAACATTTTGTTAATTCCTCAAAAGGCATTTAAGCCTTTATTGGATTATCTCACAAAATAAATTTATTTAAACCTTCCTAGTAGATACTGTTTATCTTTTTGTTTTCATAGTATCTGGCACAGAGGAGGCATACGGTAAAAGCTCACTACATTGAATTATATGGAGGCCATACACTTCTTGTCAGTAGTTCTTGAACATTAATGAGAATAAAAATCATCTAGGGAACTTGATTTCCAGATTTTAACCTACAGCTTTTGATTGTGATTTTGAGTGATTTTGTGTGTGTGCGTGCTTTGGGGGGGTGAAGTAAAGGTTGCATTTTGAACAAATATTTTAAGTGACTCTTACGAAAATGGCTTATGGACAACCCTTTGCAAACACTGCCCTCTGCAATTCTGTGGGATGTGGTAGCCAGAAGTAGTAAAGGTCAGATTAAGATGCAAATTGAGAAGGAAAAATAGAAAACAAGAGAGTTCAAAAAGTCTGGAAAATATGGAAGGATAAAGAATTCATGAAGGTCACAGAAGTACCTAGGGAAGTGAGGAGAAAGTCACTGCCTGGCTAAAGACAAGCAGGGAATAGCAACTGGGGATGTTAGTGATGGCACAGAAAAAAAGGTTAATGAAAAGAAACATGTTAAGATTGATGCTTGGGAAATCCATAAAGTCCAGTTAGTGGCATGCAGAACTACTGCTGAACTTAAGGAGCACATAGAGACTAAGAGAAAGAACCATATATTTCTCAAAATCAAGGGAGCAAGTGCTCTGGCTAGCAAGTAAGGATCCAAGGTTGAGAGCTATAAGACCATAATGGATGAACTGGGTGTGAGACTTAGAATAATAGTCTTTAAACCCCTGATTATAGTATAAACCCAGGTGCTGCTAAAGTAAGTACTGGGGGTACACTTGTAATCACCTGCTTGTCCATGGATTGTGCTGCTGATCTCTGTGTACCATAAGACTTTGTGCATTGTTTCATACACCGAGAAAGTCTAGAAACAATAGTAAAAGTATGGACACAGTGCTGCTCAGTGTTTTAAGTACTTACGTGCCTTTAAGGAATCATTCCTCTCCAGGAGAACGTATCAGGTTCTCCCCACAGGAAGACTGCACCAGAGACCTAGCCTTGAAGAAAGACTGTTCTTTCTGAGCTTCCTGCCCCACCCTCTCTACCTCATAGTCTGTTCTCTCCATTTCTCTGGCTATTGTCCTTGCTGTACATCTACCATTTTATCATCAGTTTTCCCTGAAGCTCAGTGTACCATCATCTTCTTTCAGCTTTGAACCTCACTTCTCTTCCATTAAAAGCTGAGTCTCATAGTAAAAATGCCCACACAAAGCCAGCAAGCCAGCCCCAGGAACCCCATCCTTCTGTGTAATGCTACTGCACATGGCCCACCTGGTGCAGCGGGCCTTTGAAGGCATAAACTTTGAAGGCAGGCATAATCTTTGAAGGTGAAATGTAATGTTATTCTCCTGCCTCTCCCCCCTATCTTACCACTTCCCTGGGAGATGATGGTAAAGCACTGCCTAAGTAGAAAAATTATCTGGAAGCTTTCTGTTTGAGACTTGCCTTAGGCCTACTTTGCCATACTTTTATAGTAGTGACTCAGCTGAAACTACAAACCACTCTTAAGATAACTGTAAGTGGTAACCACAGCCTACCAGCATAACTTGGTTGATTAACATTTCCACCTTTCTTCATATAATGATGAACAAGATTAGCGTCGTTGTTCAGAGCAGCTTTATACAGTAAGTTCTCTCCAAAGATGTTTCTACGGTTAATGTTACAACGAGATACTTTATTCATCTTCATTTTTTCTGAAATGAGGGCATGAACAAAAGAAAACAAAAAAATTAATAATCCTTATTTGAAAATCAAGAAGAATATAAGTAATAGAATGAAACCAGCCAACATTCTGGAATAGAGTATATTACATTATGGAGGAGTATTTCATCCATTAACCCAACTATAATGGTATCTACATGCAAAAAGGTGAAAAAGACAAATGTCATTAGTTTGAAATATTTGAGTAAATTATAAATCATGTAAGCAGTTTATATTGATTGAAACTCCAGGAAAGGTGCATGTATGAGAAGACTAATGGATATTTTCTTAAAAGTTCTGGTGAAAGGTATTATTTAAATCCAGAATTAGATGTTATTAAACCTAACAAAATATTACAATATCAAAATGTCTTATAAAACCATGAGGAGAAAATCTCAGAAGTATATAAGGAAGATACAAAAATTAACCCCAGCAAGGCCAGAAAAGAGAATGCTAAATTTTCTTTCTTTACTAAAAATAATTGTCATGAACTTAAATAAAGCTTGGTCTTGAGCAGTATAATAGTTTTGATTTCCTAAGGTGGGAAATACACAATTAAAATAGTTTTCCAGGGGCTTCCCTGGTGGCGCAGTGGTTGAGAGTCCGCCTGCCGATGCAGGGG
>NW_006788448.1:1428877-1446058 GCF_000442215.2 Lipotes vexillifer | reverse complement strand
ACCCAAAAAAAAAAAAAAAAAAAAAAAATAGTTTTCCAGGTTATATATACCAAGTATCATTTCTCCCCTGTGCCTCCTAAACTCCTCATCTAGATAATCCAAATCCTGTCAATTTTTACAGATAATACTCATTTGGTTTTCCTGAATTTCAGAATAGCTTTTCTTTCCTTTGGCGCACCGCCCAGCTTGTGGGATTGAACCCGGGCCCTCGGCAGTGAGAGTGCAGAGTCCTAACCACTGGACCGCCAGGGAATTCCCTCAGAGTAACTTTGGTGATAGCTTTTCCAGTTTCATCTAAATAACCTGCCCCATCCTAAAACCTCAGAAAGGTAACTGAGTACTGCAACAGATTTCTTAATGGACCACAATTTAACTGCTTTGTTTTTATTTGATTCTCTCCATTCAGTTCCACTGTAAAACAAACCAACTGCTGAACACCTGAGCCTGCCTTCCCCCACCCCTGACTACAAAGCATTCTGCTCCCACCAGATAAACTATATGCAAAAATCAATAGTCTTTACTCCCAGATCTGTCTTTTCCAGTTGTACCCGCTATTATAAATATGCAATTTATTCAAAATTACAAATTAAGAATACAAAAATTTTCAATGAAAACGAAGTTGTGAAAGACATTCACTTCCAATCATGACTAAATAACTGCTGTGACTTGCCCTCCCATTGTAAACAACTAGAATATTAAACAAAATATATGGGGGAAAAAGACCCTTTATTCAGACATTAGAAAACAGGTAGTTCAGACCTATTTGACTTCCCTGAGTGAAGACAAACAATGAAGTGAGCCCTAAGGTCACTCACTCCAGCTTCTTGTCTGGAGCCTTTTCAGAGTATAGCACAAGCATAGCAAGGTGATTCTGCTGAGCTAAGGAGACAGAGGTCAGAGTCTGGGGAGGCTTGGGTGAACAGAATTTACAGGGCAGGGCACCAGAGATGAGAGCATAGAGAAAAGGCACCAGAAATCTATACGAAGGGCTCCTTGGGTCGTTATCTGAATACTGAACTGCTCATGCGTGGGGTGAATCTTCATGAGGCTGGGCAAGAACAATTACCCAGGAACTATAAATTAACAACCATCAGAGATCACACAGGCTGGGAGACATTCACATTCCTGCCAGGCGGAGGAGAGAGACCTTGCTGAACTACTGGAACATTCAGAGAGACCTTTAATGGGTCATGTTTTAGTAGCAGAGCTAAACTAGTCCTAGAGTAAGGCCTACACTAGACCTGCCTAACAAGGTTTTAAAAAAAGTGTTGAAAGGATCAAACTGATCTTCAAGTAACTTGTTGGCCAAAACAAAAATCAACACTCTTAAAATACACAGAATGACACTGAATAACATTCTGCTGCATATGGATATACAATTGTTTTCCACTATAAAGGCCTTGGGCCTTTGTCAAAACTCAGGGTTTATTTCTGAACTCCCTTCTCCTGCCATGGACCTATTTCCCTATCTTGATGCCAAGATCGTGCTGTTTTGATTATGCCATATAATAATTCTTGAAATCAGGTAGTGTTAGCCCTTTAACTTTGTTCATCAGAGCTGTCTTACTATTCTAGATTCTTTGCATTCCATATGAATTTTAGAACCAGCTTTGGCATTTCTACAAGAAAATCCTACCGGAATTTTGATTGAGATTGTGTAGAATCCATAAATATACCTGAGTAGAAATAACATCTTAATAATATTGTCTTCTGACTCAATCTCTCTCCATTTCTCTCCATCAAATTTTCTTTTTTCTGTTTAATATTTTGTAGGTTTCAGTGTACCTGTCTTTTACATCTTCTGCTAAATTTTATCCGTATTTCACATTTTTTGAAACTGTGGCATAAATTTCACTTCCTAATTGTTTGGTTTTCATATTTCACTTTCTAATTGTTTGTTGCTAGAATACAGAAATATAATTAATATCTGTATATTGATCTTGTATCTTGCAACTTTGCTAAACTCACTTACAGTTGCTTTTATTGTAGATTCCATCAGATTTTCTACATAGACGATTATGTCACTAGTGACTAAAGACTGTTTTACTACTTCTTTTCCAACATGGATGCCTTTTGTTTTTCTTCCTGACTGTACTGGCTAGGACCTCCACTACAATGATCAACGGAAGTGGTGGGAACAGACATCCCTGTCTTATTTCTGATCTTAGGGGGAAAGCATTCACTCTTTCACCATTAAGTATCACAGCTGTGTATTTTTTTTGTAGATGCCCTTTGTCAGATTAACCAAGTTCCCCTCTATTCTGAGTTTGCTGAGAGTTTTCATCAGTAATGGATGTTAGGTGTTGTCAAAATCTTTCTTTGCATCATCTACTAAAATGATCATATGGTTTTTCTTTTTTAACTTATTAATATAACAAATTACAGTGGCTGATTTTCAAATGTAATGTAATGCAAATTTTTTGTTCTAGTTCTGTAAAAAATGCCATTGGTAATTTGATAGGGATTGTACTGAATCTCTAGATTGCTTTGGGTAGTATAGTCATTTTCACAATATTGATTCTTCCAATCCAAGAACATGGTATATCTCTCCATCTGTTGGTATCATCTTTAATTTCTTTCATCAGTGTCTTACAGTTTTCTGCATAGAGGTCTTTTGTCTCCCTAGGTAGGTTTATTCCTAGGTATTTTTTTTTTTTGTTGCAATGGTAAATGGGAGTGTTTCCTTAATTTCTCTTTCAGATTTTTCATTAGTGTATAGGAATGCAAGAGATTTCTGTGCATTAATTTTGTATCCTGCAACTTTACCAAATTCATTGATTAGCTCTAGTAGTTTTCTGGTGGCATTTTTAGGATTCTCTATGTATAGTATCATGTCATCTGCAGGCAGTGACAGCGTTACTTCTTCTCCAATTTGTATTCCTTTTATTTCTTTTTCTTCTCTGATTGCTGTGGGTGGGACTTCCAAAACTATGTTGAGTAATAGTGATGGGAGTGGACATCCTTGTCTTCTTCCTGATCTTAGAGGAAATGCTTTCAGTTTTTCACCATTAGGAATGATGTTTGCTGTGGGTTTGTCATATATGGCCTTTATTAGGTTGAGGTAGGTTCCCTCTGTGCCCACATTCTGGAGAGTTTTTGTCCTAAATAGGTGTTGAATTTTGTCAAAAGCATTTTCGTTATCTATTGAGATGATCATATGGGTTTTATTCTTCAATTTGTTAATATGGTGTATCACATTGATTGATTTGCATATACTGAAGAATCCTTGCATCCCTGGGATAAATCCCACTTGATCATGGTGTATGATCCTTTTAATGTGTTGTTGGATTCTGTTTGCTGGTATTTTGTTGAGGATTTTTGCATCTGTATTCATCAGTGATATTGGTCTGTAATTTTCTTTTTTTGTAGTATCTTTGTCTGGTTTTGGTATGTCTGGTTTTGGGTGATGGTGGCCTCATAGAATGAGTTTGGGAGTGTTCCTTCCTCTGCAATTTTTGGAAAGAGTTTGAGAAGGATGGGTGTTAGCTCTTCCCTAAATGTTTGATAGAATTCACCTGTGAAGCCATCTGGTCCTGGACTTTTGTGTGTTGGAAGATTTTTATTACAGTTTCAATTTCATTACTTGTGATTGGTCTGTTCATATTTTCTATATCTTCCTGGTTCAGTCTTGGAAGGTTATACCTTTTTAAGAATTTGTCCATTTCTTCCAGGTTGCCCATTTTATTGGCATAGAGTTGCTTGTAGTAGTCTCTTAGGATGCTTTGTATTTCTGCAGTGTCTGTTGTAACTTCTCCTTTTTCATTTCTAATTTTACTGATTTGAGTCCTCTCCCTCTTTTTCTTGATGAGTCTGGCTAATGGTTTATCAAGTTTATCTTCTCAAAGAACGAGCTTTTAGTTTTATTGATCTTTGCTATTGTTTTCTCTGTTTCTATTTCATTTATTTCTGCTCTGATCTTCATGATTTCTTTCCTTCTGCTAACTCTGGGTTTTGTTTGTTCTTCTTTCTCTAGTTCCTTTAGGTGTAAGGTTAGATTGTTTATTTGAGATTTTTCTTGTTTCTTGAGGTAGGCTTGTATAGCTATAAACTTCCCTCTTAGAACTGCTTTTGCTGAATCCCATAGGTTTTGGATCATCGTGTTTTCATTGGCATTTGTCTCTAGGTATTTTTTGATCTCCTCTTTGATTTCTTCAGTAATCTCTTGGTTATTTAGGAACGTACTGTTTAGCCTCCATGTGTTTGTGGTTTTTACGTTTTTTTCCCTGTAATTCATTTCTAATCTCATAGCATTGTGGTCAGAAAAGATGCTTGATATGATTTCAAGTTTCTTAAATTTACTGAGGCTTGATTTGTGACCCAAGATGTGATCTATCCTGGAGAATGTTCCGTGTGCACTTGAGAAGAAAGTGTGATCTGCTGTTTTTGGATGGAATGTCCTATAAATATCAATTAAATCTATCTGGTCTATTGTGTCAGTTAAAGCTTCTGTTTCCTTATTTATTTTCATTTTGGATGACTGTCCATTGGTGTAAGTGAGGTGTTAAAGTCCCCCACTATTCTTGTGTTACTGTCAATTTCCTCTTTTAGAGCTGTTAGCAGTTGTCTTATGTATTGAGGTGCTCCTATGTTGGGTGCATATGTATTTATAATTGTTATATCTTCTTCTTGGATCGATCCCTTGATCATTATGTAGTGTCCTTCCTTGTCTCTTGTAACATTCTTTATTTTAAAACCTATTTTATCTGATATGAGTATTGCTACTCCAGCTTTCTTTTGATTTCCATTTTCATGGAATATCTTTTTCCATCCCCTCACTTTCAGTCTGTATGTGTGCCTAGGTCTGAATTGGGTCTCTTGTAGACAGTATATAGATGGGTCTTGTTTTTGTATCCATTCAGCAGGCCTTTGTCTTTTGGTTGGAGCATTTAATCCACTCACGTTTAAGGTAATTATTGATATGTATGTTCCTATTACCATTTTCTTAATTGTTTGGGGTTTGTTTTTGTAGGTCCTTTTCTTCTCTTGTGTTTCCCACTTAGAGAAGTTCCTTTAGCATTTGTTGTAGAGCTGGTTTGGTGGCACTGAATTCTCTTAGCTTTTGCTTGTCTGTAAAGCTTTTGATTTCTCCATCGAATCTGAATGAGATCCTTGCCGGGTAGAGTAATCTTGGTTGTAGGTTCTTCCCTTTCATCACTTTAAGTATATCATGCCACTCCCTTCTGGCTTGTAGAGTTTCTGCTGAGAAATCAGCTGTTAATCTTATGGAAGTTCCCTTGTATGTTATTTGTCATTTTTCCCTTGCTGCTTTCAATAATTTTTCTTTGCCTTTAATTTTTGCCAATTTGATTACTATGCGTCTCAGCGTGTTTCTCCTTGGGTTTATCCTGTACAGGACTCGCTGCGTTTCCTGGACTTGGGTGGCTATTTCCTTTCCCATGTTAGGGAAGTTTTTGACTATAATCTTTTCAGATACTTTCTCTGGTCCTTTCTCTTCTCCTTCTGGGACCCCTATAAATGTGAATGTTGGTGCATTTAATGTCGTCCCAGAGGTCTCTTAGGCTATCTTCATTTCTTTTCATTCTTTATTGTGTTCTGCAGCAGTGAATTCTACCATTCTGTCTTCCAGGTCACTTATCCGTTCTTCTGCCTCAGTTATTCAGCTGTTGATTCCTTCTAGTGTAGTTTTCATTTCAGTTACTGTATTGTTCATCTCTGTTTGTTTGTCCTTTAATTCTTCTAGGTGTTTGTTCTTTAATTCTTCTAGGTCTTTGTGAAACATTTCTTGCATCTTCTCCATCTTTACCTCCATTCTTTTTCCAAGGTCCTGGATCATCTTCACTATCATTATTCTGAATTATTTTTCTGGAAGGTTGCCTATATCCACTTCATTGAGTTGTTTTTCTGGGGTTTTATCTTGTTCCTTCATCTGGTACATAGCCCTCTGCCTTTTCATCTTGTCTATCTTTCTGTGAATGTGGTTTTTGTTCCACAGGTTGCAGGATTGTAGTTCTTCTTGCTTCTGCTGTCTGCCCTCTGGTGGATGAGGCTATCTAAGAGGCTTGTGCAAGTTTCCTGATGGGAGGGACTGGTGGTGGGTAGAGCTGGGTGTTGCTCTGGTGGGCAGAGCTCAGTAAAACTTTAATCTGCTTGACCTGTGATGGGTGGGCCTGGGTTCCCTCCCTGTTGGTTTTTTGGCCTGAGGCAACCCAACGCTGGAGCCTACCTGGGCTCTTTGGTGGGGCTAATGACAGACTCTGGGAGGGCTCACACCAAGGAGTACTTCCCAGAACTTCTGCTGCCACTGTCCTTGTCCGCACAGTGAGACACAGCCACCCCCCGCCTCTGCAGGAGACCCCCCAACACCAGCAGGCAGGTCTGGTTCAATCTCCCCTGCAGTCACTGCTCGTTCCCCTGGGTCCCGATGCACACACTACTTTGTGTGTGTCCTCCAAGAGTGGAGTCTCTGTTTTCCCCAGTCCTGTCGAAGTCCTGCAATCAAATCCCACTAGGCTTCAAAGTCTGATTCTCTACGAATTCCTCCTCCCATTGCCGGACCCCCAGGTTGGGAAGACTGACATGGGGCTCAGAACCTTCACTCCAGGGGGTGGACTTCTGTGGTATAAGTGTTCTCCAGTCTGTGAGTCACCCATCCAGCAGTCATGGGATTTGATTTTACTCTGATTGTGCCCCTCCTACCATCTCATTGTGGCTTCTCCTTTGTCTTTGGATGTGGGGTATCTTTTTTGGTGAGTTCCAGTGTCTTCCTGTCAATGATTGTCCAGCAGCTAGTTGCGATTCTGGTGTTCTCACAAGAGGGAGTGAGAGCACGTCCTTCTACTCCGCCATCTTGGTTCCTCTCCCCTCACCTTCATTTTTGAAAGATATTTTTCTAGGTATAGAATTCTAGGTTCTAGTTATAGAATTCTATAGAATTTCTTTTAGTACTTTAAAGCTGCTGCTCCACTGTCTTCTTGCTTACATTGTTTCCAACAAGAAATTTAATATCATCCTTATGACATGAAAAAAAAAAACATGGCCTTTTTTTCCTTAACACATACATATCCTTCTGACTTCTTAAATGACTGAATATTATTTCATTGGTTACATTATAATTTTTTAACTATTCACTTAATTTAGATCATTTCTAGTCATTTTATTATAATAAACAATGCTGTAATGAACATCTTTATAAAATATATTTAAGCAAATACAGCCATAGAGTAAATCCCTTTAAACAGAATTGCTGATTCAAAAGAATTGTGATTTAAAATTCTGATGAATGTAAATAAACTGCCCTATAAAAAGACTGAAAAAACTTTTACCAAAAACATGTGAGATTGTTTACTGTTTCCACATTCTTGCCACTGGGAATTCTCAAATGTTTATTGGCATGCCCTTAGGTGAAAATTGTACTTGTTAATTTGTATTTAAGTATGAGTGAGATGTTAATCTTTTCAGGTATTTACATTTTTTTTCTGTGAACTCCTATTTTTCTTTATCCTTACTGTTTTGTAAGAGCTCTCTGTATACTAGTATAATTAATCCCTTGTCATGTGTTATTAATATTTCTTCTGTGTTTGATGATTGGTTTTTTTTAGGATATCTTTCCATACAATTTTTAAAAAATGTATATAGTCAATTTTATCATTCTTTTCCCTCCTGGCTTCTGGTTTTGAATTGTTCTTTACAAAGGGTTTTTCCAAGATTATAAAAAGATTCACTTGTATTTTCTCCTAGAACTTTTTTTTCCTTTAACTCTGGCCAGACTGGAATTAAATTTGGTATAAGGAAGTTATAGGGATCCAACTGTTTGTGTTTTTCACTATTTATTATTTAGTCCTTCTTTCTGCCATCAATTTGAGAAGCCATATTTATCACAGACCTACCCCTATATTCCCATTGTATCTGGCTTCTACATCTAACCCTTTATTCTGTTTCACTGATTTATCTGTCTATTCCTGTGCCAATACCAACTTATTTTAACTTCTATTGTTTTCTAATTGCTTTCACATTATGTAGAGCAAGTTCCTGCCTCTCTACTCTCCCTTTGTTTTATTTTTCAGAATTTTCTGTGTTAAGTCTTTTATATTTAGTTTTCCAGCTGAAATTCTGTATCATTCTCATAGCTAACTTCCAGACCTATAAAGCAAAACAAAACAAAACAATTAACAAATACACAAAAATATGTTTTTGATTGAGCTCTCATGCATTTACAGAATAATTTAGGGAGAAGTAAGTTTCTTACAATACTGAATCTTTATGGTCAAGAATAAGGCTCTTCTTTCCATTTATTCAAGTCTTTTTTATGCCCCTCAGCATAATTTTTACACTTTCTTCTTACAGGTATGGCAATTTCTTATTAGGTATATAAGCAGGTATTTTCTCTCTTTTGTAACTATTATAAATGGGATCTTCTCTTATATTTTGTAACTGGGTAATACTTATGTATATGAAAGGTATTTACTTTTGTCTTCTTTTGGTTTATTGAATTTTTTAAACTTTTTAGCTGGAAATAATTTCCGATTTATAAAAAAGTTGTAAAAATAAAACAAAGGATTCCCCCATTGTTAACATTTTGCCGCCACTTAAATCATTCTATCTCCCTCTTTATATATACATACACATGCATATAGACACATATACACATAATGAATAACTTGCATACACCATGCCTCTTTACTTACTAACACTTAAGAGCATATTCTCTAAAAGCAAGGACACTATCTTATATAACCAAATTATTAAATTAAGAAAATTTAACATTGACACAATATTATTCTTTAATCTACAGTCCATATTTCAATTCTGCCAGCTGTCCCACCATCTATTGTTTTGTAACCAGTACTCCTAGGTTATTATTATTTCTGATAGTTTTTTAGTTTATTCTTTGGGGTTTTATATATAGGAACAAAGAAATAACATCTAAATATATAATAATTTCCTCTATTTATTCTTCTGGTTATAATTTCCCAAAGCCTATGCTAGGTTAGTCACACCACAAGTAGGTCAGATATCTAAATTTGAAAAGGGTTCTGAAACTATTCTCTTAAAAGTACAAGTACAGGAAATATACCAGCCTATGAGGCAGAAGTTCAGGATCCTAGTTATACTACTAATGAGCTGTGCAGTGCTGGGGAAAATCCTTAACCTCTCTGAACTTCCTCATCAGTAGAATGAGAAAGTTGAGACATATAATCTCTAAATCCTTTTTTAGTACCAGGATTCTATACTTTTGTAAGTTACTTATTACAGAAATAAAGAAATTAAATAGGCCTCACCATTTTTCCCTTCAAGTTTTCTGTTTTTCCTGATCTGTTCTCCACTCTTGAGTCTGGATGAATGCACAGTCTTCCCTTTACCTTCAATCTTTAAAGCAGGATTCTGCATTCTTGAAAAATAAATGTGCTTTTAAAATTACTATCATGTTCTCCACAACCATTCAAAGAGAATCATACCGAATTTTTGACTAATTTTTTTTAAAACTCAAAGATATTTTACTGAGCTGTTGTCAAGCAGGATAGCAGTTTTAAGTATGGAGACGTCTCCTGAGTAAACTGCAGATAATTCTGTGACAGACATGTCAGTCATTATGGTTTCTTTGTCTTTGTGCCACCTATGGGTTTCTCTCCTTTAGGGATAGTCACCTGTAAGTGAGTATTCTGAGGCTCCTGTCCCTCACTCCCCATGCTGGCATGCCACTATCCAGTCTATTCACAACTTCTAGGAAAAAAGAGGCAGGCAAAAAAAAAAGGACTTTTCCTGTGGTATGGCACTGGTCAAAAACTGTAAAATACTGGCATAAAAGCATATATGGGTAGGTTTATTTTGGTTCTCTCTATTCTGAGAGCCCCAAAATAAACCTACCCATATATGGTCAATTAATCTATGACAAAGGAGCCAACAATATACAATGGGGAAAGGACAGTCTCTTCAGTAAATGCCGTTGGGAAAACTGGACAGCCATATGCAAAAGAATAAAGCTGGATCACAATCTTTTTTTTTTTTTTTTTTTGCGGTACGTGGGCCTCTCACTGTTGTGGCCTCTCCTGTTGCGGAGCACAGGCTCCGGATGCGTAGGCTCAGCGGCCATGGCTCACGGGCCCAGCCGCTCCACGCAGCATGTGGGATCTTCCCGGACCGGGGCACAAACTCGTGTCCCCTGCATCGGCAGGCAGACTCTCAACCACTGCGCCACCAGGGAAGCCCCTGGATCACAATCTTACACCATATACAAAAATCAACTCAAAATGGATTGAAGACTTGAAAGTAAGACTTGAAACCACAGAACTCCTAGGAAAAAACATAAGCAAGCACCTTGACATCAGTCTTGGCAGTGACTTTTTGGATTTGACACCAAAAGCAAAAATAAAGAAGTGAGACTACATCAACCTAAAAAGTTTCTGTACAGCAAATGAAACTATCAACAAAATGAAAAGACAACCTACCAAATGGGAGAAAATATTTGCACATCATATACTTGAAAAGGGATTAATATCCAAAACATATAAAGAACTCACACAACTCAATAGCAAAGAGAAAAGCAATCTGATTAAAAAATGTGAGAGGAACTAAAAAGACATTTCCAAAGAAGGCATCCAAATGGCCAATAGGTACGTGAAAAGGTGCTTAGCATCACTGATCATCAGGGAAATGTAAATCAAAACCACAATGAGATATCACCCCACACCAGTCAGAATGGCCATCATCAAAAAGTCTAATAATAAATAATAAATGCTGGAGAGGGTGTGGAGAAAAGGGAACCCTCTTGCACTGCTGGTGGGAATGTAAATTGGTGCAACCACGACGGAAAACAGTATGGAGATTCCTCAAAAATTAAAAACAGAACTACCATATGATACAGCAATTCCACTCCTGGGTATTTATTCAAAGGAAACAAAATCACTATCTCAAAATAATATCTGCAGTCCCATTTTTACCGTGGCTTTACTTACAATAGTCAAGACATGGAAGCAACCTAAATATCCATCGATGGATGAATAAATAAAGAAAATGTGATACACACACACACACAATGGAATGGTATTCAGCCATAGAAAAGAAAAAATCCTGCCATTTGCTAGAACATGAATTGGCCTTGAGAGAATTATGCTAAGTGAAATAAGTCAGAGAAAGACAAATACTGTATGATCTCACTTACATGTGGAATCTAAAACAAAACAACAAAAAAACAAAAACCCTAAACTAATAGATACAGAGAACAGACTAGTTCTGGAGGTAGGAGACGGTGTGGGTGGGTGAAATGGGTGAAGGTGGTCAAAAGGTACAAACTTCCAGTTATAAGATAAATAAGTCCAGGGGATGTAATGTACAGCATGGTGACTAGTTAATAATACTGTATTGTATATTTGAGAAGTTGCTAAGAGAGTAGACCTTAAAAGTTCTCATCACAAGAAAAAAAATTTGTAACTATGTGTGGTGAGAGAGGTTAAACAAAGAAAATTAGCATTAAGCTAAAATACAACAATTTCCCATTACTTTGTCTCAAAAAAAGAAAGTAAAAGAGTTTTCTGGGGGTTTTTTAAATTGCAAAATAAATAAAATAACAAAACTGAAAAATAAAGTTCTTTACTTAGAGGTACACTGACTCTAATGTCCCAAACACAGAATTATCTATTAGGTTGGTAGCATACCTGAAATTCTCAGTTGAAGAGTTATTATTTGTTTGATCCTCACAGCCAAGTATTTTGGGTAAAATCTTTTCTGGCATCTTATATATGTGATGTGTGGGCTTTGCATCTCTGCCTACTTTCAGTCTGGACGATCTCCTTAACACACATGGAGTGTCCTGGTCAGAGCTATTTTCCACCAGATTTGAATTTCCCTTATTATTTAGTGGATCACAAGAGGTGACATTTTGATGAACCAAAGTTTGCAATCCAAATGGATTTGGGTCTTCTAGACTCTGTAATAAGATGTAAATACACAAATAATTACAACAATGCAAAAAACAAAATAAAATTAGAAGAAATTAAGTTTTATCTTGTCCTTTGATTACACAAAAATACCTTATAAGATGGAAATACAAAAACCCATAGACATATGTGAACATAATGAAAATTTTATCATAGTTAATGTAACAAATGACAATGCAGATTTAAAAGCCTAAGACTTTTAAAAGCATAAGTAAATATTATTTTTATCAATATTCATCCTTAAAACTCAAGGATAAACCTAAGGTCACTCTGGGTGCTTTAATTTCATAGGAAATGGATAGCACGAAATGATGAGAGACACATGAAAAGAGTAGTACTGTCACGTCAGGCCATATCAGTGTTCTATTCAGCCTAGTACTTTGTTATTTGATAGCAACAGTAAGTGATATTTGTGGGACGAGATACTATAAAACTTCCATTACATTGATTTTAAAAGGTTAGCAGTATATCATGAACGGCTCTAACTTCCCCTTAAAGTTAAATCCATTATAGATTTAACTTTCGTGGGGATACATATTTTTATACATATCACATAAACCTTTCTTTTTTTTTTTTACGTAAACCTTTCTTGAGCTTATTTATATATCCAGCTTGCAAAGCTTCTCAAGGTAATAAGTTTCATATTTTATAAAAAATATTTATTTATTTGGCTGCACCGGGTCTTAGTTGCAGCACATGGGGTCTTTGTTGCCACATGTGGGATCTTCACTGAGGCATATGGGATCTTTAGTTGTGGCATGCAGGATCTAGTTCCCTGACCAGGGATTGAACCCAGGCCGCCTGCATTGGGAGCGCAGAGACTTAACAACTGGACCACCAGGGAAGTCCCACAAGTTTCATATTTTTATTATAGCTAAGTAAAAGAGTATTTAGTTTGATTTGTTCTAAATCAATCTCTTTTCTACTTCTAAGTAGACTTTTTTTTGAAGACCTCCTAAGTTCATGCTCACTCTATCAATACCAGTCATAATTTCCTACACTTTATTCATATTACCTCTTTTTAGATTAGAATCCTGGAATGTTTAACTTAATCTTCATGCCCTATCTCCATGATTAGTTTCTCTTTTTCTGGATTTTTAAACATATCATTATGTCTGTTTTGAAATTTTTTGACCAGAATTGCATGCAGTATTATTCCAGGTGTGCATGTTATAACCTGAGCTTAGTATCATGCTATTTAAATCTTCCAAGAAATGTTCACAGGAGCATTTTGGTAATAGCCAGAAGGAGGATAGAAAAGAAAAGCAAAAAAAATCCAAATGACCATCATTAGTGAATTGGTTAAATAAATTATATTATTACACACACACACACACACACACACACACACACACACCCATAGAATGGAATACCATTCAACAAGTAGAAAGATTTAAGTAGTGCTACTTTTGTTGACACAGAAAGATAACCACGATGTATTATTAAATTTTAAAAACAAGTTGCAAAGCATTATATATAATATAATCATATTTATATAAAATAAACTTACATAGAATATGCATAGAAAAAAATGGAGACATGCAGCAAACTGTTAACAATGATTATCTCTGTAAAGTGGAATCGTGGGAGACTTCCTCTTACTGTTTGATTTTTTTTTTTATAATGAGGATGTGTTACTATTATAATCAGGATAAAATAAAGATTATTTTTAAAAAGAAAAAAATTGTCAACATGAAAAAGGGACTTGGCAAGTGACAGGCCACTCCAGGGTCTCCAAGCATAATAGTCCAGGAATTCTAAACCCAAGAACTGTGTCACCTGACAGTATGCTCAGACACAGTATGCAAAGCTGTATTGAAGCCAGGCATAAATTTCTCCCTCTCCTGGCAGTCCAATTGCATATATTTTACTTCCAACTAGAAACTGATGTGGGGTATCTTATCTCTACTCTGCACCCAGGCAGACATAGTGATTTTCTGAGCTAACCGGGAAAATTCTGGTAACAAATTTTTTCCTTCTTCTATATAAGCAATGTAATGATGATATATCTTCTCAGGTTTTCAGAGAAACTTATCTATTTTAACATTTAACCCCTTGGAAACTGTACCCCAGGAACCTCGAAAAAGGTAACTATATGCTTCAAAGTCAAAAAGTATCTTCTGAGTGTTGGTATTTGGGTAGAAGGTTTGAATTTAAAATAAAGTATACAGGCAATGAAGACCTGTTAAAGGTCACTATAAAAGGCAAAATCATAGACTCATACTTGCACTTACTTGCTGCACTGAAAGATGCTTGTCCTGTAGCTCACCTAACTTGGAATCTTGTTCAAATGGTTGAGTAGAACAAAGAGTCTCAAAATTCACCTCTGCTATTTGTGTACAATCTTCATCAGTCTGAGACATACTGGGCTCCACTCCTAAACATTCATTTCCAGCACTGAGACTGGTATCTCCCTCTTTTCTGTGACAGATGGGCTCCACCTTGGCTTCTGACAACGTGTTTAAGGCTGCTAATGACTCAGCTGGCAATGCATCATCCTTTGAGTTTTCAAGTAAATCTTTGTGACATGTCAAAGGTATTGATATGGAACTCGAAGAATTGCTCAATGGGTTCATCAACTCTCTACACTGAAAATCACTCATTATTCTAATCGGTCTTTCCTCCTGGGTGATTTCTGGTGATGTCAGTAACTTTTCTAAGGCAGACACAAAAGTTTCAAGAGAGCTTTCTTCATCTTTGGTTTCTTCAGAAGTCATGGTCAATGTGACGTCCTTGCTAGGCTCCTTTTCTGGCTCTATTAACAAGTTCTCCTTTACAGCAAATGTACCAAATTCTTTAATAGTAGTACTTGAGAGAAGGCTTATTTCAGGAGAGTCTCTGTCTCTACTTAGTTCCTGTATATTCCAAATAGAATTTACATCATTATTACATATACAAAAAAGTGTTTAAAATGAAAATGTTATAGTTTTCTAGTTCATCATGTTGCTAAGTTACCACCAAAAAGCTTTATCAACTTTCCTCCCTTCCATAAATAAAAATACTCTTTATTGGGGCTTCCCTGGTGGCGCAGTGGTTGAGGGTCCGCCTGCCAATGCAGGAGATGAGGGTTCATGCCCCGGTCCGGGAGGATCCCGCGTGCCGCGGAGTGGCTGGGTCTGTGGGCCGTGGCTGCTGGGCCTGCGTGTCTGGAGCCTGTGCTCTGCAACGGGAGAGGCCACAGCAGTGAGAGGCCCACGTACCGCAAAAAAAAAACCAAAAAAACAAAAAAACTCTTTATTACTTTCCTATACCAAATTACTAATGACTGTGAACACATGGTTAAACATTTAATAGTAGACCAAGGGTAAAATTGGCCGGGCCATAATTACAGATGGCAAATTATCTATTCAGCTAAGTTTAAATTATCTGGGCTAAGGGAAGAGGCAGAGATAACATGGATAGTTAAATCAACAGATAATCTAAAAACTTCACTGCAGTTAATAGTTGAAAATTTCTCCCGTGCTAAAAATCCCTATTGAATTTTATTAATTAACCAGGAACAAAATTGGTGTAGTTTCACCTTCCTTTTATTCCCCACCTCTGTACGCATATGTAAATGTGATATAAAAAGGCCAAAGGACAGGTGGCCAGGGAGGAGAAAAGGAGAAATGAAAACAGTTCTATGTAAATATTACAAGCTCTGGCTATAAATCAATGGTTCTGACTTATGGTTGTTTTAAACAAAAAACACAAAACTACAAAACACAAAATGACTATTATTTTCAAAGGTATCACCTTAATAGGTTATACCTGTTCTCACAATGTTCCCAATGATCAAAATATTATTAGACTTCCCTTTTGAAAGCGCTTTCAAAATTGTTTATAAGCCATTCAAGAAAATCAGTCTCAATAACTTAAAGGCACTAAACTTTTTTTCAACACTGAAAACTGTTAATTTGCTTGATCTTAAATAACAGAATGGGTTTCAGTGACTTTTGCCTGTTTCTAAAAATCAAATCCACCTTCACTGACACATCACTCTTCCAGAATGCACTGTAACTTGTAAGCCCTCTAATACTATGATTTGATTTGAATAAGGGAAGTGAAAAACATTTAATTCTCCCTCTCTTCCTTTTCTACCTGCCACCATTTATATTCTCTGTACATAGCATCCAGAGCTTAATAAGATATATTTATTAGCAATGCAAACAATAATTTGCTCAGAAAGATAAAAGAAATTTAGAAGGAATTGAAGAACTGGATCCTATCCATTCTTGAAGTCATGTTCAAGATCTCCCTCTTATCTGAAGTCCTTATATCTACTAAATTCAAGGCCTTAGATCTAATAAAGTATATATATATGTGTGTGTATATATATATATATATATATATTTATATATATATATATATATATTGAACTCTGCCCTAAAGGAACTTAATTCCTAAATTAAGATTGAAGGCATTAATACATAAGACATTAAATAAACTATAAATCGGGCTTCCCTGGTGGCGCAGTGGTTGAGAGTCTGCCTGCCGATGCAGCGGACACGGGTTTGTGCTCCACATGCCGCGGAGCGGGTGGGCCCATGAGCCACGGCCGCTGAGCCTGCGCGTCCGGAGCCTGTGCTCCACAACGGGAGAGGCCACAACAGTGAGAGGCCCGTGTACCGCAAAAAAAAAATAATAATAAAATTAAATAAATAAATAAATAAATAAACTATAAATAATGTCAAAAACACTGCATGAACTCAAATGAATGGCATAAACCATAGCCCTAGTGTTACAAGAATAAGTTTTCTGGGGGGAAAGAAAGGGAGGCAGTGAAGGGTTTTCAAGATTGCCTGAAAAATGCTCGGTTAAACAAAGTTAAACAGATTTATTTACTACAAGACTTTTCAAAACGTACACTATAAATCTTTGAGGAGACTTTAGAATACAGTGTTCTCTAAACTTCTTTGTTCAAAAAAATCCTTTATTCTCAGAAGATCTATGAATGTCACAGGAGGCAAGTGATAGGGAAATACTGACATAGTGAATAAGCAGTGTTAAAGAGGGAGCAATTACTTTGGTCAAGATCACCACAGTCATCTGAGACAGATCCAAAGAGGAGAAGGAACTTAAGCCAGAAATTAATGATTTGTGAAGGCGTAAAAGAAGGAAAAACACGTATTTCTTAAGCACCAACTAGGTACCAAACACCATGAGCCATCACTGCTCTCAGTCCTCACTATAATCCTATGAAATGAGTATCACTTTCCGTATATTACACATAAATGACACACACTTGCCCTTGGAACGCAACCTACGTGGTTCCAAATTTTATGCTCTTTCCCTTGCTTTCTGGCTC
>NW_006788448.1:1423926-1428776 GCF_000442215.2 Lipotes vexillifer | reverse complement strand
TCTTTCCCTTGCTTTCTGGCTCCTGACTTAAACAAAGGCATGGAAGTGGGAATGTGTAAGGTATACCTGAGATGAAGTAAGGTACAGGTGTATGACAGGGTTGGCTGGGGAGGTCCTTGATTGTTGGAGTCTGTTATGGGCAGAGCCAATCTTATAGTCCTCTGATTTCCCACAGCACCAAGCAGAAAACAAAGCCAAAACAAGCACTCAGTACATGGTTACTGATTAGTAACTGGAAGATGGGAAAGCAGTATCCAGCAGGAAATATTAAAGGAACAAGGGTAATAGACAAAGCAACAGAAGGCATTTTTGCTATTACATCTCAGCAACTAGTTTGATATTAAATTATATGCTTCTCCTCTAGATAAAGAATAAAAGACTTATAATGCTAGATAAGAAACACAGATCAAGAAAATTATATTTCATTAAAGATAAGGAAGAATAAATACTGAAATGGGTCTCCACTACAGATGTAAGAAAACTGTCCTCGCGCTTTCTGTCTGACTGTGGCAGCCCAGACTGAATGCGGGAATGCAGGGAAAAATTTTTTGCAACTTGCAAAAAAACCTGTGAACAGTGAAAGCCTGCTTTATTCCAAAGACAGATATACAAGAGTTTACGAGAAAAGTACTTGAAAATTATTCCCCTTAAAAAAAAACATAAACACTGAAATGGGTTGTTATACAATTCTATCTATTGAAATGGTTTAGTCATATTCCTGCCTAGGGGAAAACTTAAATGAGCTTGATACTTTAATCAACATAATGTTTTTAAAAAAATCTAAACCCAAGATTTGAATAGCTAATTTCTATTATACAGACCAACCTTTTCTGGGTGTGTTAACACTTTAGGATCTTCAGCCTCAGGTCCTAGAAGATAACATTATATGTTTTCATTCCAGTTTTATTAAAGCATTAAAACATATTGTCTCACTCAGCATTTCTCAATCATATAACTTGAAATGACTCCCTCATTCATGTGATATATCAAATATTTAATAAATATTATACCAATTTATTGATATGAAAGTATGTTGGCAATAAAATTATGAAATTCTTCCATTCCTTAAAAAAATATTTCACATGAAGCCAGGTAATATTATAATTGTTTGGAATTAGTTTAGTTAAAAACCAACCTCTCTACTTTGGCTGAGTTATCCTAAGTATTCACAACTACATGGAAAAATCATATCTACTTTCTCTGTGTCATTATCATCTCCATTATAGGTAACAGAATTTAAATGAATTCATGCAGTTGAGTTAGGCATAAAAAGGAACATTCAGGTAGCGGCCAAAAGGAATCAGGAGATGTCCTAAAGGTACATGTATCAACAAGTCTCTATTTCTTAAAGTCATTAAAAATTTTTAAACATTCTACTATAGTTGCTTTTTTTTCCTGTATTGAGACTACCTTTTGAACACTACTAACATTTTTTGAGTATCATTATGAACTCATGATTTTTTTTTCACAAACTTATTTCCATGAACCAAAATCATGTTAGTGTTTTTCCCCAGCTAATTTGTCACAGGTTGGCCAGTGGGAGCACAATTGACCTAGCTCTTTACCCTTTTAGCACTGCCCCCTGACATCCTTGAAAGCATTTTTGTTTTCCAACAATGGTAAGATTTTCAGATCCATCCTAATATCTTCAAGCTCCAAGACAGATCAGCTATCCTTTTAGGATCCCTGGTTTGCTTGGCATTTGTACACCCATAGCACCCATACACCTGGCACTTAGCAGGCTCAAAAAATATTTGTTAAAATAATGAATAAATAATATTACAGACCAAAATCCAGGCACTAGGAGTGCATGCAAGAGTTGGTGATGGTGTTAAGTGGTACTGCTATTGTTGTAGTAGCAACAGATCAGGAGAAGACAGAGATTTTAAAACTTAGCTTTTCAACTTCAATTATCACGTCCTTGTGCCTTTTCTTATAATACAAAGTTTCAATGACCACTAAGAATATTTACTACACTGTCATACAACATACATAGGTGGCACTTCAAAGTGAAAGACAGCTACCCTCTAATACAGCTGAAATCAAGTAAATGGCCTGCCTAACTGCCAGTCAAGAAAGACATGACATACATATTAAGAATGCTATGAATAGAGAAAACAAACATTGTTTTCAAATTTGAGCCCCCAATTTACAAGTCAAGAAAGGAGATGTGGAGGAGTAGGTATTGACTGCAACTGAGCTCTTCGCATATGGGCAACTTTAAGCAGCATGATTCCAAGGTCAACAGCAACACTGATTTCATATGTAAAAATGTATGGAAGCAATGTATAGTAGACCAGCCTAGTTGTAAATAAATCCATATCTAATTAAGCCTTCTATTTTTAGGCAAAGACAAATTCACTTTATATGACTCTACTCATAAAAGTGTACCTTGAATACTCTGGTGGTTCAGTGAAAGTTCAGCCTGGGGAAATGACACAGTGAACACTGGACAACTTTTTCTAATCCTAAAAAAAAAAAAATCAATCAATTAATAAATACATATAAAGTTTCAAATGGAAAAAAACCAACTATTTCTCATTCAGATACAATTTAAACTTCTTTTTAATTTAAAGGAATTTCAAATAGGATCATCTTTTTTTGCTCCAATTACTAGCAATTTGTTAACTTTTAAATTTCAAATGGCTGCAAAAATGGAGAGAGCCAAAAAAATTAAGGAATGAACTTTAGGAGTGTAGACAAGCTAAACTACATTTAGGTCTGAAAGTAACTTTGGAGATGACTGTCTACCAAATAGAAAGGTGGAGTGAGAGAGAAAAATTGGTCCTAATTTATGAAGCTTGACTACTTAAATCCTCAAATACACTGAAAGTTTGTCATTATAGCTTGAGATGTAAGTGAAAGTCACTCATGAGAAAATTCTCAGACATTATTTACCTTTCTTGTATTTCACAGCAGGGGAAAAAAAGGTAGGAACTACTGAAGGGAAGAGGTTGTGAGCAAAATAAAGGTCATGCCTAATCTACAATTTTGATCATCTACCCTGGGATAATTAAAAGTTGACTGTAAGCTGGGACGAAGTAAGAAAGTAGCGTTGGCATATCTACACTACCAAATGTAAAATAGATAGCTAGTGGGAAGCAGCTGCATGGCACACGGAGATCAGCTCGGTGCTTTGCAACCACCTAGAGGGGTGGGATAGGGAGGGTGGGAGGGAGATGCAATAGCGAGGGGATATGGGGATATATGTATATGTATAGCTGATTCACTTTGTTATACAGCAGAAAATAACACAACACTGTAAAGCAATTATACTCCAATAAAGATGTTAAAAAAAAGTTGATTGAAGAAAAGCAAACAGTTAACTATTTTTTTCTCAATCTAATTTACTATACAAATGCAATCAAGATATCTTCCTTTAAAAAAAAAAAAGCCTCTTGTTCCAGTTGTTTTAAGAACAGTTTTTATGAACCAGGTATAGCTACTTGAATCCTAAGCAAGAATAATAAATTGAACATTCTCTCCTGCCTAAAAAAATAGAAGTGATCAGGGCCTCCCTGGTGGCGCAGTGGTTGAGAGTCCGCCTGCCGATGCGGGGGATGCGGGTTCGTGCCCCGGTCCGGGGGGATCCCACGTGCCGCGGAGCGGCTGGGCCCGTGAGCCATGGCCGCTGAGCTTGCGCGTCCAGCAACGGGAAAGGCCACGACAGTGAGAGGCCCACATATCGCAAAAAAAAAAAAAATAGAAGTGATCAGTATAAGCTATCTTGAAAATGAAACTGCTCATATAGAATAATTTCTATGAGGCAAATAGAAAAGAATGCCATTTTTTTTCCTAAAACATGATTCTTTGAGTACAAGCTGATTTAAAATAAAACAAAATGGTAGTTTGAATCAACAGCAGAATGTTTTCCTTAATTATAAAAGAGAATTTAACACAGAAGTTTTGAAAATAGAGCAAACTTTCATCTAAGGTATTAAAAAATAATTATTTATATTAGGCAAGACTGCAAACAACATACATGTCCAATATTAGCAAAATGATTAAATGAATTACAGTATAGTAAGTTATACAATGAAATATTATGAGGTCATTAAAATATATGTTTTTTAAAAATATTAATGATGTGAAATAATAATTATGATAAACACTACTTAAAATTTGAAAACAGGGGGAATTCTCTGGTGGTCCAGGGGTTAGGAGGCTGAGCTTCCACTGCAGGGGGCATGGGTTCAATCCCTGGTCAGGGAACCAAGATCCCACAAGCTGCGTGGTGTGGCCAAAAAAAAAAAGAAAGAAAAAAAAAAAAACAGGAAACAAAATTATCTGCAGAATAATCCCAATTTTGTAGAAAATATGAACAAAACAAAAATATATAGAAAGCCTAAAATAAAATGTACCAAAATGTTAACAATGGTTCTCTCCGGGCTGTGAGACCATGGATGCTGCATTAGTCTTTCTTAGTCTTTTCTCTTTTTCCATTTCTGTAGATGAACTTATACTGCTGATATATTCAGAAAAAGGATTATTTTAAAATAGTGATTCTCAAACTTTTGGTCTTTGGACTCCTTTATACTCTTAAAACTTAGTGAGGAACTCAAAGAGCTTTTGTTCATGTGGCTTCTATTTATTTATATTTACATATTAGAAATTAAAATGGAGAAAAATGTTAAATAATCATTAATTTTTAAGTAACAGTAATAATCCAATATATTATTATATTGTTATGAAACATTTTTGCATTTTCCAAAATGAAAAAAAATTTAGTGAGAAAGTGGCACTGTTTCACATTTAAAAAAATCTCTTTTATGTATGGCTTAATGCAAGACAGCTGCCATGTGAACTGCTACAACACATTCAATCTTTTGCCATATATATATATATATATA
>NW_006788448.1:1378156-1423916 GCF_000442215.2 Lipotes vexillifer | reverse complement strand
TTCTCACTGTTGTGGCCTCTCCCGTTGCGGAGCACAGGCTCTGGACGTGCAGGCTCAGCGGCCATGGCTCACGGGCCCAGCTGCTCCATAGCATGTGGGATCCTCCCAGACCAGGGCACGAACCTGTGTCCCCTGCATCAGCAGGAGGACTCTCAACCACTGTGCCACCAGGGAAGCCCTGCAATATATTTTTTTATTTGAAGTATGTTACAAAAATCTGGCCTTATACAGATATGCAGTTGGAAAAGGAAGGAGTACTTTAGCAGTCTTTTAGGATAATAGTGCATATTCTTTTTAGATAACATACCAAAACTCTAAAAGCAATAATTTCCTTAAAGGTTACTGGAAATGTGAAAATTGAAACAAAATCAATGAACTTTTATATTGGTCTATGCTGCACTTTGAATGGATCTTTTACTTGTCTGTGGGTGATGCTGTGACATGCACTGGTCTTTCAGAAAATACTGATTTGCTGAGTTATGCAGCTCTTCCCTATATTGATCTATTTCATCATAAAAATCTCAAAAAGGTCACCTTTGTAAATATTTCCACTGATCTTACCAGAAAGTTTAAGAAAATGTCTGCCACATACTCCACTGTGAATAACCAGTTTGTTAGTTATTCTTCCAAGTTAAAAAAAAAGGTGAAACCATTTTTTTTTACTAATCTTATAACTCAAACAAGTGCACAAGTGCTCTTCTTAAGACAACTATCACACCTTACACAGAGGCGTAAAAAGATATATTCAAGGGTAGAAATTTAATAAAACTAATAACTTTTCTGCTTCATCAAATGCACTAAGTAAAACTGGCCTTTTTTTTTTAAACCGCTAGTACATGGCTGTGAAAAATATGGTGACTACCAGTCCTATTTGGTGCCACTGACCTGATGCCTACTAAGGCTCCAGCTTTTTATCCACCATTTGCTTTAGCACTGTAAATGTAAATGTCAATACCATGAAATAGGCAAATAATGTGTTAGCATTATTATGAAAATAGTTTTGACCTCACAGATCCTCTGGGAAGAGCCTCAGGGACTCCCAGGGGGTCCACAGGCTTTACTTTGAGAACCATTGTTTTAAAAAAAATTGAAAGGATAAGGTCTCTTTAAGTATAATAGTTCTATGAAAGTCTAATTTCAATAAGCTCTACAAATTCTTCCCTCATGCTATGCTATAAATTTGCTTTTTAAGTAATATTAGAGAATCAACTGATTCAGTCTTTCTCATGAAATGAAACTTATCTACAATGTTTGTAAAATAACATATATTTATGTTGCTAAGGGACAATTATTCAAAAATATACAATGACTCTAAAACTCTTAAGAGAAAGAACACTTATTTTATATGTGTAAAATGACAAAAAATATCTATAATATAATAATGCCCCAAATCATTATACTTACTGTAACGGAGCTTCATTTTGTTCCATTTCATCTTGAGGTTGCTAGAAAGAAAAAACAGTAGTTTTTTCCAACTGAGGAATACTAAGCTAATGCAACAAGCTAAAAATTTAACATTTAAGATATGTTATTCTTTCTTAGTATCTTTTTTTATTGTGGTAAAATATATAAAACATAAAATTCACCGTTTTGACCATTTCAAGTTCTGTGGCATTATGTACATTCCCACTGATGTATAATCAACACCAACATCCATTTCCAGAACTTTTTCATTTTCTCTAACTGAAAGTCCATACCTATTTAAACACTAACTCCCCATTTACTCCTCTCCCAACCCTTGGCAACCATGATTCTTTCTGTCTCTGTTTTGACTATTCTAAGTGCCTCATATAAAAGGAACCATACAATATTTGTCCTTTCGTGACTGGCTTATTTCACTTAGTAATGATGTCTTCAAGGTTCATCCTTGTTGTAGCATGTATCAGCATTTCTTTCCTTTCTCAGGCTAAATAATATTCCATTGTATGTATGTACCACATTTGATTTATCTACTCATCTATTAATGGACACCTGGGTTGCTTCCACCTTTTGGCTATTGTGAGTAATGCGTCTATGAGTGTGGGTATACAAATATATTTTCGAGTCCCTGCTTTCACTTATTTTGGGTATATAACCAGAAGTGGAATTTCTGGATCATATGGTAATTATATGTTTAATTTTTTGAGGAATCACCATACCATTTTCCATAGCAGCTGTACCATTTCATTCTACATTTCCCACCAGCAATGAGCAAGAATTCCAATTTTTCCATATTCTCATCAATACTTGTTATTTTGTTTTGGTAACAGCCATCCTGATGAGTGTGAGATGGTATCTCATCATGGTTCTGATGTGCATTTCCATAATGGTTAAAGATGCTGAGTATCTTTTCATATGCTTATTAGCCATTTGTATGTCTCTTTTTTTTTTTGGCCACGCTGCAGTGGCTTGTGGGATTTTAGTTCCCCAACCAAGGATCGAACCTGGGTCCCAGCAGTGAAAGCGCCAAGTCCTAACCACTGGACCACCAGGGAATTCCCTACATCTTCTTTACTAAATGTCGATTTATGTCCTTTGCCCATTTTTTAATCACTTGTTTGTTGTTGTTGAGTTATAAGAGTCTCCACATACTCTGTGTATCAATCCTTTATCAGATATATGATTTACAAATAATATTTTCTCCCTTTCTTTGAGTTATCTTTTCACTCTGTTGATAGTGTCCTTTGATGCACATAGGTTTTTAATTTTCATGAAATCTAGCTTATCTATTTTTTATTTTGTTGCTTATGGTTTCATAGCCAAGAAATCATTGCCAAATTGAATGTCATGATACTTTCCCCCTATGTTTTCTTCTAAGAGTTTTATAGTTTTGGCTCTTATGTTTAGTATTTTGTTTTAATTTCTTTCTGTAAAAGAATTTGTGGAACTTAGGTAAAGAGAAAGGGAGTGTTCCTTCTTTTTATTCCTAGTATTTCCCTTTTCTTAGTTCATTAATCCATAATGGTTCTGATGAGCCACTCTTGTCAGGTTCTGAGTTCTAATATTTCTCCTGAGGGCCAAAAATCATACAACCTTTGTGTTACAGTGTTAAATGCTTAATGGATTCTGCCTAATTCTCAAGTCATGCCAGAAAATGTGAAGTTGTTGTGTCCCTTTCAAAAAAGATTAAAATGTTCTGATAAAATGTTTCCATTTTAAGATTTCACAGCACACTGGCTTTCATCGCTTTAAAAGGAATTCTTACCTTAAATATCTTATTAGTATCAAAGAATATCTTTACAAAAAGATCTCTCTTTGGGGGACCCTCTATGTTTCTTTCTATGATCAATAATAAAGCTTTCTGAAAATATGTAAAGCCATTAGCCTGAACTTCCAAGCATTTTTGATCACTGAAACAGCCATAACAACAAGAAAACACAAAGTAATGTGAGAACTTAAATCCTCTCCAATTAATACTGTTCATTGTTATTTATTGATAGTGCATCCTTATAGTGCTCAAGGTTATCACACTGGTTCCATATATACATACTTCCTAAGCAGACTTTGCAAAAAGCTCAGAGGTCCAGAGTGAAGAAGGAATTTCAAGAAGTAAACCTAGGGACTTCCCTGGTGGCGCAGTGGTTCAGAGTCTGCCTGCCAATGCAGGGGACACGGGTTCGAGCCCTGATTCGGGAAGACCCCACATGCCGCGGAGCAACTAAACCCATGCGCCACAACTACTGCAGCCCGCGTGCCTAGAGCCCATGCTCTGCAACAAGAGAGGCCACTGCAGTGAGAAGCCCGCGCAGAGACAGCAATTCTAGGACCCTAAGAATTAAAGCAGGTCAGGATGGGTTAGTCAGGAAAAGGATATCAAAGACATTAATGATCAGCATAATAGAGTCAAGGGGTTCCCTAAGTTTTGAAAACTCACCTTGAATTTGAGTGGTCCAGCTATTCATGAATCAGAGAGGTAGCTAGCATGAGAGAATATTACCTGCCTACTGGGGCTTAAAAAGACCCTGCAGGATTCAAATTACTACATATAGAATGGATAAACAACAAGGTCCTACTATATAGCACAGGGAACTATATTCAATATCCTGTGATAAACCATAATGGAAAAGAATATGAAAAAGAATATGTGTGTGCGTGTGTGTGTGTATATACACACACACACACACACATATATATATATATATATATATATATATATAACTGAATCACTTTGCTGTACAGCAGAAATTAACAACATTGTAAATCAACTGTACTTCAATAAAATAAATTAAAAAAGAAAAAAGACCCTGCAGTATATATATACATAATCTCTCCATGAGCTCTGGTCTTGCCAACCATGATCCTTCTTCCATTACACAGTTGTCGAACAAGCCTGTGCTTGTTTCCCTTTGAAGGTTCTCTTAAATGTTCATTTTAACTGATTTCACCACTATATATGGATAAGGGTGGAAGGTGGAAGCTGCTTAACGGAGAGAAAAGTGAATTCAACCTGGATCCATACCTCTTAGACAGCATTTCAGTGAGTAGAGGATGGAAGAAGCAGCCTGATGGTAATAATCACAAGACTGAATTAATCATTATTCCCTCTCAAACAAGTATTTTCCAGTATTCAAAAACGATTATAGTAAGATCAATGATGCCTGCTGTATTAGTCAGGGTTCTCCAGAGAAACAGAACTAACAGGATATGTTTATACATAGAAAGAGATTTATTGTAAGGAGCTGGATCATGTAACTATGGAAACTGGCAAGTCCAGATCTACACTGTGGGCCATCAGGCTCAAGACCCAAGAAAGCTGATGGTATAGATAAAGTCCAAAGGCCGTCTGCTGGATAATTCTCTCTTGCTTAGGGAAGCTGGTCTTTTTGTTCTATATAGGCCTTCAACTGGTTGGATGAGGCCCACCCACATTATGGAGGGCAATCTGATTTACCCAAATCCAGTGATGTAAAAGTTAATGTCATTCAAAAACATCCTCAAAGAAATTCCCAGAATAATGTTTGACCAACCATCTGGGCACCTGATGGCCCAGACAAGTTGATATATAAAATTTACTATCATACCTCCTAATTTTGATAGTAATGTCTCCAATTATCTCTCCATACATACTACTAAACTCTCCAAACAAAATTTTTTAAATTTCTATGTAAAGTTTAAAAACTGCTTGCCATAGCACCTATAAAGAACAAGAACAGGTACGGCAAGACCCAATAAGAATGATGAGTATGAAATATTTTAAAAGACTGCTCCCTATGTTTTTAAAAATTAGCATAGTGGGGCTTCCCTGGTGGCACAGTGGTTGGGAGTCTGCCTGCCAATGCAGGGGACACGGGTTCGTGCCCCGGTCCGGGAAGATCCCACATGCCCTGGAGCGGCTGGGCCTGTGAGCCATAGCTGCTGAGCCTGTGCGTCCGGAGCCTGTGCTCCGCAATGGGAGAGGCCACAGCAGTGAGAGGCCCGCATACCGCAAAAAAAAAAAAAAAAAAAAAATTAGCATAGTGCATGTCAAACCAAAGATCCTCTATTTCTTCATAGTTTGCCCTTACTTGAAATGTTCCATCATTTTTAAAAAAAATTTTATTGCAGTATAGTTGCTTTACAATGTTGTGTTAGTTTTTGCTGTGCAGTAAACTGAATCAGTTATACATATACACACATCCACTCTTTTTTAGATTTCCTTCCCATTTAGGTCACCACAGATCATTGAGTAGCGCTCCCTGTGCTAAACAGTAGGTTCTCATTAGTTGTCTGTTTTATACATAGTAGTGTATATGTGTCAATCCCAATCTCATCATTTCTAAAATAGTTTGTTTTGAAGTTGAATATCAATATTATATCTGAGTTTTAAGAAAAATTTATTTAGAAATCTGTTTAGTAACTGAATTATTTAGAATTTACTTAAAATCAGGTTGAAGTTGTGAAACAATATCTATTTTTTTCTTTAAATAACTCTGGGAAAGCACCTTTTCTGGTCTCTCTATTTATTTGACAAAATCAATTTTACTCATATAGTTAAATTTCTACATGTTTATTTTCAAAGAATAAAATTAAAAACTCTGAAAGCAGCATCTGTCAATTTAAAAACTGATATCAATTAAAATTTGCTACAGATGTTTAATACTTTGGTAACATGGTCTAACTCTTACTGTAAACAAAAACGGTGGGGGGGGGGTGGGCAGTGGAAAGTTAAAGGAGGTATCTATTTTACTACCAATGAATTCCCACGAAGGCAAAAAAGAGGGACAAATACCAAGTGCTTCATTTATCCTTCTTATCTTAATTTTACAACAAGCCCATAACCAGCAGATGGCTGAGTTACAATCTCATGAAAAATCTTTGAAAGATACATTCATTAACTCTTCAAGTCCTCTATGGCAATTGTTCCAACAGCTGATCATCAGCAATTACTTGGGAGGCTTTTGAAAAATGGACAGTCCTAGCTTCTACTCAAATACGGGTCTGAGAGTCTGTATTTTTAGCAAATTTTTTTTTTTTTTTTTTTTTATAATTTTTTTTTTTTTTTTTTGTGCGGTACGCGGGCCTCTCACTGTTGTGGCCTCTCCCGTTGCGGAGCACAGGCTCCAGACGCACAGGCTCCGCGGCATATGGGATCTTCCCGGACCAGGGCACGAACCCGTGTTCCCTGCATCGGCAGGCGGACTCTCAACCACTGCGCCACCAGGGAAGCCCAAGAGAGTCTATATTTTTAAAAAGCTACTGATAAATGGAATATTTATAAATAGAATAGAATATTTATAAATGGAATATTTCCTGCCATATCGATAAACAAAGGATGTCACAGTCATCAACGATTGCAACCATCCAACGTGAGCCAGTGAGCCCTGAGGAAACTCAGGGCTGAAAAGAATACCTGCCACCTAGCAGCCATCAGACTGCAGCCACTCCCTGCGGTGAGCCCTGAGGAAACTCAGGATGTGAAAATACAGGATACCTGCCCCAGAGAGCTGAGGTTCACATCAAAGGAATGATTTCAATGAGCCCAGACTCTGGCATCTTCCCATACACAGAAAAGCTCTAAATTCCTTAACTTGAGATATATGGTTTTCTTTAATTAACAATAATATTTTGACGTCCCTGACTACCTGCCCTTTGTTGCAAAACTCCTAATTTATCCTGGCTCCTCCCCTGGCCTCCTCAGAGCAGTTTCTCAGAGTTATCTGAAACGCTGTCTCCCGGGCTGCAGTGCTCATTTTGCCCCAAATAAAACTTACCTCGTAACTCTCACCTTGTGCAATTTTTTAAGTCAACACTATCCAAATAAGTTTGGTAATCAAGCTCTCAAAATCACCATTCTGAGGTACAATCTAGAGCCTGATACAATATTCACATGGTAAATGTTTCTCAGATAAGTTGAAAAAAGTTAATTTTTATTTCCCATTTCACAGTTACTGAAGTTAAAGGGAAAAAAATTATTTTTCTTAAATCAGAAGTTACAAAAATGATATTTCAACAAATTAGTAGAAACTAAATATGGACATCTCAGCTTTAAAAAAAATTTGGTGTTGAATTTTACTCTTTTGACTAGATATAATTCAAGTGATACACCTTCCTAGGTACAATATTAAATAAACCCGCATGGTCACTCTTTGGAACTGCTGTCAGTTTCTGCTATTAAAATACATGTATTCTCCGTTTTATTCCTCAAGACTCTGTAGTTATCTCTGGTTAGCTAACTTATTTATGCCAAGGTGCTAAATGAATCATCCCTTACCTTTCCCCATGGTGACTGCATTAAAAAGAAACAAGTGAAAGTTTGTGTATCTAAGTGTGTGCCCACACACATGCACACACACACACACACACACGACAACAGAAGGGTCTTTCAGTGGCCCATATCTCAAATTATACTACACAGACTAGTATCTTCTTCACAAATTTAAGGTGACCTCTGACACACAATGGAGATGAAACTGTAATTATTATATCCTATTTTAGCCTATTTTAACCTTCTCAAGTCCACATCTCTACCAGAAAGAGAAATAAATAAAGAGGGCCTAAAACATTTGACTTTTACTGAAGTTGCAGTGAAGAAACAGAATGACTGGCAAAGAAAAGGGAAAAAAACTGAGTAAGAAAAGAAAGAAGTAAAATAATAGACAAATAGAATTAATCATTAGTAATTTGCCCCTATTTCAAACAGCATTACCAATTTTTAATAAGTATGTATTTAATCAATATACTACATACCTGTAAGACTGCATCCTCACTAAGAATAGGCATCATCTGATTTTTATTCAGTTGCTCTTGTGGATCCTCTCTGAGTTTGAATCCAAGTTGAATCTCTGGAGTGCCTAGAATGAAATATAATCATAAATCATTTGCAATAGTTTTATTGCTCTGCTTTAACAATGACCCAAGGATTTTATACACACTGCAAAATGTCATTAAAAATCATCTTGTATGGGACTTCCCTGGTGGTGCAGTGGTTAAGAATCCACCTGCAAATGTAGGGGACACAGGTTCGAGCCCTGGTCTGCGAGGATCCCACATGCCGCAGAGCAACTAAGCCTGTGCGCCACAACTACTGAGCCTGCACTCCAGAGCTCGCGTGCCACAACTACTGAAGCCTGCACGCCTAGAGACCGTGCTCTGCAACAAGAGAAGCCACGACAAAGAGAAGCTCGTGCACCACAAGAGTAGCCCTTGCTAGCCGCAACTAGAGAAAGTCTGCGCACAGAAACAGAGACCCAACGCAGCCAAAAATAAATAATAAATAAATAAATTTTAAAAATCATTTTGTAAATCATAATTTCCTAACTGCCACTTTTATGTGTCAATGTTTTTAAATTTAAGAAAAAACATATACACAACTCTGAATGAAATAATACTCGATATTTCTTTGTCCCAGGATGAATGAACGCAAAGGATATATAAAGAAAATTGTAGACTTAAACTCTGCTAGAAAGAACACTTTCTTTTTTCATTTTAAGTCATTTTTTAAAACTCATAATGCTAATATATTATTCAAGAAGAGTCAGAATTTTCAAGACGGCAAATTTAGCCCATATTTAACTTTTCTTCCCTTCTCAGTTCCCAAAAAGAATCCAAAGAAATCAGTTTAAAAAAAAAATCTGAAGCAGCAATGGAAAAAAGGAAATAAAAAATATATATAAAATAAAAAATATAGAAGATGGGAATGGATTAGAGGGAAATCAAACCCTGGTTAGCAGCTTGTCACTCATCACAGGAAAAGGAGGGGCTCCCTCAGAAGTAACCAGTATATGGAATTCTTCTATCAGAATCCCAGAAAACCACCTAGCTCAGAGCAAACCCCACAGACAAAATATGAAGGAGGGTAAGCTGGAAGCTCACAGTGGCTGAAGTCTCATACTATTTGTACCAAAGAGCTTGCTGTTTGTACCAAAGAAGCTTAGGATGTATGCTGCAGCCAACTACTCTGTGTAGGAGAATATGGTCCTTCCAAGATATGGAAATGTATTAAAATCTAAGGCTGATAAAATAATGTAGTTATAGCACAGAAGTAGAAATAATCAAATATATCAGTGAAACAAAACAAAAAGTGGGAAACAGACCTATAATATATTTGGGCATTTAATATATAACAATAATGGTATTTTAAATAGTGGCAACAAGATGACATTCAATAAATAATACTGGAGCAATTAGTTAATCATTTGAAAAAAATGAAGTTAGAGACCTATCCTACCTACCCTCCATATGCTAAATTATTCTAAAAATATTAAAGACATAAAAGTAAAAACGATAAATATAATAAATGGAAAAAAGATAAAGAAAATATTTTTATGGTCTTGAGATAGGTAAAATATTTCTAAGTTTGAAAAAAGAAACCTTGAAAGAAAAGACTGACAGATTTTACTATATAAAAATTTTAATTTCTGTACTACAAAATATATCATGAATAACATTAAATGATAACTAGGAAACTGGATAAAACTATTTACAACGTACATACGACAAAGTTTTGCTATCTTTAATATATAAAATGCTCTTATTAATTAACAATAAAACGAGAATAAGAGACATTAAGGCAATTCACACACAAAAAAAACTATAAATGGTCAATATTAAAACATGCCTAGCCTTGGTATTCTTCAAAAATGCAAATTAAAATAATCAGATATGTTTTATTCACCAGTTTGGCAAAGATTGGATATGTCCTGTGTTGGATCTAGAGGGAAAAAGTCATCTATTTTAGCGGGCAATATATGTCAAGGTCTGACATGTGCTCATCCTTTAAAGCAAATCTAACTTTAGCTAGTTACTCTAAGGAAATAATCAGAAAAGTAGGCAAAGATATAATACTGAGAAACATAATCAAATCATTAAATGGTACATTCATACAATGGAATAAAAGTAGCAATTTAACAGGCTGAGGTAGATCAATATAACAAAGAAATAATACATGTAGTGCAATACTAATTATGAAAAAAGATATATATATTGGTATGCAAAAGTCTAGAAAGAAACACAAATACTAAACACTGCCAATTGTTGGGAGTGGAATTACAGGGAAGAGAAGGGGATGGGATCTTTCACTTTCTACATTATATAATTTTACATTTAAAAAATATTTTATACTTTTAAAAATTAGCAAAAATAATTAAGGTCTATCCATTTGGGGAAGCGAAGGGAAGGGAAGGGAAGGGAAGGGAAAAAACTTGGTTGGAATATTGAAACAGATCTCTAACTTCTTCCTAGTGTCATTTTATATATCATAACACATTCTGGAGACTAATATTACACACTATCCCTTCCAATTACATGTAGGAAAAACTACTCCAAGAAGAAACTGTAATTTGCCACCAGGGTATCAGGTGAGAGGAAGTACAGTGAAGACTTTGTGAACTACAGTGGGCTTGAACTACGCAGGTCCACTTAAACAAGGATTTTTTTTTAATAGACATATATTTGGCCTTCCATATCCATGGGTATGGCGTCCACAGATTCCACCAACCGCAGACCATATCGTGTACTATGTTTACAATCTGCGGCTGGTGGAATTTGTGGATGTGCAATGCACAGATAGGGAGGGCCAACTATGGGACTTGAGAATCTGAGGATCTGGGTGTGTACAGGGGTTCCTGCAATCAATCCTCCGTCGATACCAAGGGACAAGTGTATACACACAAGAAGATTTTCATGATGTTTAGGAGATTTTCCTTCCATTCTACACCTATTTCCAGACATCCTCCAATAAAAAATGGCTCACAGGAAGAAATCATAAAAGGAAATAACCTACAATTTGAACAGCTACTGCAGAATTGATCTTTCTGAACTGTAACAATTAGTGATAGATTTTTCCAGAAGTGCTTAAATTGATCTAGAAGTGGACTTAGGAAGTTTGGAGAATTTGTAAGTGAAAGGCTCTTTTTAAAAATATATATACCAAGGATATTTGCACCTTAATTTTAGTCAGAGAGAATCAGACTGATTATTATAAAGTATTATTTACTTTTGCAAATAGGAAAGTACAGAGTTAAGCAGGAGATTTTGGGGTGGAGAATTGCTATTCGAGTGCCACTTCCACACTCAGTAGCCCTCTCTAAGAGTCTTAAACATCTTACAGAAGTTACAATCCCCATTGCTATCCTTATAAAATAACAGATTTTAAGGTCTATTACAGATGGCTGTAAGAAACTAACTCCGTGTAAAGTTAAAGAATAAGGCTAAATATAAAAGGAGAAGTTAATGGAATAATAATACTTGGAAAATTAAAGGAACTACTTAGAGAAAAGAATTATTTCTCACCTTTGCATGTTCTACTTATACCAGGATGGAGACTGAACTCAGATCTAAGAGATGTGTCTTGCTTAAAGATCAACCTTTCAAACATAAGAAAAGAAGGTACAGGTGTTATGATGTTTCCTAAACAAAGACTAACAAATCAACTGTCATCTTTTAGAAAATTTTTTCCAGCTTTATCGAGATATAATTGACATACAACATTGTGCAAGTTTGAGGTGTATAATATGATGATATATTGCATAAACTGCAAAATGATTAAGTGGATAAACTTTTAACATGGTTCAATGTAAACTACTCATAAAAATTATAATTAATTTGTTAAAATTCTTAGTTATACCACTATTAATATTCTATATCAAAATACTTTTTTTCAAAAATGTAGCCTTTAATTTAAAACTTATCCAAGATGAAAAATAAAGACTTATTCATGTGGTCATTTTCATTTTTATAAATATTCTGTTATTTTTATATATTTTGGAGTAAGAGACAAATATCAATATAGTTTTTGAACAGAAGTGAAATGAGATTATTTGAAGGACCAGTGCTGTTGGGTTTTTTCCTTCACCCTTCTCTATACCACAGAGAATTTCGGATTAAAATCCCAGGTCTGAGTGTATATTTTCAGAACATACAATTACAGAACTTTAACTTTTGGATTCACTTCTTACTATGCTCTTGGCAGCACCAAGGTAAAGCGAGAAGACAGTCCTTATTCTCAAGAGGCTTCAAATCTGGCGAGGGATACAAATAGCAATGATACAGCATGGCGAGTATGCTACTAGGAAGACCTAAGTATTTATTTCTTCTGCTTAAAAAACCTTTACAGAATGAAAAAATAGGCAAAGGACTTGAATAGACATTTCTCCAAAGAGAATATACAAATAGCCAGTAAGTACATGAAAAGATGCTCAACAATACTAAACATTAGGGAAATGTAAATCAAAACCACAATGAGGTACCACTGCACACCAACCAAAAAACAAAACAAAAAACAGAAAATAACAAGTGTGGCAAGGATATAGAGAAACTAGAATTCTTGTACTTTCTACTAGAAATGTAAAATGGTACAGCCACTGTGAAAAACAGTTTGGTGGTTCCTCAAAAATTAGACATAGGGCTTCCCTGGTGGCGCAGTGGTTGAGAGTCCACCTGCCGATGCAGGGGACGACGGTACGTGCCCCGGTCCGGGAAGATCCCACATGCCGCGGAGCGGCTGGGTCCGTGAGCCGTGGCTGCTGAGCCTGCGCGTGTGGAGCATGTGCTCCGCAACGGAAAAGGCCACAACAGTGAGAGGCCCGCATACCAAAAAAAAAAAAAAAAAAAAAAACCTTAAAAAAAAAAATTAGACATAGAACTACCATTTGATCCGGTAATTCCATTTCTGGGTATGTACACAAAATAACTGAAAGCAGGGACCTAATTTGTACACACATGTTCATAGAAACATTATTCACAATAGCTAAAAGGTGGAATTGACAAGTATCCATCGACAGATGAGTGGATAAACAAAATGTGTACAGACATACAGTGGAATATTTTTCAGCCTTAAAAAGGAAGGAACTACTGATACATGCTACAACATGGATAGACCTTAGAGACATCATACTAAGTGAAATAAGCCAGACACAAAAGAACAAAAATGGTATAATTCCATTTACATGAGGTATCTAGAGGAGTCAGATTCATAGAAAGTAGAATGGTAGTTGCCAGAGGCTGAAGGCATGAAAGAATGAGGAGCTATTATTTAAAGGGTACACAGAGTGTCAGCCTGGGAAGATGAAAAAATTCTGGAGATAACTAGTAGTGATGGTTGTACAACAATGTGAATATACTTAATGCCATTGAATTATACACTTAAAAATGGTTAAAATGCTAAATTCTATGTTATATATATCTTACCACAATAAAAAAAAATGTTTTAAAATCTTGCCAGAATCCAGGAATGTAACAATGTACTAAGGCATAAATATATGATTTGGAACTAGGGGTTTTTTGGTTTATTTACTTATTCATTTTGCTTTTTACTTTTTTTATGGAAAATTACAAACATCAACAAGTAATAGAGACAATAGTATACTCATCGTCTAGGTGCAACAATTATCAGTACACAGCCAATCTTGCGTCCTCTATGATCCCTCTGCCATCCTCTCTACCCCCTGCGAGTCTCCCACTGGATTACTTTTAAAGCAAATCCTGGACATCTTATTCCATTTCATCTGGAAATATTTCAGTATTCAATTTTAAAAGATAAGGACTCTTCAGACATAACCGTAATAATCACACCTTTAAAAAAACAGCCAAAATTTCATACCTAAAAAGAAGTCAATAATTCCTTAATATTATTAAATTTACAGTCTTTAGTAAGCAGCCTCTATAATGGCTCCTGGTATTTATGCCCTTGTATATGGTACTTATCCTTGAGTACGGACTGGATCCAGCGACTCTTCTAACGAACAAAATACAGCAAATAGGTTGAGATGTTCCTTCTGAGATTAGGTTACAAAAAGATAGTGGCTTCCATCTTACTCTCTTATTCTCTTGCTTCTTCCCTCTCATGGAAGCCAGCTTGCCATGTTGTGAAAGCCATTTGCAGAAGCCTATGTAGCAAGAAACTAAGGGAGGCCCCCAGCCAACAGTCAAAGAGGAACTAAGGACTCAGTTCAATAGCCAGAGAAGGAACTGAATCTTATAGCCACCATTTGGATTTGGGAAGAAGATCTTTCTCATGAAGCCTTGAGATAAATGCAGCCTTCTGAGTCCTTGAAGCTGATGATCCAGTTAAGCCACTACTGGATTTCTAAGCCACTACTGGATTTCTGAACCACAGAAACTACACAGTATGTGTATTGTTTTAAGATGCTAGTAAGTTTTGGAGTAAGCTGTTACACAGCAATGTAAACTAATAAACAGATTGTAGTCAGATTTCCCTGTCTCTTTTTACAGTTGTTTTGTTCATATCAGGCTCCAAACAAGATGCACACATTGCATTTGGTTGTATGTCCCTTAAGTCTCTTTTAAAATCTATAAGTTATCCCCTTTCCTGCCCCTTACAATTTATTTGTTGAAGAAACTGAGTTGTTTTTCCTATAGAGTTTCCCACATTTTGGATTTGAAGACTGCATGTCATTTAACATGTTCCTCTGTCCTGTATATTTCCTGTAAACTGGTTATTATATATAGAGGTTTGATCTGATTCGAGTTCAGTCTGGGGAGGCAATGTGTGTACTTCCTACAGGAGATAACAAAGAATGTGCTGAGAAAGGAAGTCTTGTGCATACAGTCTTTCAACCCCTGCTAGGCCTTGGGTCTGGAACACCTTCTTACTAAAAGATAGAGTCCTCCCAGCCTGTACTAGACTTACCACCTTGTATGGGAATCCCTTTCCCTGTTTAGACTCAGTGTGTACTCCTTCATTCTGTTTAAACGTGTGTGTCATATGGCACCTGGCCAACCCCACTGCTCTGTCTATCCTCTGTGGAGAGAGGATGAAGTCCTTCGTTCTGTGGCACAAGAGGGGTGTGGGCAGGCCAGTGGCCCTGCATCAGCTGCAGAGAGTGACTGCTGGCCACGGGGGACTGACGCCCACTACTGAAGCTAATCTTGCTCTGTCTCTTCTCTTCTCTCCGTTTAAGAATAGTACTTGGCACCATTCTGTTTTAATCACTGGAAGAGCCCCTATTTGCCATATATCCTGACCAAAAATGTTGCTTTCTTTAGCTAATTTAATGTGATTATTAATTCTTTGTCTCCTTGTATTTTGCTATTTTTCCCTTCTGCAACTGTATTCTTTAAAACAGGTATTTTCCATCTAGACAATTCACATGAAAATAGTGCTAGCCTATCTTAAGGGAAAGAATTAACATTCATCTTGCAGGGTAATTATGTTCAATTAGCTTTTTACTATATGCACTTATAATGTTCAGAGGACATGATTTGACCTGAACATATACCTAAATCCAGGTAATAATGAACTATCTTAAAAGGTGGTTCTGTTTAAATGTATTGAACAGGATTAGTTTGCAATATATCCCTTAATGTTATTGAGCAGTTCACATTTACAGGAGGCTGGGACAGAAATTAAGGATTGGTAAAAGATTCCCAGGGCACATATAAGAAAAATGAATCCTGCCTCTTAGTAAACAAATCACAAGCAAACAAAACATCACTAATCAGCAACTTAAATTCTTATAGATTAGTAGCAACACTTACCAAGCCAAAAAAGGGACTGGATGCATTTTATAGTTTCAAGAGGGCTAGGACCAAGTCCAGGTCCTCAGAGTACTTTTCAGGCACAGTTAACACCTGGCATCCTCATTCTTTGAAAGCCTTGCTTTATCTAATCCCAGTGGTCATCAAACCACTTCTCAGATCTTAGCAAAAGCACCTTAATAGCTGCAACATTTAAGGATTATTTATGTATAACATTTTGCCTGTTGGAGGTCTCTGCTCTACTAGGACCTGTGCTCCTCATTCCAGTCAAAGTTGAGAGCTTGTGCATGAAAAACAGAATAAACTGCATATAAGTAAGCAAAGAAGATGGGTGGGAGGGAAGCAATGGTATTCAGCTCCAGCAATGCTTAGACTTTGTATTTCCATACCAATAAAAAGAAAACTAATTTTTAACCTTGAGCTATGAGATCTGAAAGAATCATGTTTCTATGGCACTGCAGAGAAGCATTTAAAAATGAATTGGGGGGAAAAAAAAGATTGGTCGGTCAAGATAGAGTAAGCCATCTACAGCCTAGTTCTCCACTCATCACAACTAAAAACTCTGGTAGATGGGACTTCCCTGGTGGCGCAGGGGTTAAGACTCCATGCTCCCAATGCAGGGGGATCGGGTTTGATCCCTGGTCAGGGAACTAGATCCCACATGCATGGCACAACTAAGAGTTCACATGCCACAACTAAGAGTTTGCATGCCACAACTAAGGAGCCCGTGTGCTGCAACTAAGGAGCCAGTGAGCTTCAACTAAGGAGCCCACCTGCCACTAAGGAGCTCACCTGCCACAACTAAGGAGCCCATGTGCCACAAATAAGGAGCCCGCAAGTTACAACTAAGGAGCCTGCCTGCTGCAACTAAGACCCAGTGCTACCAAATAAATAAATATTAAAAAAAAAAAGAAAGTGCCATCTATAAAAAAATAAAAATAAAAACTCTGGTAGAATTTTTTTTTTAACAGCTACCTGAGCAATCTGAAAAGTAAATAATAGCAGGTAAACTGGGGACTGAAAGTGAAATCTAAATAACAACTCTGGAGTAGATGAGTCTCATGGTTTGCTTGGTTTTTTTGTTTTGCTTTTTGCTCCTTTTTTCTTTTTTTTGTCTCCAGCTTTGATCCTAGGCCTAAACCTAGAAGTGTACAGTGGACACAGACAGCAAAAACTCCAGAAGAAACCTCTCCTACCTTTATCCAGAGAACTAGGGAAAGGGATCCCTGAATGCCGGAAGGTGTGGGGGGAATGTGCCTGAGTTTTCTTGTTTTCTGTCTTTAGCTTCAGAGCTATACTGCTACCAATCATGGTAGCTTGGGCACTTAAAACTTAAGAGAAAACCTGTCTCTCTCCTATTAGAGAAACCATACTCCCAAGAGTATGAAAAGAACCTCTTATATTTTCTTCTCTTTTTCTTTCACTTTGCCCTGAAGGTGGCCCCAACTGCAGGGAACTACTCTACAGCGAGAAGGCTAACACTGAAAGAAATCCATCTTTCTGGTCATACGAATCAACATGTGGGCATGGGGAGGGAAGGGTGCATGAGAATCCTGGAGAAAAGAGAGCAGGAAGGGGAATCACCTACTTCTGTATATGATCCAACATAAGTGTGAGGCTCAACCCTGAGCTGTCCACATGCAGAGCAGATTCAGAAAAGTGTAACAAAGGCTTAGAGAACTGAACTATGATATTAACTACTGTCCAAATTCCAGATTAATCCCTGAGTGGTACATGAGTCAGACAGACTCAAACAGTAAAGTAAAGGCTTTACTCAAATAGTAAAGGCTTTGAAAATGGGACTGATGTAAACACCACCCACAGAAGGCAAAACAGAACATGCAGTCAGAACCTAATCAGATTGACTGCCTGTTACAACAAACAAAAATCAACTCCCTCTAGAGGATTTTAACAGGAACAAGAGTCCAAAATATAACATTCAAAATACACAGGATATAATCCAGAATTACTCAACATGCAAAGGAAAATCTGACTTATTCTTGAGAGAAAAAATAACAGATGCCAATGCCCCAACCTCCCAAGCCCAGATGTTGGAATTACAAGACAAAGACCTTAAAGCAGCTATTATAATAATTCTTTATTACATAAAGGTGAACATTTATCAATGGATGAAAACAATGAAGTTCTCAGCAGAGAAATAAAAACTGTAAAAGAGAATCTGATGGAAATTTTAGGAGATATAATTATAATATCTGAAATTAAAAATTCACTGGATGGTCTCAACAACAGAATGGAGATGAGACAGGAAAAACTAAGTGAATCTTAAGATAAAGCAATAGAAATTATACAGTCTGAAGAACTAAGAGAGAAAAAATCGAAAAAATTATTAGAGCCCCAAGGATCTGGAGACTATCAAAAGTTCTACCGTTCATGTCATTTAAAACCCCAGAAAGAGGGCTTCCCTGGTGGCACAGTGGTTGAGAGTCCGCCTGCCAATGCAGGGGACGCGGCTTCGTGCCCCGGTCTGGGAAGATCCCACATGCTGCGGAGCAGCTGGGCCCGTGAGCCATGGCTGCTGACCCTGTGCGTCTGGAGCCTGTGCTCCGCAACGGGAGAGGCCACAACAGTGAGAGGCCTGCGTACCCCAAAAAAACAAACAACAACAACAACAACAAACCCCAGAAAGAGAGGAGAAAAAGATTGGTACATAAAAATATATATGAAGATATCATGACAGAAAACTTCCTAAGTTTGGTGAAAGATATGTTTATAGATTCGAGAAGCAGTGAACCCCAAACAGGAAAAACACAAATAAAATCATTACCAGAAACATCATAATCAAACTGCTGAAAACGAAAGACAGTGAGGGAAATGAAAGCAGACAGATTAAAAAAGATGATATATCACACAAATGGAAATAGTGATTTAAATGGGGAAGGAGGGGCTTGACTACAAGGGACAGGGCAGCCCAAAGGAGTTTTTTTTGTTTTTTTGGCGTAACAATGGTTCTGGATCTTGAGTGTAGTGGTTGTTATAAGACTCCAGGTACCAGTCAAAATGGTCCCTGTACACCAATAAGAGCAAATATTACTGTTTCTGTATATAAAAGAGCCAAAAATCTGGATATCATCCTTTACTGCTGCCCTGCCCTCATCCTCTATATCTCATCAATCACCATCTGCGGCCAAATTTACTTTCTAGAGACTTCTTAGATTTGTCCTTTTCCCTCTATTCCCACTGTTTCTGCCTAGTTGAGCTGTTACTACTTTGATCCCAAAGCTAACCCCTATAGCCTTGCTTTGCAAAAGGTGATCCCTGATCTAATAGTACCAACTTTAACCTGGACGCTTGCTAGAAATGCAGAATCTCAAACCCGAGCCTAGAACTCCTGAGTTGGAATCCACCTTGTAACAGGATTCTGAAGTGATTTATAAGAAATTCATAACTTTCATTAAAATTTGCAAAGGCTGGGCTTCCCTGGTGGCGCAGTGGTTGAGAGTCCGCCTGCTGATGCAGGGGACACGGGTTCGAGCCCCGGTCTGGGAAGATCCCACATGCCGTGGAGCGGCTAGGCCCGTGAGCCATGGCCGCTGAGCCTGCGCGTCCAGAGCCTGTGCTCCGCAACGGGAGAGGCCACAGCAGTGAGAGGCCCGCGAACCGCAAAAAAAAAAAAAAAAAATTTGCAAAGCCCTAGTCTAGGGCATGCCTGAGTGAATGAAAATCTGATTATGCTGCTCCTCCACTTAACATCTTACAAGCTCCCTACCAGGACACACACAGGCTATAAGAGGCCTCACGTGACCTTACTGTACCTTTCTCTCCAGGCTCATCTTTCACCACACCCATCTCACCATTTAACACTTCAGTAACACCCAACTGTTTGCACATTCCAACACACTTAACACAATGCTATGTCCCACCACTACACCTTTACCCATGCATGCAACTGCATGGAAACCTCCTTGGCCTGAAACCCTCCTTTCCTTCATCTGACAAATTCCTACCCACCTTCAAGACTCTACCCAGAAGTCAACCCTGGCAAACTCTGATGACCACCTAGGTTGAGGTAAGCATCCCTCTGGGCTCCTAAACCAGCCTACCCTGACTTCCCACATTACATTGAAATTATCTGTTTACGTCTTTCCTGGCCTGTAGATTTCTCAGAGTCAGTGGTCTCATCTCTTTTATCTTCTCCCTGTGTCCAGCACAGGGAACCAGATATGTTTTGATGAACGGAACTACCATCTTTCCTTGATTCTTATAAAACTATCCGTTTCCAGTTTGGTAGTAACCAGTTCCCCGGTCACACATTCTCCTCCTGAGAGAAAGTATACTAACCGTCTCCTGGACCTGAGCTACGAGTCGCTGGAAGCAAAATGCACTTGAGGAGTTTAGACCCAAGACTGTTTAGCCTACGCAAAAAAAAGCCCCAGGCTAAGAAAGAAGTCTTTTTTTAAATGTCAGAAAGCCACCTGCTATACAGCTCATTCGGTCCTAAGTTGGGGAAGGGCTGGGGGGCAGTTGCGATCTTCTTAATCTACGAAATTCTGAGCTCAGGCCTAGCTGCCCCATAAGGCCCTACTCCCGCCCGCACGCAGACGTTCGGCTGGTAACAATTTCTCCTCAACCCTCAGAGGGCCACCCGCCGCCAGAAGCCAGGCCCAACGGCGGTTACCTTCTCCAGGGCAACTCCTCTTCTTCCTGGTCGCTCTCCGTCACCGATGCCTCGATCACCGTTTCATCACTGTCCCAGTCTGGGGCCTGGGCACCTTCCTCCATCTCCGCCTCGCACTCCAAGTCTTTTTTATCCTCTTTCTCTAACTCCTCCATTTCCCCCAAAAATAAAAAATAAAAATAAAAAAATTTTTTAAATTTGCTCTGAGGGCCAGGAGAAATTGTGAATTCAGAACAAAACTGGTGGCGGGGGCCCGGTGCGGTACGCGGGCACACACCGCGGGGCCGAAGGGCGTCGTGGGGAAGGCGGGCCAGCGCGGAGGCCTGACCCCACGCCGCCGGCAGGGGGAGCCGCGCGCCGCCCGTCTGACCCGCACGCCGCACGTCGGCCCCGCCCCGCCCGCTCCCGTGGCCGGAAGTGGCCCGAAGTGGCCGGGCGCGCTCCCGCGGGCCCAGGGTTTCCCGGCGGTCAGGGGCGTGGCTGGCCACCCCACCCGCCTTTCGCACTTTTGCTTTGTGGCTGGGCGGTGGGGCCGCTAGAACTGCGGCCGCGGGGATCGGAAAGGAAGCGTTGCCCGAGACAGACTGGAGGCCGAGCCCGCCTAACGCTAACGGCAGCGAGGGAGAGCTGGGTCACGTGCCGTGCAGCTCATATCGGGCTTGTGAGACGCAGACCCGGAAAGAACTGTCAGCTCTGCTAGACTTTTCTGAAGCCAGAATGTGGTCTTAGCCCCGAAGAGTGTTTTTGAGTCCGCCAAGTGCTGCCTTTCTCCTTAATCCCTTTGACATCCCTTCTCCAAGAGTCCCCCTGAGGTAAGCAAAACAAAAATGTTAATCAGAAGTTTTTAGATCTAACTGGTATGTTTTATATTTCTGTTTTTTCCTCAACTCTTTGGTTACGCTGGAATACAGATTGTGTTGGAAAGGCAGGTTAAATGCCTTATATTTTCCCTTTATTACTTTTTATAATAATATTGGTGCCTAGCAGCCTCCCACAGTAACCAATTATTATTTTTAAATGAAGTGACTACATTCTTATATATTTGATTTCAGTCTCTTTGCAAGTTTTTAATTCAGAGTCATTCGAAACAAAGCCAAGTGAGCTGCACCTCCAAGTGAGAGGAAGATTCCAATAAGACCCTTTCTGCATAGCAAGTTTTTAGTACTCACTTTGGAATCTACAGGGTCTTTAATGGTTTGTCAAATAAATGGAAGAAACTAGGGTTTTGACTCCTCAATTTGCTGTCCTTTTCAGTATATGGAGTGGCTTTGCCATACTTATTATCATTTTACTATTTTTTTAAATTTTTATTTTGTATTGGAGTAGAGTTGATTAACAATGTTAGTTTCAGGTGTACAGCAAAGTGATTCAGTTATACATATGCATGTATCTGTTCTTTTTCAAATTCTTTTCCCATTTATGTTATTACAGAGTATTGAGCAGAGTTCCCTGTGCACTTTACTATTTAGACCATATTTAAGCCACTGCTGTTTAAAACACTTGGTTCGTGGTTGTCTCTTAAACTTACTTGATTCTGGGTGTGGAGAAAAGGAAACCCTCCTACAACTGTTGATGGGCATATAAATTGGTGCAGCCACTATGGGAAACAGTGTGAAGGTTCCTTAAAAAAACTAAAACTAGAGCTACCATATGATCCAGCAGTCCCACTCCTGGGCGTATATCTGGAAAAGACAAAAACTCTAATTTAAAAAGAGTCATGTACCCAAATGTTCATAGCAGCACTATTTATAATAGCCAAGATATGGAAGCAACTGAAGTGTCCATCCACAGATAAATGGATAAAGATGTGGTGTATATATATATATATATATATATATATATATACGATGGAATATTACTCAGTCATTTGCTGCCATTTGCAGCATCATGGATGGACCTAAAAAATATCCCACTAAGTGAGGTAAGTCAGACAGAGAAAGACAAATATTATATATCACTTATATGTGGAAAAATAATACAAATGAATTTATTTACAAAACAGAAACAGACTCATAGACATAGAAAACAAACTTACGGTTACCAAAGGGGAAGGGGGGGTAAATTAGGATTATGGGATTAACAGATACACACTATGATATATAAAATAGATAAACAACAAGGATTTATTGTATAGCACGAGGAACTATATTCAATATCCTGTAATAACCTACAATGGAAAAGAATCTGAAATATATATATATATATATGTATAACTGAATCACTGATGTACACCTGAAACTAACACAATATTATAAATCAACTATACTTTAACAAAAATAAAATAACCTACAGTTAATATACAAAAAATAAACTTATTTGAATATTCCTCACCTCAACTCTATAAACGAGGCAGAACAGTAATAAATATGCAAAGAACTAGACCTCTTTGTGTTTTTTACACCTCTCCACCTATATATCCTCCATGTTTAAAACAGTCCTAAATTCCCAGGTAAAAGGCTGATGGGGAATTTTGTAACAGGTAGATCAGGCTGACAACATTACATCCATTGATAATCTTAACATATCACTAAAAGTGAGACAACCAAATATGTTCCTCCAGGCATGATACAATAGGAATAAATGGTGCTACCTATGAAGTATTCTAAGCCCCCACGAAAGTTAAAAACCTGAATCTAATCAAGACTCTAGATCTAACTATCAGTTATTTATATGAGGGGGGAAGGTGGAAAAGCAGAGAAATGTGTTAACACCAGGAAGATAAAATTAACCAAATCTAGAATGTGGGAAATTCAATAGGACAAATGACCTGGTTTCTTTCAACAATTTAATACCATGGGGTAAAAAAAGAGGGAATGGGAACTCTTTTAGATTTAAAGAGTCCCTAAGAATAGGGGAGAAATTCAAGTAGTTAAAAAGGAAAATTGATTGCTTGTTAATATAAATACTAACACATAGTGAATTAATCAGAAAACCTTGAGAAGAGCATTATATTCTTTTTAAACCAACAAATATCTGTAAAAAATTAAAGAATATGAGGCAGAATATAATTAAGTTAGATTATATCAAAATTTGAATATTTGAGGAATAATATTGTATAGTAAATTTATAAAATGAAACCAAGTAATCCTTCAGAACTATAATTAAATTTTCATTGCTTGATTTCCATTTAGGCTTTAAGTCCTTCAAGAAAAAGTTCTATTTGGGAATTCTTTACTTGTTTTAAAGGTGAATTAAAAGTAGAAGGCCAGCTTTGCCACCTCAGATTTTCATTAGGAAGGAAAATTCCAAAATCATACCAATAGCATATATGCTATACCACAAATGCTCGTGAGGCTCAGTGCCCTGAAGGAGGGCTGGGATTAGGGCCCTTCCCTTACTGACCTGCCTTCTAATGGATGAGGCAGACAACAAACAAGTACATAAATAAATGAGATAATTCAGAGAGTGATGTGTGCCTGAAAGAAACAAAGAGGCTGCTGATTAGAGAACAATGGTCAGAGATCACCTCTCTGAAGAGGTGACATTTGACCTAAGACTTAAAGAATGAACATAAGTGCACAGGCCCTGAGACATCCCAGGAGGCTTGTGTGCCGGAAGCTGGGGAGTCAGAGGAGAGTGGTGTGAGATGAGGACTCAGGCACTAAGCAGGAAGTGGAGTATGTACAAGGTTGTACTATAATGATACTTGTATGGAAGTGTGGATTTTGAAAAAGAAATCTCAGGATTTTTGTGGTTACACAATATATTTGGCTTTTATAATTTAAATTTTTTCCTGCCTATATAGCTTCATAGCATTTCCATTCTATCCAGGTTACTTTAGATCCCAGAACTGTAAGAGATGAGACTTTCATGGAAGATTTGCTTGATCATAAATATAACACAACATGAATATCTAAGAGAGTAAACCCACTTTTCACCTTATTACTTTATTTCCCCCCAAAATAAAGGTATATAAAGTATTTCACTGAGTACTTTATGATGATTATTTTTAAATGCATTTTCCAAAAAGAACATTCATTTTCTCAAAGATTTGGATTTAAAAAAAAAAAAGATTGCCGTCCATCAACCCAAATTATTCACATGGTCTTTAGCACAAATAAGAACTATTTTGTGAATTTAAAAATGAATGAGAATATGCATGTAATCTGAAAAATCAGTATATGTGAGAACCTTTCTCAAAAACTGCAAAATGTGGGAAAACACAGAGACAGGTTTACACAGGATTAGGTGTTGGTTCAATACCTAAATTTGTTTTGCAGTCATCGTTATAGTTGATTCACTTGTGTAGGAATATGCTGACCCAACTCCTACAGGCTATGTCCCTTCTTAGTGCAGAATTTAATATAGAAGCTCAATTTTACTTTAAAATGGCATACATAAAATAGATATGAAAATACTTCAAAAAGTTAAAAGTACTATGAAATTTAAGGTAGTAACCTAATAAGCAATTAATATTTCATTTTAAAAAACCCTCTGAAGAATAATAAATAGCATGTGTTATTCTGGTGATTGACAAAAAGATATATTACAATGAAGCCCATAAAACCAGCAAAGGATGATTGCAAAAACTCGGCATCCCAAAAATGAGAATCAGAGGACTAGGCATGCCTAGTGGTAACTTATAACAACCCTCCCTGACCCGTTGCCCCAGGATGCCTACAAAACGTTGCTATTATGTGTGATCTCTAAAATCATAATTATTCATGTTTAGCTCTATTAGATCATGAATAATATATTTCTTTAGAAGTGAAAATGCAAAATGACCTAGTTAGGGGGCAACAGTTTTAAACTGATCATCTGTCTCAGAAGGAGAAATACATTACAACATTTTATAATTTATGATGACATGAAAAAAGCAACAGTTGTTAAACGTGATTATCAGGGTTTTGTAAGGATTCTTAAAGTATTTTCCCCCTATGAACACAGTATAATGTTGGTATAAATAATTGGCAATCAAAGTGACAGATAAAGTCATGATAGGCTGTCAAAGAATTAGAAACTCAAATGCAACAGCCTGGTGAAAATGACATTGATTTTGTCAACTAGTTTTAACAAGTTCAAAAGATTCCAACAGTAATTTTGAAAAGTTAGAGACAACCTAAATGTCCATCAATAGGGGATTATCAGTGGAATACTACATTGTCATTAAGAAGAATGAAAAGCAGATATATACATAGACATGTATAGCTTCTCATAGTATACTATTTACAGAATAAAGCAAAGAACTGAACAGTGACAGCTCTGGAATTTCATATAGGAAAGGTGTCAGGGTGATAATCTTTTTGAAGTGAGAGCTATGAAACTTCAACAAAGGTTGTGTTTGAATAGCAAACACAGTTGTCACTTAGCTGCTTACACAGTAAATTCACACCTTTATCTTAGAGTGTATGTTTATTTGGGGTTGTTTAGGGGGATTGAGGAAATAAGAGGGTATCAAGCATACCAAAGCCACCCCCTGACTCTGCTACGGAAGAACTGTTTTTTATTGCTTCTCTTCATTAAGGAATAATTTGCATATAATGACATATATGGACCTTAGTGTTCAGTTCAATGTATGGTGGATTTTTTTTTTAACTGTTGTAGGTTTCTGTATTTCTTACACCAGCATACACAACCTACAAGAGGAAAATCGGAGTTGTAAGTGGAAAAACGGTAATCTTAAAAGCTCAAATCTTAAAAGTATAATTTACATAAATGATTAATACATAAAAAATAATAAATTTTAGTTGATTTTTGGACTCACGCAATTGCCAAATTTACACATGGTAATGGGATATTCTTTGTGTGTAACTGAAACAGTCATGTAAACTAGTTTAGATTAATATATTAGCAGGTCTGCCAAAGTAGAAAGACACAAAAATGCCAGCCATGAAAGATTAATCAGAATTTTGATGTAGTAAAATGATGCAGTTCAATAGTTTTGAATAAACACACACACACACACACAAACACACACACCGAGTTGTGTAAACACACACACACACACACACACACACACACACACACACACACACACACACACACACACACACACACACTCAGGTAACCACTGCTTAAAACAGGATTAAGAATATTTCCATTGCTTCTGCCCTTTCCTGAATACCTACCCCCAAGCAAACACTTTCTGATTTCTATCATGTAGTTTCTCTAGCACCACAGAGTAGCCTTTCATGTAAATGGAATCATATTGTATGTATCTTTTTAAACTGGATTCTTTTAGTAGGTTTAATGTTTTTAAGATTCACCGATGTACTTTATATCAATGCATTCCTCTTTATTGCAGAGTACTATTACACTGTATGAACATACCAAATTTTTTTAGTCCATTCGCCTGTTGACAAACATTTATTTCCACTTTGGAGGCTATTATAGAGAGGCTGCTAGTAATATTCTCACTGAAGTCTTTTTATGGATGTATGTTTTCATTTCTCTCAGGTAAATACCTAAGAGTACAATTGCTGGGGTATACGGTGGGTATATGTTTAACTTTATAAGAAACTGCCTTTCTATACTCCTAACAGCCATGTATGAAAGCTCCCTTTGCTCCATATCTTCACCAACATTTGATAGTCAATCTCCTATGTATTACCCATTCTGGTGGGCCTGAAATAGTATCTCATTGTGGTTTTAATTTGCATTTCCCTAATGGCTAAGGACACTGAGCACCTTCTATGTGTTTTTTGACTGTTTGTACCTTTTGTGAAGTTTCTATGCAAATTTTTTGCCCACTTGTCAATTGGGCTGTTTGTATTTTTATTGTTGGTTTGTAGGAGTCCTTTACACAGTCTGGACATGCGGCCTTTGTCAGATTTATGCATCATGAATATTTTTTACTTGTCTCTGGCTTGCCTATTCATGTTTTTTTTCTTTTTTTGAATTTTATTTTTTTAATACAGCAGGTTCTGATTAGTTATCTATTTTATGCATATTAGTGTATACATGTCAATCCCAATCTCCCAGTTCATCCCAACACCAGCACCCCCCGCCCCCCTACCCCCCGCTTTCCCCCCTCGGTGTCCATACGTTTTTTCTCTACATCTGTGTCTCTATTTCTGCCTTGCAAACCGGTTCATCTGTACCATTTTTCTAGAATTCCACATATATGAGTTAATATATAATATTTGTTTTTCTCTTTCTGACTTGCTTCACTCTGTATGACAGTCTCTAGGTGATCCATATCTCTACAAATGACCCAATTTCATTCCATTTTATGGATGAGTAATATTCCATTGTATATATGTACCACATCTTCTTTATCATTCATCTGTTGATTGGCATTTAGGTTGCTTCCCTGACCTGGCTATTGTAAATAGTGCTGCATTGAACATTGGGGTGCATGTGTCTTTTTGAATTATGGTTTTCTCTGGGTATATGCCCAGTAGTGGGATTGCTGGGTCATATAGTAATTCTATTTTTAGTTTTTTAAGGAACCTCCATACTGTTCTCCACAGTGGCTGTATCAATTTACATTCCCACCGACAGTGCAAGAGGGTTTCCTTTTCTCCACACCCTCTCCAGCATTTGTTGTTTATAGATTTTCTGATGATGCCCATTCTGACCGGTGTGAGGTGCTACCTCATTGTAGTTTTGATTTTCATTTCTCTAATAATTAGTGAGCACGTGAGCAGCTTTTCATGTGCCTCTTGGCCATCTGTATGTTTCTTTGGAGAAATGTCTATTTAGGTCTTCTGCCCAATTTTTGATTGGGTTGTGTTTTAATATTGAGCTGCATGAGCTGTTTATATATTTTGGAGATTAATCCTTTCTCCATTGATTTGTTTCCAAATATTTTCTCCCATTCTGAGGGTTGTCTTATCATCTTGTTTATAGTTTCCTTTGCTGTGCAAAAGCTTTTAAGTTTCATTAGGTCCCATTTGTTTATTTTTGTTTTTATTTACATTACTCTAGGAGGTGGGTCAAAAAAGATCTTGCTGTGATTTGTGTCAAAGAGTGTTCTTCCTATATTTTCCTCTAAGAGTTTTATAGTGTCTGGTCTTACATTTTGGTCTTTAATCCATTTTGAGTTTATTTTTGTGTATGGTGTTAGGGAGTGTTCTAATTTCATTCTTTTACATGTAGCTGTCCAGCTTTCCCAGCACCACTTATTGAAGAGACTGTCTTTTCTCCATTGTATATCCTTGCCTCCTTTGTCATAGATTAGTTGACCATAGGTGCGTGGGTTTATCTCTGGGCTTTCTATCCAGTTCCATTGCTCTACATTTCTGTTTTTGTGCCAGTACCATATTGTCTTGATTACGGTAGCTTTGTAGTATAGTCTGAAGTCAGGGAGTCTGATTCCTCCAGCTCTGTTTTTTCCCCTCAAGATTGCTTTGGCTATTCAGGGTCTTTTGTGTCTCCATACAAATTTAAAAAATTTTTATTCTAGCTCTGTAAAAAATGCCATTGGTAATTTGATGGGGATTGCATTGAATCTGTAGATTGGGTAGTGTAGTCATTTTCACAATACTGATTCTTCCAATCCAAGAACATGGTATATCTCTCCATCTGTTTGTGTCATCTTTGATTTCTTTGATCAGTGACATAGCTTTCTGAGTACAGGTCTTTTACCTCCTTAGGTAGGTTTATTCCTAGGTATTTTATTCTTTTTGTTGCAATGGTGAATGGGGTTGTTTCCTTAATTTCTCTTTCTGATCCTTTGTTGTTAGTGTATAGGAATGCAAGAGATTTTTGTGCATTAATGTATCGTGCTACTTTACCAAATTCATTGATTAGCTCTAGTAGTTTTCTGGTGGCATCTTTAGGATTATCTATGTATAGGTATCATGTCATTTGCAGTGACAGTTTTACTTCTTCTTTTCCAATTTGTTTTCCTTATTTTTCTTTTTCTTCTATGATTGCCGTGAATAAGACTTCCAAAACTATGTTGAATAAGAGTGGCGAGAGTGGACATCCTTGTCTTGTTTCTGATCTTAGAGGAAATGCTTTCAGTTTTTCAACATTGAGAGTGATGTTTGCTGTGGGTTTGTCGTATATGGCCTTTATTATGATGAGGTAGGTTCCCTCTGTGCCCACTTTCTGGAGAGTTTTTATCATAAATGGGTTTTGAATTTTGTCAAAAGCTTTTTCTGCATCTACTGAGATGATCATATTTTATTCTTCAATTTGTTAATATGGTGTATCACACTGATTGATTTGTGTATATTGAAGAATCCTTGCATCCCTGGTTAAATCCCACTTGATCATGGTGTATGATCCTTTTAATATGTTGTTGGATTCTGTTTGCTAGTGTTTTGCTGAGGATTTTTGCATCTATATTTATCAGTGATATTGCTCTGTAATTTTCTTTTTTTGTAGTATCTTTTCTGGTTTTGGTATCAGGGTGATGGTGGCCTCGTAGAATGAGTTTGGGAATGTTCCTCCCTCTGCTATATTTTGGAAGAGGGTGAGAAGGATAGGTGTTAGTGCTTCTCTAAATGTTTGATAGAATTCACCTGTGAAGCCATCTGTTCCTGGACTTTTGTTTGTTGGAAGATCTGTAATCACAGTTTCAACTTCATTACTTGTGATTTGTCTCTTCATATTTTCTATTTCTTTCTGTTTCTGTCTTGGAAGGTTATACCTTTGTAAGAATTTGTCCATTTCTTCCAGGTTATCCATTTTATTGGCATAGAGTTACTTGTAGTAGTCTCTTATGATGCGTTGTATTTCTGTGGTGTCTTGTAACTTCTCCTTTTTCATTTCTGATTTTATTGATTTGAGTCCTCCCTCTTTTTCTTGATGAGTCTGGCTAAAGGTTTATCAATTTTGTTTATTTTCTCAAAGAATCAGCTTTTAGTTTTATTGATCTTTGCTATTGTTTTCTTTGTTTCTATTTCATTTATTTCTGCTCTGATCTTTATGATTTCTTTCCTTCTACTAACTTTGGGTTTTGTTTGTTCTTCTTTCTCTAAAGTTCCTTTAGGTGTAAGGTTAGATTATATATTTGAGAGTTTTCTTCTTTCTTGAGGTAGGATTGTATTGCTATAAACTTCCCTCTTAGTACTGCTTTTGCTGAATCCCATAGGTTTTGGATCGTCGTGTTTTCATTGTCATTTGTCTCTAAGTATTTTTTAATTTCCTCTTTGATTTCTTCAGTGATCTCTTGGTTATTTTGTAACGTATTGTTTAGCCTCCATGTGTTTGTGTTTTTTACGTTTTTTTCCCTGTAATTGATTTCTACTCTCATAGTGTTGTGGTCAAAAATGATGCTTGATATGATTTCAATTTTCTTAAATTTACCAAGGCTTGATTTGTAACCCAAGATGTGACCTTTCCTGGAGAATGTTCCATGTGCACTTGAGAAGAGAGTGTAATCTGCTGTTTTTGGATGGAATGTCCTATAAATATCAATTAAATCTATCTAGTCTATTGTGTCATTTAAAGCTTTTGTTTCCTTATTAATTTTCTGTCTGGATGATCTGTCCATTGGTGTAAGTGAGGTGTTAGAGTCCCCCACTATTGTGTTACTGTCGATTTCCTCTTTTATAGCTGTTAGCATTTGCCTTATGTATGAGATGCTCCTATCTTGGGTGCATATATTTATAATTGTTATGTCTTCTTCTTGGATTGATCCCTTGATCATTATGTAGTGTCCTTCCTTGTCTCTTGTAACATTCTGTACTTTAAAGTCTATTTTATCTGATATGAGAATTGCTACTCCAGCTTTTGATTTCCATTTGCATGGAATATCTTTTTCTGTCCCCTCACTTTCAGTCTGTATGTGTGCCTAGGTCTGAAGTGGGGCTCTTGTAGACAGCATATATATGGGTCTTGTTTTTTATCCATTCAGTGAGCCTGTGTCTTTTAGTTGGAGCATTTAATCCACTCACGTTTAAGGTAATTATCAATAAGTATGTTCCTATTACCATTTTCTTAATTGCTTTGGGGTTTTTTTTTGTAAGTCCTTTTCTTCTCTTGTGTTTCCCACTTACAGAAGTTCCTTTAGCATTTGTTGTAGAGCTGGTTTGGTGGCACTGAATTCTCTTAGCTTTTGCTTGTCTGTAAAGCTTTTGATTTCTCCGTCAAATCTGAATGCGATCCTTGCCGGGTAGAGTAATCTTGGTTGTAGGTTCTTCCCTTTCATCACTTTAAATATATCATGCCACTCCCTCCTGGCTTGTAGAGTTTCTGCTGAGAAATCAGCTGTTAACCTTATGGGAGTTCCCTTATATGTTATTTGTCATTTTTCCCTTGTTGCTTTTAATAATTTTTCTTTGTCTTTAATTTTTGCCAATTTGATTACTGTGTGTCTTGCGTGTTTCTCCTTGGGTTTATTCTGTATGGGACTCTCTGCGATTCCTGGATTTGGGTGGCTATTTCCTTTCCCATGTTAGGGAAGTTTTTGACTATAATCTTTTCAGATACTTTCTCTGGTCCTTTCTCTTCTCCTTCTGGGACCCCTATAAATGTGAATGTTGGTGCATTTAATGTCGTCCCAGAGGTCTCTTAGGCTATCTTCATTTCTTTTCATTCTTTATTGTGTTCTGCAGCAGTGAATTCTACCATTCTGTCTTCCAGGTCACTTATCCGTTCTTCTGCCTCAGTTATTCAGCTGTTGATTCCTGTTTTCATTTCAGTTACTGTATTGTTCATCTGTTTGTTTGTCCTTTAATTCTTCTAGGTGTTTGTGAAACATTTCTTGCATCTTCTCCATCTTTGCCTCCATTCTTTTTCCGAGGTCCTGGATCATCTTCACTATCATTATTCTGAATTATTTTTCTGGAAGGTTGCCTATCCACTTCATTGAGTTGTTTTTCTGGGGTTTTATCTTCCTTCATGTGGTACATAGTCCTCTGCCTTTTCATCTTGTCTGTCTTTCTGTGAATGTAGTTTTCGTTCCATAGGCTGCAGGATTGTAGTTCTTCTTGCTTCTGCTGTCTGCCCTCTGGTGGATGAGGCTATCTAAGAGGCTTGTGCAAGCTTCCTGATGGGAGGGACTGGTGGTGGGTAGAGCTGGGTGTTGCTCTTGTGGGCACAGCTTAGTAAAACTTTAATCTGCTTGTCTGCTGATGGGTGGGCCTGAGTTCCCACCCTGTTGGTTGTTTGGCCTGAGGCGACCCAGCACTGGAGCCTACCTGGGCTCTTTGGTGGGGCTAATGGCGGACTCTGGGCGGGCTCACGCCAAGGAGTACTTCTCAGAACTTCTGCTGCCAGTGTCCTTGTCCCCGTGGTGAGCCACAGCCACCCCCCCCACCTCTGCAGGAGACCCTCCAACACTAGTAGGTAGGTCTGGTTCAGTTTCCTGTGGGGTCACTGCTCCCTCCCCTGGGTCCCCACGCGCACACTACTCTGTGTGTGCCCTCTGAGAGTGGAGTCTCTGTTTCCCCCAGTCCTGTCGAAGTCCTGCAATCAAATCCCTCTAGCCTTCAAAGTCTGATTCTCTGGGAATTCCTTCTCCCATTGCCAGACCCCCAGGTTGGGAAGCCTGACGTGGGGCTGAGAACCTTCATTCTAGTGGGTGTGCTTCTGTGGTATAATTGTTCTCCAGTTTGTGAGGCACCCACCCAGCGGTTTTTTTTATTTTATTGTGATTGCGCCCATCCTATCGTCTCATTGCAGCTTCTTCTTTGTCTTTGGATGTGGGGTATCTTTTTTGGTGAGTTCCATTGTCTTCCTGTCAATGATTGTTTAGCAATTAGTTGTGATTCCAGTGCTCTCGCAAGAGGGAGTGAGCGCACGTCCTTCTACTCCGCCATCTTGAACCAACCCTTCATTTTCTTATTAATGCCTTTTCATCAGAAAAAGGTTTTGAGTGATGTCCAGTTTATCAATTTCTTCTTGTACAGTAAGTGCTTGCATTAGTTTCCTAGGGCTGCCATAACAAATTACCACATACTGGATGACTTAAATAACAGAAATTCATTATCTCACAATTCTGGAGGCCAGGAGTCTAAAATCAAGGTGTTGGCCAGGCCAGGCTCTCTCTAAAGCTTCTAGGTGAGAATCCATTCCATTCCTTCCTCTTAGCTTTGCTGTTGCTGATAGTTCTTGGCATTCCTTGCCTTGGCTGCAATCTCTGCCCCCTTCATCAAGTGGTCTTCTCCCTGTACATCTCTTTCTCTGTGTCTCCTCCTCTTCCTGTAAGAACACAAGTCATATTAGAGCAGGGCCTACCCTACTCCACTATGACCTCACCTTAACTTAAACAATTACAACTATAACAACCCTATTTCCTAATATGGTCACATTCTGAGGTTCCTAGAAGAACATGAATTTGGGGGCGGGGGGACACTACACAACCCAATACAGTGCTTTTTGTGTCTTACGCTAAAAATCTTTGCTTAAGCAAAACTTATTCTACACGTTGCTTTTTCTTTTCTGCTTCCCTTCCGCCCCTTAACTAACCTCAAAGGCTGATCCCTCCAGGACTGGACTATGGGGAAGACAGAGAGTTGGGGGAGGGAGGCAGGCAAGTTCTTACTAGAGTGGTGTCAAAGGTGAACTGGATCCAGCTTCTACTAGTTCGTAAGAGCTGATTGTTAAATTTTCAGGAATTTGGAAGTCAGTTATTAAATGTAGTCACTATTAAAAATTAAAGTATATAAGCATAATTGAACAAATTATATTAAAAATAAAGGCAATAAATACCCAAAACTCATCGCATCACTCCTCAATTATTTTGTTACATTTTACTATGAGGCCAGATTTTGTGGTTTACTGAGTGGAGGAAGAGGACCAGAAAAGAAGAACTAATAATGTGTAGAGTAAGTTTTGGAGTATTTACACCACAGAAAGCTGCAAATTTTACAAGTAACCCCCGCCCCCTGCCTGCCCTGCTCCCACACATCATAGGGCTGGTTGTTATTATGTTTAATAGCTTCCACAGGATGTGTGTATGTGTGTATATTGTGTGTATATATACACACATCATATACCATATATATACAATATGTTATCAAACAAAAAAGTATGTATGTATATATACATATACAACATATATAATTAAGCAAAAAGTATATATATACATATATAATATATACAATATTGTATAGTTTAAAAAGTATAGGAGAGGGCTTCCCTGGTGGTGCAGTGGTTGAGAGTCCGCCTGCCAATGCAGGGGACATGGGTTCGTGCCCTGGTCTGGGAAAAACCCGCATGCCATGGAGCGGCTGGGCCCATGAGCCATGGCCGCTGAGCCTGCGCGTCTGGAGCCTGTGCTCTGCAATGGGAGAGGCCACAACAGTGAGAGGCCCACGTACCGCAAAAAAAAAAAAAAAGAGTATAGGAGAAAAGCTGGAAGGAAAGAAATGTGCTATATTATTTTCCTAATTGCTTAAATGGCAATGTAATACTTTTAGAATGAGAAAACAGTAATTTTTACAATATTAAATACTTTTTAGGATGTCCAGAATGTTTGTACTGTTTTTGAAACCTGATTTGAAACCTCAGTCAAGTTTCAGATGCCCTAGGAGAGATAATCTCTAAAGATTTATCATTGTATTCAGCTGACAAATGTCAAAATGCTAATGCACAAGTTTCAATTACGCCAGCATTGTCTTTTAAATATTCAGTCCTTAGTTAGTTTTACTTCCTTACTATCTTTTGAAGATATGCTTCCTGTTTCTGTGTTTAAGCTTATATCCTTCCTATTTCTGATGGCTGCAAGTTTCTAGTTCAGTAATTCAGAAGCTTTGGATGAAACTGAAGACTTTTTCCCACAGCCCTGTAGCAACATCTAGTGGGTATTTAAAGACAGGACAAGACAGAGCAGCAGTTTTGATGGCAAATGTGACTTAGCAAAAAAAAAAAACAAAAAAACCCAAAAAGCCTTAAATCCTCAAGACAAATAGAATCTCTCCTGTGATTAAAAAACTTTACATACATTGGTGTATGTAAACACTTAAGATAAAACATAGCTGACATTTCCTCATCTAGCCTGCTGTGAACTTAAACAGCATTTGTTACTACATTATATAATGGGCATTATCATGAAGAACCATATGAGAGGTCCCTAAGCAAGAGTACCAGAGCACTGTAAAAACCTCCAAAAGCAAAAAGGAAGAACTTGTGTAGAATGGCATCTGAAAGGAACAGAAGTGTCCAGGAGTATAAGCAGAGAGTAAGAGAGAAGAGACAACAGGAGGGAAGGGGTAGAAAGGAAGCCAAGGAAGAAGAGAAAACTAAAGCAAAATCATGGGAACTGGTAAGTTTACAGAATCCAGATTTATCCTAAGGTAACTGCAGTCCAGTCATTGTTCTCTTAACCAAAAGGTAGGTGTTTCTTAACCCCTCAAGCCTCTTCGAGGTATCCAGTCCCCCAAAGATCTTTGCCATGTTTCCCTTTGACTTGATGCATTACCTTTCCCATCTCACTTTCACTAGAAGTTCAGGACCCAAGTAGGTGATGGGTGGTAGCTGATGAGTGAGGAAAAAAAGTTACTGTAGAAACTTTCTCTAATCTCTCTCCGCCTTAACTTCTCTAATTGAAAATTAGAGAATAATTTGGTCCCTGTAATTTTTATAGACATTTTTCCATAATCATCAATTATTTATGAAAATGCTATTACTCATAGAAAAAATCCGTAAAGCTTAGATACTAGTGTTAGCATTCCTATGCACACCTAAGAAACAAATACCTGCTTATGGCTGTCAACATGTGGGGCTGGGCTGAGCTCCACACGAGTTAGGAAACCTCGTTCTGCAATCTGGGACCATTTTTCTAATCTGGCTTGTTGGAGAGGGAAATAAATAGAGACATTATTGAGGAATTATTGAGGCAGTATGATGGAGAGGCAAAAAATATGAGATTGGGGAAAGGGAAAACTTGTCCTATCAGATATCAAAATGTATTTTAAAACTATGAATTATAATATATACTGGAGCAGATATAGACAAATAGCTCAGTGAAAGAGTATAACCACATAACTAGATCCATGCATGTATGAAATGCTTGGCGGTGAAGATCAATAGGGAAAGGGGGAAATTTTTCTTTTTTTTTCTTTTTTTTTTTTGTGGTACCCGGGCCTCTCACTGTTGTGGCCTCTCCCGCTGCGGAGCACAGGCTCCGGACGCGCAGGCTCAGCGGCCATGGCTCACGGGCCCAGCCACTCTACGGCATGCGGGATCTTCCCGGACTGGGGCACGAACCCGTGTCCCCTGCATCGGCAGGCGGACTCTCAACCACTGCGCCATCAGGGAAGCCCAGGGGGACATATTTAAGAAATGGTATTAGAACAATTCTTCGTGTACAAAATATCAAATTTGGATCCATACCTCAAACTATACACAAAAATGAATTCCATATGAATCAATGAAGAAGCCCCATTTTTAAACATTTAGAAGAAAATATATCTTTATAATATATATCTTTATATATAATATAAATATATATATATATTTATATATATAATATAAATATATATCTTTATATATAATATAAATATATATATTTATATAGATATATATAAAGATATATATTTATAAAGATATATATAATATATATCTTTATAATATAAAAGCAAAATTCATTTTAAGAAGGTTGATAAAGTATATAGTATAGAAATTAAGAATTATATTCTTGGAAAAGACAAGGAGAGCCCAAAAACAGAAATGCACAAACCAGGAAAAAAATATTTGTAGAACATAACCAGGAAATTATTAACATCCAGAGTATATAAAAAGCTCTTCTAAATCAATAAGAAAAAAAAATTAATCCATAGAAAAATGTGCAAAGGTCACAAACAGGCATTTCATATAAGAGGAGACTTGGTTGGTGGGTAAACGTGAAAAGATGCTCAATTTCTTTTGTAAGCAGGAAAATGCAAATTGAAATTAAAAGTAATACCATTTCATATCTACCTAGGCACACTTCCTTGGAAGATCTTACACATGTGCATTACAAGTATAGAACTTGCCTGGTGGCGCAGTGGCTAAGAATCCACCTGCCAATGCAGGGGACACAGGTTTGAGCCCTGGTCCAGGAAGATCCCACATGCCGCGGAGCAACAAAGCCCATGCTCCACAACTCCTGAGACTGCGCTCTAGAGCCTGCGAGCCACAGCTACTGAGCCTGTGCGCCACAACTACTGAAGCCCGCGTGCCTAGAGCCCATGCGCCACAACAAGAGAAGCCACTGCAATGAGAAGCCCTCGCGTGCACCGCAACGAAGGTAGCTCCCACTTGCCGCAACTAAAGAAAGCCCGCGCAGCAATGAAGACCTAACGCAGCCAAAAAATTAATTAATTAATTAATTTTAAAAAGGCAAGTATAGAATATTCATCAAAGCCTTATTTATGATTAGCAAAATCTGAAAAAATTAACAGAATGGATTAATAAATTGTGATATATAGTCATGTAATGTAAATACAGCAGCAAAAATGAATGAATATAGTTATAAGTATCAACACGAATGACTCAAAAACATAAAATTTGGCCAAAAAAGGAAGGTATGGCAGAACATACCAATTTATATAATTTTCAAAGGAAGAGAAAAACTATCCAAAATATACTGCTTAAAGATACACAGATTGTGTAACATTATAAAGAAAGTCAAGGTGAAAGTGACAGTGAAAGTAGCACAGGTTTTTAATCTTTTCAAATTCCCACATAAAAACAGAGAAACTAAGTGGCAAAACCAAAAACTCATGGACATTTATAACATGACCATTTGCCAGGGTCTCTCCATGGACCTGAAAATACAAATGGGTGGAGATAAACATCCATGGTCCCAAGAGCTGTGTTGTACCTGGGGCTGTACAGGAGGAAGGGAGGAACAGGGGCATGTCTGACAGACCTGAGAACAGGGAAGCCCCAGGCAGCCGACAGATGGTCCCTGGAAAGCATGATGCGCCCACTTCAGAACAGCTGTTGAGATTGACAAGGGTGTTGTCCAGTGCAGTAGGGTGAGTACAGGGGTCCTTGTTAAAGTCTGAAAAGGGTGCAAGCAGCCTGGGCTGCATGAACTTGTAAAGACAACCAGGCAAAGCTGCCTTTCAAGACAACTGCTGAAAATAGGATAGAAAAGAGTAGAGACACGGTGTGCACCTCATAATACAAGAATAGCCTTTTTAGAAAGTGTATTTCCATTTTTTACATGCATGTAGTTTGAAAACCATATTGCAATAGCTATCCCAGGTTTTAACTCCAGTCTTTCCTACTCTGCCTTTTGAATTATGTTCCTAAAACTCTTACGTGGTCTTTTTGCTTATCTACCTATAGACGTTTAGGCCTGTATTACTCTAAGTGAGATCCATCAATCCCGTGCACTAAAATCACCTGGGATACTTTTTTTAGAACGCAAATTACCCAGGCCCCTTCCTAGACCTGTGAAATCAACATCTGGAAGTGAGGCTCAGAAATCTGCATATTAAACAACTCTCCCCCACCATATTCTTGGGTGCACTAAAGTTGGAGAAGGTTTCAGTCCTGTGAACTTAGGCATGACCCAAATAGGCCTGCATCTCCACCCACCTGAGAAGCAGGCACCATAAGATGCAGGACAAGGATGTTTCTGTGGGAGGTGACTGGGCAGATAGGAAGAATGGTAAGGGGGCTATTTTCTGGCCTCCTAAACCTAATGTGGGGTACGTAGGTTTAAAATGGATCATGGTCATATATGGAATCTAAAAAAACGGTACTGATGAACCTAGTGGCAGGGCAGGAATAAAGATGCAGATGTAGAGAAAGGACTTGAGGTCACAGTGGGGGAAAGGGGAAACTGGGATGAAGGGAGAGAGTGGCATAGACATATATACACTAAATGTAAAATAGATAGCTGATGGGAAGCAGCCACATAGCACAGGGAGATCAGCTTTGTGACCACCTAGAGGGGTGGGATAGAGAGGGTGGGAGGTGCTTTGTGACCACCTAGAGGGGTGGGATAGAGAGGGTGGGAGGATGACGCAAGAGGGAAGGGATATGGGGATATATGTATACATATAGCTGATTCACTTTGTTGTACAGCAGAAACTAACACAACATTGTAAAGCAATTATACTCCAATAAAGATATAAAAAAACTTTTTTAATAAAATAAAATGGATCGTGGTCAAGCCAAACATATCAGGAGTTTTTTGTTTCGAGCAATAAATCCGGATGGCAATGGCAATTCAGTTTTTTTCTTAAATTTATTTATTTATTTATTTATTATTTTTGGTTACGTTGGGTCTTCGTTTCTGTGCGAGGGCTTTCTCCAGTTGCGGCAAGCGGGGGCCACTCTTCATTGCGGTGCACGGGCCTCTCACTGTCGCGGCCTCTTGTTGCAGAGCACAGGCTCCAGACACGCAGGCTCAGTAGTTGTGGCTCACGGGCCCAGTTGCTCTGCAGCCTGTGGGATCCTCCCAGACCAGGGCTCGAACTCGTGTCCCCTGCATTGGCAGGCAGACTCTCAACCACTGCGCCACCAGGGAAGCCCCGGCAATTCAGTTTCTATTTGTTCTGGCTTAGATCCATTGTACTTGTAGACACCATAACATATATGTTCAATTTGGCCTCTTTAGGTAGGAGTTCTGTGACAACCAAGAGCCCCAAATCTGGAATAAATAGAGGTTAAAGGAACCAATGCAGAAATGCCAAGTAGCTTTTTGATATGTTGGCTAAGAAAAGATGTAGAGAACAGTGAACAATCCCACCCTGGGACAAAAAGAGATAAAAACTTCCCTTCCCCCTCTTCCCATGTGTACACAACACATGACCGAATGTAATTTTGAGTCTTTGAGCAGAGCGTGAAGGTGGGGAATGGTATTTTCCTTGAGTCCTTTCATTGGGTTCCTGGTGCCTTGTATCAGTGCAGCTTTCATGACCCACCTCACTTATAGCACACATCTTAGTTTTTCAGCAGAGCACTTAGAAATGTATAGTTAGCTCTCACCTGTTGACTAATAAGGCCTAATCACCCAGAGGAAGGGCTCAACAATGTGTATTTTCAGTAAGCGTCCCATAGAGTTTTGTAGGAAACTCTAGCCTAAACATGGAAAAGCTTCTGAGGAGAATAAGCAATAAATTTTTCTAAATTTCAACATTTACTCAGATCAAAGTGAAGCCAGGTGTCCAAGCTGCCCTTGCACCATTCATTTGTACAGTTTGTGTGAAGTTTGCAGGTCAGATATGTTTCATGATAAAGGAATTTCTATGATAGGGTAATTTTTATTTGTGCTTTTATCTTGTGCCAGCTGATGATGAAACCCACTTTTTCCAAGTCACACCAGCTGGGAGCAGGGCTAAAATAATTTCAAATAGGAATCCTCCACTCAGCTGGCCCTGGCAAATTGGGTGAATGACCTCCTCCATTAACTCAAATCCCTTTCAAATAGTACAGGAGGTCATCCTGGGTGCCTCACTGGTCTCTTTATTTGCCTGTGCCATTGGTGGAAGGATCCTAGGCCATTCTTTGCCATCGCCTGCAACTGGGTGGTTCCACTCCAGGTTTCTGATGCCTTCTGAGGCTCCTGGTGTTGACTACACAGATCCCCCAACCACAACTGGCATATCCTTTGTCCTCAACACTTCACCCTACTTAAATTGCATACATTCCAGAATGGCACTGAGGTTAAAGTGGCACAGATTTTTTTTTTCCTGCTTTGCTCGTCCTTAAGTCCTTGGAAAAGGTAAGGTCAGTGCATATCCTGCTGACTTCAGAATTGCCCCTTCCGAAGAGGCCTAATCCTTTCAGACCAAGCTTTGGTGCCCTTGCTCCTTAGGTTGAGGATGAGTTTTTTCCTAAGAATTTCTGCAGTTCTCAAGGCACTCTGCTCCACTGCACTAAGACTTGTTTAAACTTGCAGGATAAATATGGTTTATGCTCCGAGACTGGGGCTACCACTGCATGGAATATTCTGAACAAGTTAAAGCAAAGAGTGGAAATATAGTTTGTCTGAAAGCTGTCAAATGGCTGGATTGTAGAAAGTCCAGAAGAAATCTTTTGGGAAAGTCCAGAAGAAATCTTTTGGGAATATTCTAAGACAGTTACAGCCATCACCATTTATTGAGTGATGACATACCAAGTATTATGCATACATTCAACTTTACAACAACCCTGTGAGATAAATTATTGGATACTACAGGTGAAGAAAGGGCCTCAGAGAAGTCAAACAACTTGTGCCAATCATAGAGATAGTAAGTGGGGGAGGAGAGGTCAGGACGAGGGGATTAAGTTTGCTCCCAGGTCCAGGTCCAAGTCTGTGCCCTTACAAGCTCAGCACCACCAGATCAAGACCTTTTGAAGTGAAAGGGCTCTGAGAGACCAGATCAGTTGAGATCAAGATTGTGCTCTATTGTGTTGTTTGAGGAAAGGCAGGTGTATAAACACAAATAAGACAGGTGGATTATTCAAAAAGAAATTGAAGACACATATTTCCCATTGGTTGATTGCCATCAGTTCAGTGAAATCACAGACCTTGGTACGGCAGAGCTATTTGATGGAAATTAACTTACCAGTTCTGAAAATCCAGAAATCAGGTATTGATGAGTACGAATCATGATTTAAGTTTCTGTAACTGTGGAGTGCAGACTTTTCCAATAAGTTTAAACTGATATGAAATCAAATTATATTAAGTGAGAGACACAGCTTTCCTGGAACGACAAGCGTTAGTATACAATTAGTAAAACTACCTTGAAATTCCATGCTGAAGCAGGCTTCAGTACACAAGATAATGTTGGGTCCATCTAACTGTGAAAGAACATTTTATTTGATAAAACTGTTAATCTAAAGGCTCCTAAAAATATTTATAGCAGTGATAATTGAGTATATCAAAATTGAGAAGAGTCCTGAATTAATATAATCCAAGGTTCTGATGAACCTTGAAATATCATGTGGCAATATATTGAAGGGAACAGAATATGCCACCCCCAAATATTCCACATTGGCATAAGGATTTTTTGAGCTGAAGGCAATTGAGAAAAAGTAAATACAAGAAAAGCTCTCTGCCCCACCTCATTTGCCTAAAAGCAGGACATATATTTCTAAAGGTGTCTCCCCTTTCCTCTTGAAAAAGAAAACTCTCATGTTGCTTTATTCTTACACTCTACTCTCAGAAGACTCTGACACCAGAAGTTTGGGGGATTTTCCCACCAAGCAATTCTAAGACACCAGCTAGGTGTCCTACAGTTTAACTCAGTTCTGATACTATCTACTTAGAGGTAGCATCCGATCCCAAAAGTTAAGGGCACAGTCCCACAACATTGCCCCACTTCACATGTCAATCACAAGTCCAGGTTGTCCTCTGTGCTTCTGACCGATAGGCTATAAATCGGAGGTTCCCATGACCCCCCTCCTCAGGTTTGATCATGTGCTAGTATAGCTCACAGAACTCAGGGAAACAGTTTAATTAGTAGATTATTGTTTGCTATAAGGGAATACAACTCAGGAACAGCCAAGTAGAAGAGATGCACAGGGCAAGGTATATGGGAAGGGGCTGAGCATGCCCTGTTCAGGCACTGCTAGCCTCCCAAGCACCTCCATGTATTCACCAACCTGCAAGTTCTCTGAACCCCATCATTTAGGACTTTTATGAAAGCTTCATTACATGGGCATCATTGATTAAATCATTGGCAGTTGGTGACGGATTCAACCCCTAACCCCTCTCCCCTCCCTGTAGGTCAGGGGATGGGGCTGAAATTTCCAAATTTCACGTGGTTGGTTTCCCCCCACCAATCATCCCCCATCCTGTGGTTGCCTAGGGGCTTTCCAAAAGTCACTTCACTAACATAATCTCATGAGTAGTTGAAGGGGCTTTTTACAAATAATTAGACAGTTTCACCTTCATCACTCTGGAACCATTTGAGGACCAAAGACCAAGCATTATAACAAAAATGCTCGCATTGCTCTAATAGCTTAAAAATTACAAGGATTTGGGGAGCTGTGAGCCAGGAACTGTGGACAAAGACCAAAATATATATTTTTCATTATATCACAGTTTCACACCTCTCTAGCAGGAAGAACAGAAGTTTATCACCAGAGACAACTCTAGACCCTTATCAGTCCAGAGACTGAAGAGGAATTACATAACAAACTTTACTAACTAGCTCTTATCTTCCATTAGCTCCCCCAATGTTTGCCTTCTCTCAGTTTGCCACACCAGAAACTCACAACTTTTTCTCCTTTGTCTTGTCTCTAGAAATTTATTGCCCTTTTGCTAAGATGCTATGTCAACTCAAGCTCTAACCACCCCTTTGAGTTACTCATCACTGAGTTCTGTGTGTATGTACAATGCACATGTTAATAAACTTCTGTTTGTTTTTCTCTTGATAATCTGTCTTATGTCAGTCTAATGTACAGGGCCTCAGAGAACCTAGGAGGGTAGAGGGGAAAAGTTTCTTCCCTCCCCTGCAACATGGATCTTCAGACTGTTTTAAATATGAAAATATAATTTTTGTATTTTTTTCCCTTTGTGCACAAGAAAAATGAAATTCAAATATTTACATCTCACCTCTTGGAAAGATTTGAAGATTAGGCCACCAACCACACTTACCCAGTTCTCAAGGAAAGGGAGATTTATTTTTTAGTTACTAATGATCTGAGTTCTAGGTTTTAGAAGATAATGTGAAGGATTTCCCGAAGTCTGAAAAGGAAAAGCAATAAAGTGAGGTAGGATGCTCCATGAGTATAGACATGTGGCCTTATTTCCAAGGACAACCCTGGCATGCCTTGCTTAAGAACATCAGTCATTAAAATCTGCTAAGAGGGTAGATATTGTGTTAAGTATTCTTATCACAAAATAATAATAAAGAGGGCAGGAGGAAACTTTTGAAGGTGATGGATATACTTATGGCATAGATTATGGTATGGTTTCGTGGGTATATACTTATTTTCAAATTTATTGAGTTGTATACATTAAATACAGCTTTTATATTTCAGTAATAGCTCAATAAAGTAGTTTTAAAAAAAAAGAACAATTGTCATTATATGGTAGTGGCAGCAGTCTCAAGTCCCATTTAGAGAGTTGTTCCACTGGTGTCTGATAGCATTCTAAGTGGGCAACCTGCCTGTTCCCCAACCCTCAACAATGCTCCAGGATATATGGAAGTCCAAAGAAAGGCAGGGGGAGGGCAACTAGAAACCCAGTTGGGTAGGAATTTCTTATATATACCTGTACTTGTCAGAAGAGAATGAACTGAAAGATCCTGAAACCTATGGGCTGGGGCAATATTAATAATACCATTTAACATTAGCATTGGAAAACAGTATGGAGGTGCCTCAAAAAGTTAAAAATAGAACTCCCATACAATCCAGCAATTCCACTCCTGGGTATTTTTTCAAAGAAACCAAAAATATTAACTCAAAAATTCATATGCACCCCTATATTCACTGTAGCATTATTTACAATAGGAAAGATTAGGAAGCAACCTAAGGGTCCATCAATAGATGAATGGATAAAGAAGATATGATATATATGTGGAATACTACTCAACCATAAAAAAGAATGGAATTCTGGGAGTTCCCTAGTGGCCTAGTGGTTAGGATTCTGGGCTTTCACTGCCATGACCCGGGTTCAATTCCCAATCAGGGAACTGAGTTCCTGCAAGCCTCATGGCATGGCTAAAAAAAGGAAAAGAATGAAATTCTGTCATTTGCAGCAACATGAATGGACCTAGAGGGTATTATGCTAAGTGAAATAAGTCAGACAGAGAAAGAAAAATACTGTATGATTTCACTTACACAGAGAATCTAAAAAGCAAAACAAGTGAACAAACAAAACAGAAACAGAGTCATAGATTCAGAGGACAAATAGGTGGTTCCAGAGGGGAGGGGGTAAGGGGAGGAAAAAAAACAGGTGAGGGAGATTAAGAGGTACAAACTTCCAGTTACAGAATAAATGGGCCACAGGGATGAAAGATACAGCATGGAGAATATAGTCAATAATAACATAATATCTATGTGTGGTGAAAGATTGCAACTAGACTTGTCATACTGATCATTTGGTAATGTACAGATATACTGAATCACTACATTGTACACCTGGAACTAACATAGGGTCATAGGTCAATTATACTTCAATAAAATTAATTAATTTTTTAAAACATTAGCATTGCCACAACCTGGTAAGAACTTGACCAGTGACTACCACTGCGGTGGTAACTGGGGTGGTCATTGGTCAATTAAACTGATTGGATTTTCGTTTTCTCTTCCCTACTGCCTTTATATTATGTTGGGGGAAAAAATCTCACATATCTTGTTTTTATCATTTTTATCAATAAGAAAATTTTATGATACGTGATAGTGTTGCTCACAATTGAAATAATACGGTTAATGGAGTTTAAATGACCAGGATGAAGGTCAGTAGAGAGGACACCGGGGTCTGGGTGCTTGGGGCTTACAGTATACTCAAGGGAAAGA
>NW_006788448.1:1357962-1378145 GCF_000442215.2 Lipotes vexillifer | reverse complement strand
GGAAAGAGGCAACAGACCTAGGCTATCATACTTTCCTCCAGATTTTGTCCAACACAGGGCAGCAGGGTTAGCAAGGAGGCAGGAACCCACAGGAACAGCACTGTCTTGGGGGGGAAAAATCATGCATTTGGCTGAATGCCTCAGAAAAAAGGAGAAAATGTCAAGACCTGGGCTTGAATCTTTGTTCTAATCAAAGTAAAACAAGAAGCAAAAGAAAGTCATAACCCAGATAAGCATGCAGTTGAAACTGCTAAAGGCCAAATAGCTGCTCCTTTGCCCCAAACTTAAATCAAAATGATTATGAGAAAGAGCTAATGGAGTTTTTGAAGCCCATTATCTCTCACCTGAAACCAGAGAGAACACTGAGCAGATCCAGAGGCAAATGCTTAGAAGAATATAGGACTGCTTGACCCACTGTCCCTGCTAGAAATGGCCAGCGTCTGGCAGCAGATGAGAGCACAATTCACTGTTTACTTCTTCTTAGCCCACCTATTATTTTGAAAGCTCCAGTTGGCAAAACTGTTTTCAAGGTAAATGAAGCTCTGATACTACTTACCCAAGCCTCCTCTCAATTCTCCCCAAATGTGACCTTGTTTTTGACCTGAGAGATAGTGAGTGGTCCAGCATAGCATCTCAAAGCCTGAAAGATGGACAGATTTTGGTAGGACTAAAAGCCACTTCAGGAATCTATGCAATCCTAGTATTTTTCTGTTGACTTCTTTTAAATGTGTTATTCAGGAAAGTAAACAGTACACAAGATGAACAGAGAAAAGTGTCACACAAATAATTGCGCTGTCCAATAGGGTACTTCCTCCTCCTGGGCCTCCAGAGTGAGGTTCTTTGCTATTTATTTAGTCCTATATTTGCCTCTCTGACTGCCTGCTTCCACTGGTTCTAAGGGGAAAAGTATTCCATTAGACCATAGGCTTTACATCTTTGGGTCTCAGTTTCCTCATCTATAAATTGGGCATTAAATGCATCCCTGACCACCTCACAAAATGGCTGTGAGACTTAAAAAGAGATAAACTCAACGTTGGAATTGAGGAGGCCCAATTAAAGACATTCCTGTTTTCCTTAGTCATGTTCTGATGTTCTGAATAATTGCAGAGTAAGACAAAAGAATATATCAGACCAAAAACTATAATGTCACTTTTATTAGCGATAAAGCTAATATTGGAAAAATGGTTTATATCTGCAAGCAAACAGAATTCCAAATATAGAACCCAAGAATTAAAAGAACTTACCCACCCAGCACTGGAGTAATCAAGTGCCCCTTACCACCTCCTTCCTCCCTTCCCAGTAAACACCTGGAATGGAGGAAAAGGGAAGAATTTATGCTTCTGCTGGGTAGCTTGCTCCCAAGAAAAAGATGGTGTAACTCAGCTGAACATGGCCAGTTTACACTTCCAATCCTACCAATCTATTGGATCATCCCTTCTTTTCTGGGGAAGTGCCAAAAAAAGGGACAGAAAGAATCAGGAGTGCCATACAACTAAAGCCATCACCATATGGAAGGGCACATTGGGAATGGAGGAAAAAAAATGCCTTCATCTTCCCAAGAAACAGATCTTATCACACCACACACACATTATATTTGTATTCAAAAGCTACACTTTATAGCTTTATAGCTACAAAGTGCTTTATAGCTACAAATAACAAATTCTGGAGAGGGTGTGGAGAAAAGGGAACCCTCCTACACTGTTGCTGGGAATGTAAGTTGGTGCAGCCACTATGGAAAACAATATGGAGTTTCCTTAAAAAACTAAAAATAGAGTTGCCATATGATCCAGCAGTCCCACTCCTGGGCATACATCCAGACAAAACTATAATTCAAAAAGATACATGCACCCTTATGTTCAGAGCAGCACTACTCACAATAGCCAAGACATGGAAACAATCTAAATGTTCACTGACAGATGAGTGGATAAAGAAGATGTGGTATATATATATATATATATATATATATATATATACAATGGAGTATTACTCAGCCATAAAAAAGAATGAAATAATGTGATGTGCAGCAACACGGATGGACCTAGAGATCATCATACTAAGTGAAGTAAGTCAGAAAGAGAAAGACAAATATGATATCACTTATATGTGGAATCTAAAATATGACATAATTGAACTTATCTATGAAACAGAAACAGATTCACAGAGAACAGACTTGTGGTTGCCAAGGGGGAGGGGTTGGGGAGGGATGGACTGCGAGTTTGGGATTAGCAGATGCAAACTATTATATATAGAATGGATAAACAGCAAGGTCCTACTGTATAGCACAAAGAACTATATTCAATAGCCTGTGATGAACCATAATGGAAAAGAATATGAAAAAGAATGTATATATATCTGCATAACTGAATCACTTTGCTGTACACCTGAAACTAACACAACATTGTAAATCAACTATACTCCAATAAAAATTATTTAAAAAAAAGAAAATGAGGAAACCACACACACACACACACACACACACACACACACACACACACACAAACAAAAACTAAGAGAGAGTTCCTTTCTCTAGTCCACTACAACCGTCTCATACAACATAATGTAATCATCACCTCACCTTTGGCATATTCTACTGGTTAAAAGCAAATGACAGATTTCACTGTTACACAGGGCAAGAAATTATAAAATGGTGTAACTCATGGGAGGTAGGGACCACCTTACAGTGTGTCTACCACACATTGTATGCAGTGGTACCACAGTTCATCACATTATCACCTATGGTTGCTACTGTTACAGCAGTATCTGTTAGCTCTTTCTCATAATGATGACTATAAGGTTGTGGTGATAAACAGATTTTTCTGAGTGCAGAGGAGCAGTTACAGAAGAAAAGGAGCTCAGGCCTTTAAACTCTCAGCTTAAGTCATCATCATAGAACCAGAGAGTTTCTATGGTAGCCCTAAGTTTTTCAATGTTGTGTAGCCCCTAAATCTCTCCTATAAAAGTTAGGATATTGATTGGGAAGGAGTGGGACCCTGAATCTTCACATGAGTACATCTATTTGGAATAAGATAAAGCTGGGATTTTTGATTCTTGAGACGCCCCTCGCAGTGTGGGGAGCTTGCTCTCCTTATTTGAGTAGGCTAGCCTCAACGTGCTTGAAAGCCTGTACCGACTTTGCCTGAAGCAGGTGCCCTGTAGGGGTGCCCAGGCCCCTTGAGATCCACCCCCACGACCCTGACTTGCCACAAAACCCATAACTAGGGTGAGATTGTAGACTGCTTCAGGGAGGTGGGTACAAAGTTTGACCCAGGAGGGAATAGCTTAGTCTCTAAAGTAATGGGAAAATTTTGCGAATTTATGTTGTCAGAGACCTGGTGAATATGTGGATGACTGGGTTTGACCAAGGAGGATAAAAGGTAACACTGGGGGGCTTCCCTGGTGGCACAGTTCCACATGCCGCGGAGCGGCTGGGCCCGTGAGCCATGGCCGCTGGGCCTGTGCGTCAGGAGCCTCTGCTCCGTGGCGGGAGGGGCTGCGGCAGTGAGAGGCCTACGTACCGCAAAAAAAAAACAAACAAAAAAAACGTAACACTGGGTTGGCCAAATGTCATTGCTATGGGTGTACTTGCCAGCGATTCTGGATTTAATGAGTCAGCAGCAGTACACCTTTGTTTTTATCTGGCAGAGCCAGCAGTCCACTGTCACAGTTTTGCCCAAGGGATATGTCAGCTTACCTGCTGTCTGCCAAAATCAGCAGAGATCTTGATTGTCTTGAATTCTATGAAGCATCACACTGGTCCATCACACTAAGTATGTCTACTGGCCTAATGAACAATAATTTGCAAGTTTTTAGATGCCTTAATAAGGGCTCTTTGAACCCCATGAATATTTAGGGGCCTGCCATCTCAGTAAAGTTTCTGGGGATCCAGTGGTCTGGAGCATGTCAAGATATTCTCCCAAAGGTGACTTACAAGTTACTGCCCCTTACAATGCCTACCCTTTAAACAGGCAGAACGCTTGGTGGGCCTCTTTTACGCTGGAGGCAATATTACCACATTAAGATGTTGCAAAGAGCTATTCACTAAATAACTGGACAGATTTCCAGGCTTTCTTAACTTTATTTCTCTGTAATTTAAGTTGACTTAGCTCTCAAGCCCCCATTTCCACTAAAAGTAGAAAACTTAAGCTTGCTAACTCAAGTTTCTTAGTTTCATCTGGATTAAATTTCTTGTAGAAACAGAGACAGGAAACAAGGCACAGGTGTCCTCTGCTCTTGTGTTCCCAAGCTCATCTAGTTTTTCATTTGTTTGTTTTATTTTAGTTGACAGTTTTGAGTGGGTAGAAATGTCAGGCTGCAGTGCAAGTTGCTCTTGTACTTAAGCCCTATGACCAAAATACCAATGACCAATTATATTCAAAGTGTCTAGGGCACGTCCGTCTGGAGACTCTTGCAAGCACCAGTAGGAAATTCCCAGCAGATACCTTTAGGGTTTGGAAGCAGTTTATTATCATCTCTTTTTTAAACAATATTAACCTGAAGTTAAATAACTTGTCTAAGGACAGACAGCTGGGAGGTGGTAGAGCCAACATGTACCCATGCCATTGGAATTAGCCAGCATGCTATGTTGCTTTCGGTAATAAACACACAGTACATCAGTTATGGCACTTACCTTGATCTAATCTATGCCTAGTCTTCCCACTAAATTGTAAATTAGGTAACATGAAGTAATTGCTTCTTGTTACCCCTGCACCACCCTGTAGAGTGCCATGCACAAAATAGATACTGCATTAAATGTCTGTAGGATTTGACAGCTACATCCATGCTCATGAGAAGTAACACTTACATGGTCATATGATGAGTTGAATTGGCAACCAATGAGTATCATAGTAGTCTTTTTCCTTTCAAACCCAAAGCCAAGGAGTCTTCTAAGATTAGAATCATGGCATCTGTGTACCCATGCCTATTATCCTTCTCTCTTGCCCAGTGCTTTCCTTATGGCATCTGCTTTATAACCCACCAAAATTAAGGATGCTTCTCTTCTATTGGCAAAATCATATTCTGAGTCTTTTGACCACAATAAAACAGAAATTGTACAACCAAAAAACAGAGATCCGTTATAGGGTTTCATTCTTCTGGCCTATCAAATGCAGTGCCAAGCAGTACCCAGATATTATTCACATTGTTCTTGCCCTTGACCAAAGGCATAATTCTTCCATTTCTGACCTCAGACTGCAAAGTTAGTGGTGATATCACTCTGTGGGCATAATCTGGCAACCACATACAAGAGCAATAAGCGTGCAATGACAAAGTTTCACTCAGGGCGTAAACTGTGGACCCAGGTGACACCCAAACATAATTCTCTTTCACCTTATTCAGGACCCTGAGAGTCAACCTCCTCCCTAATTTTTGTAGCAATAAAGAAAGCACAAGGCATGACTTTTCAACCAAGGGGTATTTAGCAGAGGATTTGCAGGCATTACTACTTATGAAAAGCAACATAGGCTTTGACATGCTTTGCTAAAGAACAATAGATAATGTCAATCCATTTGCTCCTCAGGAGACAGTAAAATGACAAACTGATATCAGGAGGTCTTAGGCTCCATGGGGTAGATTTTTCTGAGAGTCTTCCATCACATTTGTCAACTATACTGTGGAATTTGTATATCTTGTGAAATTTTTCTTAAATGCCAACTCCTAAGAATGAGAGCACATGTCTCAGGACCTTAAGATTGTCTTTGGGTCTCTGTGTAGGTTATCACTTGATGGGATATTCAGCACTCTGCACCACCTATCTGACTTTACCAAAATCCTTGGGAAATTCTAGAGTGAGACATGCTTGGCTCATTCATTCATTCAACACATAGTTTTTGAGAGCTTAGACTGTGGAAAACGCTAAGTCCTAGGGAGTAAAGTGGAATATGAATGATAGACAAAGCAGGGACAAAGGTCCCTTTCCTCAAGGAATGTAGAGTTTAGTAGCAGAGGTAGGAAATTAGACAAGCAACTGCACTACTGTGTGAAAAGTGCTATAATAAAGGAGGTTCAGGGATATAGGAGTTAATCAGGGGAAGGGAAGGATACCCAGTAGAGGTGACATCTAAATGGACACCCGAAGGATGAGTTAGACTTTGCCCTATGATAAGGAGATGGTGGGGCTAGGAGGTGTGGGAACACTGTTTTAGGTGGAAATAACAATATTTGAAGATAAGGAAGTGTGGGAGAGGAAAGAAAATAGTGGGACTGGGCCACAGTGTGCAAGGACACATATGGTGAGAAATGAGGCTAAAGAGGGAGACTGAGTCAGCAGGATCCAATGCCGCCAAAGTGTTGTAAAGTGCCTGTTGGGTTCTTTTTACACAAAATATTCTTTTTACACAAAATATATAGCATACTATGTAGAGTTTTCTGCAATGTTTTTTTTTTTCATGTATATCTTGGAGCTTTTTTCTACCAGCACATAGTGGACTTACCCATTTTTTTTTCGAGTTGCATAGTATTCCATTGTATAGATGCACCAAATTTATTTAATTAGAAATATTGATGAGCATCTTTCACAACTGTGAATGATGCTGCAGGGTATCATTTTGCCCACAAGAGCACAGCCCCTGCTTGCCCATGAGTGCTGTCTCAGTTATCCCCCATCTCATTCCCCACTCCATAGAGGCTTGGGTGCAGTTAGTCTATTGAAATGTGATCCCAGGAAACAGGAGAAAAGGAGTAGGGAGAGGGAGATGTGGGGAAGGAAAAGCCAACATTAGAGTGTGTTTTAGAAGTTGCCAGGACCTCCTGAGACATGTACAGAGCACCCCAGAATTGTTCATGTAGGGACAAAAGGCTGGAGCATTTATCCACTGCCTCCCATCCCCCACTAGACAAAGGTTGCCCCTAGATGCATTAGTTCTTACACTGTGCCAGGCCAAATTTCCCCTACAAAAAGCTCATGGAAGGCTACTGTCAGCTGAGATGAGTCTGAGAAACCATAAAACTGTCCACAGCAAGGTGGCTGAGGTATGTGGTGGGGTCATAGAAACATCAGTTATATTTGCCTGTGTGAAATTTAGAAAAAAGGCACTCTGTCTAAGCAGAGCCAATCCTACACTCTCCTTGCTTGGTGAGTAGATAGCATCTCTGTTTTAATTTGAAAAAGGCTTATTTTTCTAGGCTCTTCTCATCCCCTTCCCAGAGCCAGAAGGGAGAATAGACTGGATTTCAGCCCCTTGGCCAAAGGCACTCAAGCAGTGAACAACTTGCACAGCTATACTGTGTGCCATGGATATGTCTGTATGAGTAGAGGGTGAATTCCTCAAAGTGGGCCAGAGGTATGTCCACGGTTCTTTTCCTAGCTCAGTGGTTTCCTCACACATTTGCAGATCTCTGGGCACTCTCTCTGTACATCTTCCTCTCTGGTGCTCTATTCACAATTTCCACCTTCCCTGGCCTCCCCATGTTCCAAACTCTATTTCCCAACTCAGGAAGACCACTTGGGCTTCCCTTGCCTGTGTCAAGCTTGGAACCTCTCTGTCAGCAGTGATCTTAGACACTCAAAGCATTCACCTTGCTTGTTTCTTATCTCTCTCAGACCACTGTTCTTGGCTGCCTGATGGCCAATATTTTGAAAGTCATGATTTCATATATATGGTCTGAATTTACAGTTGTTAAGTATGAAGGTAAATTGAGTACCAATTACTCTTTCTTGGCCAGAAATGGGAATCTCCGTATATACATTTTAAAATAAAAATTTTTTAACATCTTTATTGGAGTATAATTGCTTTACAATGGTGTGTTTGTTTCTGCTTTATAACAAAGTGAATCAAAAATATGGAATGCTGGGGCTTTCCTGGTGGCGCAGTGGTTGAGAGTCTGCCTGCCGACGCAGGGGACACAGGTTCGTGTCCTGGTCTGGGAGGATCCCACATGCCGCGGAGCGGCTGGGCCTGTGAGCCATGGCCGCTGAGCCTGCGCGTCCGGAGCCTGTGCTCCGCAACGGGAGAGGCCACAGCAGTGAGAGGCCCACGTACCGCAAAAAAAAAAAAAAATGGAATGCTTCACTAATTTGCGTGTCATCCTTGCACAGGGGCCATGCTAATCTTCTCTGTATCGTTCCAATTTTAGTATATGTGCTGCCGAAGCAAGCACTGTATATGCATTTTTAATTTTCATAAATACTCCCCAAATTATTTCCACACTGGAGGTATAAATTTGTACTCCAACTAGCAGCAAGGCGTAAGGCCTATGTCTTCACGTGCCAGCCACAAGACAATGTTTTCAAAATGTGTTTACCTTTGCCAGACTGATGGGTGAAAATGGTGTCTTATGATAGCTTTAATATGCATTATCTTGCTGTGAGTGATACTGAGACTCTTTTAGGATATTTAAGAACCATTTGCCTTGCCTTTCCTGTGATCTCTTTATTCACATCCTCTGTCCATTTTTTTCTGGGTTGTTGGTATTCTTCTTTTTGACATATACTGAGGTCCATTACTTCAAAGGGTCACATTATCAGTTGAAGGTCACACCAAGTCAGAGGATAATGCTGACATTATAGTGCATCTTATGCCACTGCTGTTTCATTTATGAAGTACCATCATATTTTAGATTTTATCTTCATATTTCTCAAGCAAAATGTGAAACTGAAAAAACTTCCTAGTAGCTAAAATAATGGTCTCAATAGAAGAGAACACACATGTAAACACATTTTGAAGCAGGAACTTCGAAGACAAATACATTTATTACTATGTAAGTGCCTTGAGGGAAGGGATCAGGTCTTATTTTTATAGCTTAATATATTTTAGTCTCTCTCTCTGTAGATAGGTAGATAGATAGATAGACAGATATAGATATAGATTGACATATGCTCTCTCAAGGGGATTCTCTGATGTGCTACCCAGCAACTGATATAAAGGCAGAAATCCTAAGCTTTCCTTTTATTTTTATAACTTTTGTCTTCTGGCTTCTATTTTTAGACTGTATTTTCTTTCTTCGTGTATGCCCATTTTCCTTGTTTTCAATCTGTATATTTTTAACCCCTTGAGGAAAGAGTTAATATGTCTTCACTTTCATCACAAAGAACTCAGTTTTACCAAAGCTTTGGAAAGCAATGCACTTTTTAAAAACATAATTTTTGTTATTGAGATAAAATTTAAATATATTGAAATGCATACATCTTAAAGGTATAATTTGTTAAGTGTAAATCCATATACAGGATCCTGAATGTCCACATCATGGTGGTGTGAGTTGTTACCTTTTTCTCTCCCCTTTGACTTCAATTAATTGGACATCCATAATTTAAAAAAATACCTCTACACAGCATGCTAGGACACCCGAAAGATCCATCCATCTATGCACCAGAAAGTGGGTGGATTGGACCACAGAGAAGATGGCAGAGTGAGAGAAATGGTGGTGGAGCCAGTGGCAGCAAAGACAGAGAAGGCAGAGAAGGTAGTGGCTGCTCCAGCGGCAAGCTAGCACGACTTTTCTGGCAGAGGAGGTGGAAGGTGAAGGTGGTAAGTGGGAGTGTGCCTGGCCATGCATGCTGCAGCTGGAGGGACCAGCTGCTCTCTCTGAGGAGAGACCACAGTGACTAGGGGGACAGAAAGGAAAGACCAGTAGGCAGACAAAGAGAACTGAAAGAAAGCGTCTCTTGCTGTCTGCCTCGGGAAGCAAGGAGACTGCTCATGGACCTCTGGGACCATCCCCCCACCCACACCTTGAGGATCCCCCTACTAGGCCGTAGGCACATTCAAGTGCTAAGTACACACATTCCTCCCTTCCTCACCCTGAAACAGGCACACACTCTGCCACCACTCCTTGCTTTTTTTTCTTTAATGCACCTTGGGTCTGCTCTACTGCAAGAAACGAAAAACTTGTGCTGTAGCACTACCTTCTGGAAAGCAAAAGGAAGACTCCTAACTACCAACCTGTTGAATCAGAATCAAAGTAAACAAAGCCTTTGCCTACATAAGAAAGGTGTTCACTATTTCAATTGCAGCAGTAGAAGCTCTTTTTACCAAACACCATAAAAAGTCATGGTAATATGGTATCAAAAAAATAAAGTGACAGTTTTCCTGCAACCAAACCCAAAGACATGGAATACTGAGATGTAACCCATAAAGAATTTTAAACAGCTGTTATGAAGAAATTCAATGAGCTATAAGAAAGCTCAGAAAGGCAATTCAATGAACTTCAGAATAAAATTAATGAACAAATGGAGTACTTTACCAAAGAGACTGAAATTCTAAAAAAGAACCAAATAGAAATTCTGGAGCTGAAGAACCCAATAAATGAGATGAAGAGTGAACTAGAATGCATTGGAAATAGAACAGATCATATGGAAGAGAGAAATAGTGAGCTTGAAGGTAGAAATGTAGAAATGATTAGGGTGGAAAAGGAGAGAGAACAAAGATTTTTAAAAAGTGAAGAAACTCTGACTCCATTATAAGAGCCAACATAAGGGAATTCCCTGGCGGTCCAGTGGTTAGGACTCCATGCTTTCACTGCCAGGGCCGGGGTTCGATCCCTGGTCAGGGAAGTAAGATCCTACAAGCTGTGCAGCATGGCCAAAAAAAAAAAAAAAAAGCCAACATAAGAATAATGGGTGTCCCAGAAGGAGAAGAGAGTGAGAAGTGATCAGAGTGTATTTAAAGAAATAATAGTTGAGAACATCCCCAAATTGGGGAAGGAACTAGATATGCAAGTCCACAATGCTCATAGAACACCTGATTATCTCAACAAAAAAGACCTTCTCAAAGACATATTAAAATTGTCAAAAGACAACAATAAAGGAAGAATTTTAAAGGCAGCCAGGGAAAAAAAGACAGTAACCTACAAAGTTACCCCCATTAGGCTATCAGCAGATCTCTCAGCAGAAACTCTACAGTCTAGGAGAGAGTGAAATAAAATATTCAAATATTGAAAGATAAAAACTGCTGTCCAATAATACTCTATCCAGCAAAGTTATCCTTCAGATATGAAGGAGAAATAAAGGCTTTCCCTGATAAACAAAAGCTGAGGGAGTTCATCACCACTAGACCTGCCTTACAAGAAATGTTGGAAGGAGCTCTTCTAGCAAAGATAAAAGTACACAAAACTCTAACTAAGGAGATAAATAGTCAAAATTAGAATACTGTAATTTTTTAGAGCAGTATATTAAACTCTTATCTATAGCATAAAGTTTAAAGGAAAAGAATAATTAAAAATAACTATAGCTACTACAATTTGGTAATGAAATCACATCATAAAAAGATAATCTGTGACATCAAATACATAAAAGGGCGGAATAAAAAGATTGAACATTTATAGGCAAACAGATCAAATGCTATCAGCAGAAAAAAGACTATTTTATCTATGAGATGTTTTATATAAACTTCAAGGTAACCACAAAGCAAAAATCTATAGCAGAGACACAAAACATAAAAAGAGGGGAAACTGAGAAGATCACCATGGAAAACTACCAAGCTACAGAGGTAGACAAAAACAGTGGAGAGACAAAATAACCAAAAGGCAAAAGATAAAGTGGCAGTAGTAAATCCTTACATATCAATAATCATGCTAAATATAAATGGATTGAACTTACCAATCAAAAGGCACAGAGTGACTAGATGGATTAAATAATAAGACCCAGCTTTATGCAGCCTGCAGGAGACTTGTTTTAGCTCTAAAGACACATGTAAAAGTGAAGTAAATGAAAGGATGGAAGATGATATACCAAGCAAATGGAAATGGAAAGAAGGCAGGTGTAGCCATATATATATCAGACAAAATAGACTTCAAACCAAAAACAGTAACTAACAAGAAACAAAGAATGTCATTATATAATGATAAAGGGATCAATACATCAAGAAGATGTAATAATTGTAAATATATACACTCCCAACACCTGAGCACTGAAATATATTAAGCAATTAGTAACAGATATTAAGGGACAAATAGACAACAATACAGTAATTGTACAAAACTTCAATACTCCACTATCAGCAATCAATAAATTGTCTAGACAGAAATTCAACAAGGAAACTTTGGAACCATACTTTAGAACAAATGAACTTAATAGACATATAAAAAGCATCCCATCCAGTAGCAGCAGATACACATTCTTCTCTAGTGTACATGAAACATTCTCCAGGATAGATCATATGATAGTCCACAAAACAAATCTTAGCAAATTTAAGAAGAATGAAATCACACCAACTATCTTCTCTGGCCACAGTGGTATGACACTAGAAATCAACAATAAAAGGAAAGTGAGAAGATCTACAAATATGTGGAAACTAAGCAACACACTTCTAAACAACCACTGGGGTCAAAGAAAAAATCAAAAGGGGAATAAAAAATTATCTCAAAACAAATGAACATGAAAACATATCAAATATTGTGGGATGCAAGAAAAGCATTTCTGAGAGGAAAGTTTATAGTAATAAATGCTCATATTAAGAAATTAGAAAGGTCTCAAACAACCTAACTTTACACAAGGAGAAAGAACAAACTAAGCCTAAAGTTAGCAGAAGGAAGGGAATAATAAGAATCAGAGCAGAAATAAATAAAATAGAGACCAGAAAAACAATGGAAAAGATCAATGAAACTAAAAGCTGGTCCTTCAAAAAGATAAACAAAATTGACAAACCTTTAGCTAAACTAAGAAAAAAGGAGAGAAGACTCAACTAAATAGAATTAGAAACGATATTACAGAAATACATAGTATCATAAGAGACTACTATAAAGAGTTATATGCCAACAGATTATATAGAAGAAATGAATACATTTGTAGAAACACACAACTACCAAGACTGAATCAGAAGAAATAGAAAATATGAACATACCAATAACAAGCAAAGAGATTGAATGAGTAATAAAAAACACTCCCAACACAGAAATCTCCAAGACCAGATGACTTCACTAGAGAATTCTACCAAACATTTAAAAGATTAACACCAATCCTCCTCAAACTCTCTCAAAATACTGAGGAGGAGGGGAGGAGGGAACATTTCCAAATTCATCCTATACAAGGCTAGTATTACTTTGATACCCAAATCAAATAAGGACACCACAAGAAAAGAAAACTATAGACCAATACCCCTGATTAGTATAGATGCCAAAATTCTCAACAAAATATTAGCAAACTGAATTTAAGGACACATGAAGAGGATTACATACCATGACCAAGTGGGATTTATCCCTGGGATGTAAGGATGGTTCAACATATGCAAATCAATAAATGTAATAAAATGAGCAATAAAAATCACATGATCATTTCAATAGACACAGAAAAAGTATTTGACAAAATACAACATCCTTTCACAATAGAAATGCTTAACAGACTGGGTATAGAAGGAACATACCTCAATGTAATAAAGGCCATGTATGACAACCCCACAGCTAACACTATACTCAATGGAGAGAAATTGAAAGTGTTTGCTCTAAGATTAGAAACAAGGCGAGGATGCCACACTCTCACCACAGTGTACTACTGGAAGTCCTAGCTGGAACAATTACGCAAGACAAAGAAATCAGAAAGGAAGAAGTAAAAATGTCATTATTTGCTGATAGTATGATCTTATAAATAGAAAATCCCAAAGAATCAGTAAAAGAAATCCTTATTTTTACTCATGAACACACAATATACTGCCAGTCTCTTAATTGTAACCTGAGTAACTCTTATTCTTTATCAGAAATGTTATCTACTGAAATCTCTGTCTACAGAGTCACCCAAAGCTAAAGTCTAAAAGTCATCCTATGCAAAGGAACTTATTTACAAAATAGAAACAGACTCATAGACATAGAAAACAAACTTATGGTTACCAAAGGGGATGGGATGGGGGGAGATAAATTAGGAGAATAGGATTAGCAGATACAAACTACTATATATAAAATAAAGTACAAGGTCCTGCTGTATAGCACAAGATATTCAGTATCTTATAATAAACTATAATGGAGAAGAATATGAAAAAGTATATATATATATATATATATATATATATATATACACATACATATGAGCCACTTTGCTGTACACCAGAAACTAACACTAAAACAACATTGTAAATCAACTATTCTTCAATTAAAAATTAATTAGTTAAAAAAGAAGTCATCCTTCATTTCTCCTAATCCCTTATCCCAAATCACTGAGTCCTGCACATTCTTCTAACTTTTGAATTTCTCTTAATACATCCTTTCCATTCAACTCTTATTAATCTGCCTCAGTTCTTAAACACCATAATTTCTCATCCAATTTCCATACCGTCAGCCCCACTTTCTCATTTTTCATTCTGTCTCCACAGTGATTGGTTGAATAAGCAAATTTATGAAACAAACCTAAATAGTCATTACTTGAAAATGATTTTGTTTACGTAGAAGACCTAAGAGGATCCATGGAAAGACTGTTAGAAGCAGTAGGACTTGATAAAATGGCTGAATATAATAAAACATTTTTAAAAATAGCTTTCCTCTATTAGGAAATATAAAGGAAAAGTAATCCTGTTTGTGATAGCAAACAAAATATCTAAAACATCGCAGATAAGTCTAAAAAAAAAAAAAAGGAATGTGCCATGAGGAGAAAAACAGCAAATTTCAGAGATATATAGAATACAAATAAATGTCCCCATTACTTCTTCTCATGATAAACCCCTAATTTTCTAAGATAATATTAATAAATCTTTGTTCCTTATAGACATATCCTATTGATGTCCCTGGTGGAGAAGACTAAAGAGTATAAATATATCATTTCAGCCCATGTTAATATGGGGATTATCAAATTCCCACCAGGAATTGTTTGGGGAGGAAAGTACTTGACAAAATAATCCTAAAATTCATGTGAAAGAACTGGTAAGAATGGCAAGGAAAATTTTATAAAGAAGAATATATAGGGGCACTAGGCTTCCCAGATATCAAAACATTATAAAACCATGATAAGCAAAGGTTTAGAAACAACAAAAGAATACAAAAATGAATGAAACAGAAAAGGAAATTCCCAGACACTTGTATAAATAACATTATAATATATAATAGCTATTTGATATACATTATAATTTAATTGGGAAGAAATTGATTATTCAAGGAACAACTGGGGAGAAAGGGTTAGATATTGAGAAAAGAATCAGTTAAGACTTTTATGTCATTTGTCTATTTATCTAATCTATTCCAAACCATAAAAACTGAAAGCATTTCTTAATAGTTCCCATCTCACACCCCAGGCCCCAGTCTGAGTTAAATGCCTCCCATTTATCATACTGCATTGCAATAATTGGTTTACTTGTCTGTTATCCAATTCAGGGACAAGGAACTGGGAACTCAGACCAAGACAAGAACTGCTATGTGTCCCATCCCTGTTTAGTTCATATTAAATGCTCAATAAGTGTAGAGTTCATAACAGATCAGAGGGAACACGAAGTCCCCAGGATTGTAAGCAAAGACTCCATTCAATAGCTTTTATTATTCAACCAATAACTGATGTTTGGGTTACTCAAGACTTCCTTGTAGCTGTACAAGTGTAAACAATAGCAATTTCAAAACCAAGATATTAAGGAAATGCACACCTATATTTTTCGGACTAAAAAAAGATAAAGTAGTAAAATGAAGATAAACCATAATATCCTCAAACAGTAGAGGACTTTCAGCTCCATCTAATCTCTCTCTTCTTTAAATATCTTTACTAGAGTATAATTGCTTTACAATGTTGTATTAGTTTCTGCTGTACAACAAAGTGAATCAGCTATATATATACATATACCCCCATATCACCCCCCACCTTGAGCCTCCCTCCCACCCTCCCTGACCCACCCCTCTAGGTCGTCACAAAGCATCGAGCTTATCTCCCTGTGCTATGCAGCAGCCTCCCACTAGCCATCCATTTTACATTTGGCAGTGTATATATGTCAATGCTACACTCTCACTTCGTCCCAGCTTCCCCTAACCCCCATGTCCTCAAGTCCTTTCTCTACATCTGCGTCTTTATTCCTGCCCTGCCACTAGGTTCATCAGTACCATTTTTTTAGATTCCATATATGTGCATTAGCACCTGGTATTTGTTTTTCTTTTTCTGACTTACTTCACTCTGTATGAGAGACTCTAGGTCCCTCCACCTCATTACAAATAACTGTTTCATTCCTTTTTATGGCTGAGTAATATTCCATTGTATATATGTGCCACATCTTCTTTATCCATTCATCTGTAGATGGACATTTAGGTTGCTTCCATGTCCTGGCTATTGTAAATAGTGCTGCAATGAACATTGTGGTACATGACTATTTTTGAATTATGGTTTTCTCAGGGTATATGCCCAGTAGTGGGATTGCTGGGTCATATGGTAGCTCTATTTTTAGTTTTTTAAGGAACCTCCATACTGTTCTCCATAGTGGCTGTATCAATTTACATTCCCACCAACAGTGCCAGAGGGTTCCCTTTTCTCCACAACCTCTCCAGCATTTATTGTTTGTAGATTTTTTGATGATGGCCATTCTGACTGGTGTCAGGTGATACCTCATTGTGGTTTTGATTTGCATTTCTCTAATGATTAGTGATGTTGATCTTTTCATGTGTTTGTTGGCAATCTGTATGTCTACTTTGGAGAAATGTCTGTTTAGGTCTTCTGCCTATTTTTGGATTGGGTTGTTTTTGTTTTTGTTTTTTTGATATTGCACTTCATGAGCTTCTTGTATATTTGGAATCAGGCTCCCTGACTTCAGACAATACTACAAAGCTACAGTAATCAAGACAGTATGGTACTGGCACAAAAACAGAAATATAGATCAATGGAACAGGATAGAAAGCCCAGAGATAAACCCATGCACATATGGTCACCTTATCTTTCACAAAGGAGGCAAGAATAAACAATGGAGAAAAGATAGCCTCTTCAGTAAGTGGTGCTGGGAAAACTGGACAGCTACATGTAAGAAAATGAAATTAGAACACTTCCTAACACCATACACAAAAATAAACTCAAAATGGATCAAAGACCTAAATGTAAGGCCAGACACTATAAAAATTTCAGAGGAAAACATAGGCAGAACACTCTATGACATAAATGACAGCAAGATACTTTTTGATCCACCTCTTAGTGTAATCGAAATAAAAACAAAAATAAACAAATGGGACCTAATGAAACTTCAAAGCTTTTGCACAGCAAAGGAAACCATAAACAAGACGAAAAGACAACACTGAGAATGAGAGAAAATATTTGCAAACGAAGCAACCGACAAAGGATTAATCTCTCTCTTTTATTTGGTTGCACCACACGGCTTGTGGGATCTTAGTTCCCTGACCAGGGATCGAACCCATGCCTCCTGCAGTGGAAGCTTGGAATCCCAACCACTGGACCACCAGGGAAGTCCCCAATCTACCTCTCTTTTTTTCTATGTGGAATAATACTATATCTTCTTACATAACTCTAAACTCCTCCCAGGTGTATTTCCTCATCTGCCAACTTTTAAAGGAAAATGCAGGATTCTTTGGCATAGCATGTGTTTTCTATGGTGGGCTGACAGTATAGTTATTGTTATTGAGCATTTTATAAACATTCATCAAGGCTATTATTTTTCCTGCTACATTGGATGGAACAGCTACAATGCATTCCAAAGAACCATGCATCCTCATGATGGTACAATGGAGCAACCATGCCTAGTTGTGTTGGGTACAGGGGAGGGGAGACCGTGTTCTACTAGATTTCCAAACAGCTTAACAGCAGCAACAGTGAGGTTTGTAGGTGTGATAGTGGTGGTGGTAGGGAATTTTATTTTGTTTTGTTTTAATATTTATGTGTTTTGGCAAGATCTTTTCTTTTTTTTTTTTTTGCAAGCTGACAGGTGGACTGTTCTTTGATGGCTTTACTGTTACATAGAAGTAAGAGTTTTTTGTGTTAATAATCAGGCCACCAAAGGAAATTCAGAAAGAAAATCCATGCAGCAGAGCACGCTTTCCTTTTACCTGTATAATCCCTCACTGAAGGAAGCTGCATGATCTTTAGCTTGTTAATATCTGCAGTATGGTGACCCTTCCCAAACTAAAGACAATATTCATGAGCAGATGACATAGGTAGCCTAGAGAGAGAAGTTGAATGAGAGGGAGAGCTCGTGGCTGATAGTTGGGAAAAAAAGGATTATGGAGAAGTCTAATGAGGATAGTAGATTGACTAAGGCTCCAAAGCCTAAATGAGGTGTCCCTGTTTTTGTCACAACTTGATGGGCCCTTGCATTTATGGTGACACAATCTCTCTGTTCCTGTCTTCTTACTACCAATCAACCACCTCACCCTCCACCTCAGGTCTACTACTTACTCATAGTTTCTGCTTGTTCATGGCTTCTATGTGCTGTGTTCTGAGTCTTTTGGATTCTGCTCCTGCCGCCAACTGCTTGGCTCCTTCCTCAGACCTATCGTTCAAATTTCCTAGGAAGAGAATTGGCTTAACCAAACATTGTCCTCGTTAGAATGGAGTTTTCCTATCAGGGCACTTAATAATCATAGGGCTGAGGCAACCTATGGATTGAGGAAATACCTAGGACTTCTAGAGTCAGCAAGATCTTCGTGGGAGAAGGTTCAGTACTGCAATGTGGAAGGGGCCTGTGCACACAGCCATAGCCTGTGGCTTGTCTGGTACTACAATATAGAAGGAAGAACTTGGGAAAGTGGGAAGGAGGGGGAGTCACAACTTAGATTTTGGTCTTGTTTCATTAGTTGTCTGTAGTCTGTCCCCATAGATATGTCCTGCAGGCTGAGAGAAGTTCTGGGCCTGAAGGTTGGGAGTTTCGGCAGCATTTTTCATGTCTCTTGTAGTACCTACTTTATTATAATTATCAATTTACTTGTTTCAAAACACCAGATTGTTAGCTCCTTGAAGCCCGATATTTGGTCTTATTTACCTTTGTGCCTTCAGTGCCTGACACAGAGGAAATGTTTAATAACTGTCTGTTGAATGAATGAACGGTTGTGGTTTGGAACCTGAACATTACGAATGTTTCAGAGTAAGTTGATAGAGATCATACTATCATGGTATTTCCCCTATTTTGTACTTGAAAAATGTTAGCAGGAAAGACACATTTTCATCTTTTGAAATCTTTCATACAATTTACATAATCTTAATTCAACAAATGTCTTAGCTTATATTGTCTTTACATATTACGTTCTTTTTTCCATTTACCATTCTTTTGTACGTGGATTTCTAAATAGTGATGTAGCCACATAGCAGATATTTTTGTGAACTTCCATGGTCTTAATATATCATTGTCTACTTAACCACGTGCCAATTGTTAGATGTTGGCAGATGTTACAGTGTCCATTAGCATAAAGAACTAGGATTCAATCAAATATTCACACATTGCAGTTGGTTGTCTCTTTAGTCTCTTTTAATCTAGAACAGTCCCTTCTCCTTTTTCTTTTAAAATGAGTTTTACTTTTGAGACTTCCCTGGTGGTCCAGTGGCTAAGACTTCACACTTCCAATCAGGGGGCCCAGTTTGATCCCTGGTCAGGGAACTAGATCCCACATGCCGCAACTAAGAGTTCGCATGCCGCAACTAAGATCCAGCACAGCCAAATAAATAAATAAATAATAAAAATAAAAAATTTAAATGAGCTTTACTTTTTGAAGTCAGACCATGTTTTAAGACCATCCTTTAAACTTATTCCCCACCTCAGAAGTAGCACAATTCATTGTCTTGCACTTGTACTATTGCAGTTACCTCCTCACTCAAGTCTTGGCTCTATCTCTCCAATCTTGTCGACAAGATTATTTTTCTAGAGAACATCCCATATCACCTTCAAATCAGGCCTGGTGAACAAAGCCCTGCATCCTCCATGCAAATATGACTTGAGCTGGGTCTACCAGCATGAGTCTCAAGACTTTGACAGAAGCTACCAGACACTACTCTTCTCTTCTTGCTAGACTTGAACTCGACAGCTTTTGAGGCTGGAGTGCCCACAGACAACTTGCCACCATTAGGGAGAGGCTGGGGACATTGGGGCTGCACTTAGAGCCAGAAAAAGAAGCCAACATGGCAGAAGGCAGAACAGAGAACTAGAGAGAAATAAACCCTGGGAATATCTTTGGAGGCCCGAATCTAACTGAATAGAAGTCAGATCTTACTCCTGGACTTTTCAGTAATGTGAACCATAAATTCCCTTTTGGGAGCAAGCCAGTTTGTGTTGGGTTTCCTATCACTACGTTCCAAAGAGTCCCAGTAGATGTATGTTTTAAAAATTTACTTTCGGGCTTCCCTGGTGGCGCAGTGCTTGAGAGTCCGC
>NW_006788448.1:1352153-1357804 GCF_000442215.2 Lipotes vexillifer | reverse complement strand
CCATGGCTGCTGAGCCTGCACATCCGGAGCCTGTGCTCCACAACGGGAGAGGCCACGACAGTGAGAGGCCCCCAAAACGCAAAAAAAAAAAAAAAAAAAAAATTTACTTTCACAATAATCACTGATTCTTAGTGACTCTTGGAACTTGAGCCTGAGCACCGTCATTTATCGACATCCCACCATCTTCTTTCTGAATACTTGTTTTGTTTCATTTGCAGAGCTCTTCACTTCAAGGAGAGCAACTTATGCTTATGTTAGCTGATCTTTTTATGGCCTACATGTTTATATTCTATTATCTACTTGCTTTAACTGATTTGTTTTTTCACTCTGCATTTTTGTTGGTATCTCAAGCCTTTCTCTTTATGAGCAATTCTATATTTAATCCTCTCTAGTCAGTTCCTTGATATTTATAATTTATTTATTTATTATAATAAAACCATTATAAATGGTTTTATTTGGGGACTCAGTTCATTTCCATAGCATTGAAATCTCCTTGTTCAGCCCATTCTGTTACTTTACCATGTAGTGTTTGAACTTTGCTTTATTGAATTTATATTATTAATAATATTAATTGTTCTAAAATGAGAAAGTTTGAGAGACATTTCTTCTTTTTCTTGATTTATATTGTCTTCTAGAGTGGATTTACTTTACATCTTTTGCTTGCTAGCTTCCTTAATTTAATTCACTTATTTTCTTATAGTATGTTTCTCTAGCTGCCATGCCATTGTTTTTCTTCTTGTTCATGTTTGAAGTGAGCTACCATGTCTAGACACTAGAGCAGTGGTTTTTAACTCAGGGTGATTTTGCATCCCAGAAAATATGGGGATATTCTTGGTTTTCACAACTGGGGCAAGAGTGGGGGTGGGGGTGTTTGCTACTGACATTCAGTACGTAGAGGTCAGGGATGCTGCTAAACATTCTACACTGCACAGGGTACCCCACTCCCCTGCAACCAAGAATTATATGCCCCCAAATGTTTTAAGTGCTCAAGTTGAGAAACCCTGCTTTAGGGCCTTCTGTTCATCTGATGTCTGATCTATGATATGAAGGAATTGTCCTTGTTACTCTTCCATATTTGTCTTCCTTTAAAAAGAACTTTCAAGCTGAACACTGGGTTCTACTCATTTCTCTATAGAACTGAAGGGGAGAAGGGAGGGTCCTTCTGGGGCTGCATGCACCTGTTACTATGGTACCTGGGCTTTGCTCTATTTTCTGAGATTTCTTATAACCAGGAAGCCTCTACCTGGTTGGAGCAGCATCTATTCCTGTGGCTTCAGATCATGTCCCTAATTCAGCATGAAACCAAGAAAATGATGAGCCCAGGCAGTTCTTCCTGTCTCTGTTGACATCCTGTGGTGATAATGGCTTCTCTCTAGGGTTCCCTGGTCTATCTACTGACCACCTCAGTCCATTTATCTCCTAATTGAAAGTTATTAAGAAATATTGGATCAAATAACCTAATCCCTCCATCTTGCTTAATTGGGATGGGCTGGGATAGGAATGAAGAGGGGGGTTAGAAGTAAAAATCTTCTCTTTGGTTCCTTGGTCACTGCTTTTCAAAATTTATGACCTAAAGTTGTTTCCTTGCTTTATTGCTACTGGTGAAATTTTTTCATCTCTCTCTCTATCTTGTGAAGATTTCGTCAGGTAGTAAGAAAAGGAGATTTTTGTGTCCTGCCCATCCTCTTTCTCCCGTTTTCCTACTATAGCAATAGGTATCATGATATCCCAGACCCAATATTTTATTATCCTGATATTACCTTATTTTTGATCTTGGCTGGCTACAAAACCAGGCCAAACAGGAAGCACTAGGTCTGGGCACTGGGTGGCAGTGAGGAGCTTTATAAGCAAGGAATCATGATCATTTGAAAACTTCTAGAAAAGTTTTGTAAATACCATCTAACCAGAAAGAAAGGAAAGAAATCAATTTTGAAACAGACAGTTCAGATGGGATTCTTTTCCAAGAAATCAGGCAAATCTGGCTGAGAAATAGCAATAGGGTCCTCAGGGATTGACCCTCAGACAATAGGTGCTCAAGAAACTGCTTTCCTCACGTGCCTTTAATAAGTCTTTCTTTCCTTTGGGGCATGTAATACCTCTGTCTCTAATCTGGTCTGCTTCAAAGATTGTCCCAGTCTAATTTCACCAAGCTTTCTTAGGTATTTATAGAACAAGGACGCTGGATAGGAGAAGGGAAAGATCTTTCTTTCCTTTGGGGCATGTAATACCTCTGTCTCTAATCTGGTCTGCTTCAAAGATTGTCCCAGTCTAATTTCACCAAGCTTTCTTAGGTATTTATAGAACAAGGACGCTGGATAGGAGATGGGAAAGAGATGTCTGAACCTCTGTTTTCTTGAAAATGCAGCTTTCCCACCCTGATCCTAGTTAGGTCTTCTCTATTTCTGTGCTCTGCCTTCCCGACTCCCAGCTTGCTGTGTTTTCTTCTTCTGAGCAACAAATCAATATACTCACTTCTCCAATATAGTTTTCAAAACATATGGAAGAATCCACAAACTCTGTGCCTCGGAATCCAATCTTTCTGTCCTCAGACATGCATGGCACACAGCTGTGCAGACAGCGTGTTCTGATCATTGGCGAGAGCTTTGCACCTTCCACCGATTACCTTCGCTAAGAGTCATTCCCTGAGAAAGGCAGCTTGAGGGCACCATCTGTCAATAGACGCAGTCTTCCCACCTGCACAATGCCCCAGGGGAAAAGGCTGAGGGAAGAGGTGTCTCCACACACACAGCCCAGTCAAGAGCCAAAACACCCTGGCAGGATTTGGGGCCACAAAAACACTTACGCTCCCTATAAGTGCTGCATCTGGAACATCTCGGCAATTTGTCAGACTCAAGTCAATACAGAGGTAGCAGCTGGACATAAATATCCATTTCTCACAGCCGCTCCTCAAGTGCTGTTTATATGTGCCTTTGGCTTACTGGTTTCACTTCCACAGCTACAGTTCATGAGAGATCTAAAGCTGGCCTAAAGCAGGTGGGAGATATTTCTGGCAGTGTGGGCCAGGAGAGCAGAAGATAAAGAGGCAGGAAATGCTGTAGCATCTTTATCCCCAGCTGCCTCCCAAACACTGATGTTCCTGGAAGGCCCTGAAAAATTCAAGAAATTCTGAGAATTTCTCCATCTGTTTAATTCCATATCTATACGAGCTACCATAAACTGGTAGGAAAATAATTTTGCAATTATGTGTTTCTTGGAATTCAACCAGTAGCTAACCCACTTGGGATAAGCGGAGGAGATGGGACCAAATCAGATGGTCAGACCCTCATCATCCCTGGAGTGTCCTGTGGTTTCTGAAAGGTGGGAACCTGACTCTGTTGCAGACTCATGTAAGGTGTTTGGCAGCTCTTAGCAAATTGGTTAATTGGTAAGTTGGCTTTTGAAGAAATTATTTTCAGGGACATGACCTAGAGCCCACTTCTCTCCCAGACACTGGTCCCTCATCACCCACTCTGGCCCTTAGCATGTCGCCCATTCCGGGCTCTGACACTGAACCTGCTCCAGCTCCTAGTCTGCTTCCCAGGCCTTTGACCTCAGCTCACAGCTGGCCAAAAGCAGCCACCTCAGAGCCATTAGTCAACTTGCCTGACTTGCCTTAGGCCCTTCTAAACTCTTATTCATCCTTAGCTATCATCCTTGATCTCTCAGAATCACTGTCTCTGACTTTCTCAAAGCTTTCTCTGACTTTCTCATAAAGCTTTCTCAAAGCTGACTTTCTCAAAGTTCTTGTTTTTAATTCCACCAACACCTGGTCTTGTTGACTTATTCTTCCAGTTCAAGGCTGCTACCCTCTGGCAGAGTAAGCTGGCCCTCCATTTTCATAGTGGGAAGCCTTCAGAGTCATTCTAACTCATCCTCTCCATTTTTTGTTCTATTGGTGTCTCTGAGCTGTTTTTACTCACAACACTTCTGACACCAAATGTGCAATGTCTTTTCTGACACCACTTCTCCAACTCTCCTATACCAGCTGGCTGACCTGCAATTCAATTTAATTCTGATGCTATCTACCAGGAATTAGAATCAGAGCCCACAAGCTAAGGGCTCAGTCCCACAAGACTGCCCCATTTCAAACGCTAGTCTCAAGTCCCAGGTTGTCACAGGTGCTTCTGATCGACTGGTTATAAATTTGGGGGTTCCCATAAACTCTTCCTAGAATGACTCACAGGATGCAGGAAAGCACATTTATTGGTCTATTATACAGGATACAACTCAGGAATAGTCGAACGGAAGATATGCGTAGGGCAGGGTTTGTGGGAGAGGGGGCCCAGAACTTCCACTTACATGCCCTCTCTGGGCGCACCACCCTTCTAGCACCTTGATGTGTTCAGCAACCCGGAAGTTCTCTGAGCCCCATCGTTTAGGGATTTTTATGGAGGTTTCATTACATAGATATGCTTGATTAAATCATTGGCCATTGGTGATTAACTCAATGTCTAGCCTCTCTTCCCTCCCTGGGGTGGGGAGGACAGGGCATTGGGGGAGGGGGAGTTGAGGTGAAAATTCCAACCATCTAATCATGCCTTGGTCTTTGTGGTGACCAGCCCTCATCCTGACACTATCTAGGGACCCCAGCCACTAGTCGTCTAATTAGCACACAAAAGACACTCTCATCACTCTGCAGATTCTAAAGGTTTTAGTAGCTGTGTGCCAGGAACCAGGGACAAAGACCAAATATTTATTTATTTTGATTATATCATAGTACCCCAAACATAACAAAAACTAACAAACTTGCCTGCTAAATTTCTATAACTGGAAATCAAGACATTTCTACGTAAGAGCAGTCATAATTACCCTACTTAAAGGGCAGTTGTCTTCTCTGGGTTTCTGGATCTGACAACATAGCACCAATTATCACATACCAACATACTAAGTTGTTTAGATTTTTACATTATTTATACTTACATATACTAAAATATGCTGTCCCTTTGCCCCCGGCATCTCCAGGGATAATCCCTCAGTGGTCAGGCTTTCTCTCCATGACTTGCCCCCTGCCTGTGACCTCAATAAGAGTGGGCAGCCAATCAACTACATGTCAATTTTTTAAAAAATGAATTACGCTAGTGCAGGGAAGGTACTTCCTGGTATTGAGACAGTAAAGCCAAAATGTAAATTTCATTAGTTCTGGGCAGCCTTCAATTGTTTTCTAATCACTCTACATATACTCCTTAATCATGGGAACCACATCATCCACCTTATTTAAAATATCCACAATCCTTGAGCAGGGCTGGACCATCAGAAAAGTGTTTTTTAAACACAATATTCTTTTCATGAAGCACCAGGGCTCCAGATAAGGTACACCCCAGAATCTGTAAGCAGTTTCAGAAAATAGTACCCTTTGGAACCAAGGATCCTGTTTGTTTTGTTGGAACCAAACAAAAAAACTAAGATGATTCAATACAGGCAGAAGTGAATCACCCTAAGAGGGAGTTATAGTTGTGGCTGCAGAGAATACAGTGTTCTGTGTATGAGAAAACCGGAATACAGCCACTTGGCAAAAGACAAAATTGGGTCTACACCTCACACCACGTACAAAAATAGACTCCAAAGGAATCAGAGATCTTAATGTAAAGAACAAAACCCAACAAGTACTAAAAGAAAACACAGATGGATTCCTTTATAATCTGGGTGTAGGG
>NW_006788448.1:1343132-1352086 GCF_000442215.2 Lipotes vexillifer | reverse complement strand
GGGAAAGGCTTTTGAATTATAATTCAAAATCCAGATATAATAAAAGACTACATTTAAAAAAACAAAAACAAAACCCAAAACTTTTGCATGGCAAAAATCACTATAAGCAAGGTCAAAAGACAAACTGGAAGAAAACATTTGCAAAATATATCACAAATAATGGGCTAATTCTCATAAAAAGAAGTACGTCTCAAATCTAACAGCAAGTAGGAGGGTAACACCGACACAGATTAGAGCAACTCGGTAGGCAACAGGGATATATTACCATTCACTAGCTAGTTCTCATATTAGGACTTCATAGTTAACTCTTACAGGCAGAAAGTTTCAAATGCTTACCTACCTCTGATAGACTCTTTCAGTAGTCAGGTGGCATCAAATCTAGTGTGCAGAAGAATTTCTGTCAAATCTGTAAAAACAAAATATGCACCCTATATTTTAAGAAATACAAGTAGAATTCAAGGATACTTTTGACTGGGACATTTTCCCTCCTCACATGGTTTTAAAAAAATTAAAAAGCCTTGGGATTCTGCTGGAGTTCTGATTTTTGTACTGATTTTAGAAAATAACTCCCACAAATAATATGCTTCCTCTGTCCAACAAAAGTAAGAGTTTACATATTGGAATCATAGTAACTCCACCTGTATGTAGAAGCTTCATGAATTCCTGCGTAACCAGCCATCAGCCCTCTTGTCCTTTCTTTGAAATACTCAGGGCAAGAAATGTTTGTTGACTTCACTTGACTGGGCAAGTTCCTGCTTAACAGTATTTATAACCAGAGTCATAGTTTCACTATTGTTAGAGTCATCAACAAATATATATTGATCACTTTCCATGTGTAAACTAGAGTACTTGCAAGCGTAAAAATGTTGACATCCACGAGTTACGGGGACCAGGTCTACTCAGAGGCCAAGGACAACCAAAGTGAGGAAATAAGAGGCCTTCAGAATGTGGTTTGTGAATAGAATACTATTGCCCAGGCATTAAGAAGGAATTATAACAATTTCGGGGGGAACAGGGCCAGCTTCTGAAATGGCTTAGGGCTTGTAGTCAAAAGAGGCCCAGTAGGAATATAAAAGGAATGAAAAAGCTGGCATGGCAACCCATGATGCAGTCCTCACAGCTACGAGGTACCTCTTGCCACATCTCCTGCTCATGTGTCATCATCAGCTGCAATTCCTGGCAGGCTGAAGACTTCTACCTTCAAGTGTCAACCATCAAGTCTTCCAACTTCTTTGTCTCAAGGCTTTTTCCAAAGCCTCAGTATCTCTGCTCTGCATACATGTAGCTGGAAGTGTGCCCCAGAAGGCATTCTCAACCAAAGAGTGAGGGACAAGTGATCCCACCTCACCACCACTCCCCCACCCCGGCTCCGCCTTCCTTCAGAGGGGCATTCTACAGAGGGTCCCCAGCAGAACTGAGCCCCAGTTGCCCACAGTGGTGGCTAGCTGGATACTGGCCTTTTGCTTCTTCCCTGTTATTCTTTGCATTCTTATTCTGACCTCCTGGGGTCATCCCCCCAAATGAGTTATTGCACTAGGGTTTTTGACCCAGTCTTTGCCTTTGGGGGAACCCAAACCAAGACAGTCCTACTCTCGGTGAAGGAGGAATAGGATCAACTGAAAAAGCAGGTTGAAGTTTTAGACTCAGTCAGGCCTGCTTGAAAAGAATAGGGTGCCAGAGAGAAGTGGGTCTATCATACGTGTGCAGGGGAGAGTGGACAGAAATGCTTCTGTTATATTTAAGGCCTACCCAAATCAGAATGCCTTCCTTCTCTGTACCTGACTATACTTTTATCTTTTTCTTTTTACTGGAGTGAGAAGGGCACCTAAAAACAGAGACCAAACCATTTCACTCTCACTTTATTCCGTATTAAATGCAGTGTCACACAATGACCAGATATTACAATCTGAGCTTTAAGCTCTTTACCAAAATTGAGATTATTTGGTGTCCAACCAGTCCTAGATTCCAAAATAAAGATGGCTCCTCTTGTGAGGAATAAAGTAGAGGAGACCTAAGGCTTTGTCCACAGCCTGTAATCAAGCTCCTGGAGAGTTTCCAGAGCAGCTGTTTCAATAAAGGACTGGGCAAGGGTCTGTTTTGGCTACTTTACCTTCTTTAGGGCAAAAATTATTAGCCCAAGTATAATTATCTTAACTTTCCTTGGTGTACATGGGTCAAATTTCTTCCTAAACGTGTATTTCAAAAGAACAAGCAAGCGGGAGTTCTGAACAGAGAGGCATTGAGCAGTCTTTGCAGATGTTTTATGTTCTCCCTTGAGGAAGATAAACAGCCCATCTTTCTAGAGGAAGCACAGAGACCTTGGCAGTACTGTTCTTTCTTTTTTTTTTTTTTTTTAACATCTTTATTGGAGTATAACTGCTTTACAATGGTGTGTTAGTTTCTGCTTTATAACAAAGTGAATCAGCTATACATATACATATGTTCCCATATCCCCTCCCTCTCGCGTCTCCCTCCCACCCTCCCTATCCCACCCCTCTAGGTGGTCACAAAGCAGGCAATACCTTTCTTGAGAACAGAGGTTAGTTTGCTAATGCTACTCATTCTCCAGGAGAAGGGAAAAATTAGCTTTAGGGATGTTTGGACCCAGCTAGGGAGATTTTATCAAGAACATCTCATAACATACTGTCATTCAAGAAGCACAAATTCTTCAAAGCCTGGAAAGTGCAAAGTCAAACGGAAAAAGTAAGATTTTAGGGATGAGACAAGGTCAGGAGACTTATCAGTGCTCATCGGGGCCCACAAGACATGGGCTTTGAAAGCATCAATAACTAGTTTCAGTTCAGTCCAGCTGAAACAAATGTGGAAAGAACTGGAAACCTTCTCAGGGAGGCAGGAGTCACAGGCCTAAGAAATTTCAGAGAAGGAGGTAGCCATTGTGGTAAAAAAGCATGGAGATCATGGTAGGTATTAAACGATGCAGAGGAAAAAGCAGGGAAATCAAGACCACACGCTGGTTGAAAGTTGCTGGTAACTATTCATTCAGTGTTACAGGTGTTAAAGCTATGAATAAGACCAGTGAGGCCCTTTATTCTTTTTTTCTTTTGGCTGTACCACTTGGCTTGCAGGATCTTAGTTCCCTGACCAGGGACTGAACCTGAGCCCTTGGCAGTGAAAGTGCAGTCCTAACCACTGGACCACCAGGGGATTCCCAAGGCCCTTTATTCTGAAAAGAGAGAAAGAGAGCCCTCTTTGCTAGTTTCACAGATTACCTTTTTATGTTCAACCATTTGTAATATTATACATTTTTGGTGGATTTAGCTGAAACTCAAGTCTAGATGTTAATGAGAATTCCATTGACATTTCAAGCTAATGTTTATAAAATAACAGATCTTTGATCTTAGGTTTATATCTTTTGCTAGGCCCCTAAAATCTTGATAGTAAAATTGTTTCCTGTTTTTGAGTTAAGTGATCAGCAACTGGTTTGAGTACTTACTGTATGCTCACCCAGTGTGGGGACGATATGGAAGATTTAGAGGTGGGAGCCTTTCTTCAATTTTGAGCTGGGCACATTGTTGCCGGAAAAAAAAAGAAAAAGGTTACATTCCCCAGCTCCCTTGTTGCTAGGTATGGCCTTGTACTTCTGGCCACTGAGATATAAACAGTGAAAAGGAGCTGACTCAGTTGGGAGGGGCCCTTTTTCCGCCCTTTTGTTTTTATTCTGCTCCTTCCAAAAGGACTGAAATGCAGATATGAAAATGGAGCTCCAGTTGCCATCTTGGACCATAAGGTGACCCTGAGGATAGAAAACACAGGCTGAGGATGGTGAAGCAGAGAGACAGAAGGGTCCCTGAAAGCATCTTGAGCTTCCATGTTAATCCTAGATGAACTATTTCCAGTTTTCTTTACCCAAGAAAAAAAAGAAACGCTTATCTTGTTGAAGCCACTTCTAGTTTAGGCTTTCTGTTACTTGTAGCCAAATTCATTGCAATTTGTAGCAGATACAGTTAGGGTGCTATACACTTTTTGTGTATTTACATATTTACGTACGAGCGATAGTACTTTCATATTAAAAGATGGCCTACTATTTGCAGGCCTGGGCAATTGTTCTTTGTCTTTTCTTTCAATGGAGTAGCTCAGGGAAGCTGAAGAGAGCCCCCTTGCGCCACTATCCTTCTTTATTTTCTTTTACACTTGCCTTGTTTTTTCTCCCACGATTATAATTTCCTCCCTCAACTGGGAGCAGTTACAAAGCTGAAGGAAGAGGTTGGGATTGGAAGAATGAAGGTGAACAGGAGGAAGATACTGGGGACTTGACAACTGAGCTGGATACAGATTTTATAGTAAATGGCTCACTCCACTCTTATCAGCTGAGACCAGAATCAGGTTTGTTATTGAAGGAGAAAAGGTGGTGCTCACACTTGGGTCAAAATGTGTTCCTTTTCTTTCCCCCTTTTATTGGTCTTTCACTGACTTTTTTGGGAACCAGTCACCCTAGCCAAGAATCCCTAAGAATCTCGGGAATAGATATTTACTCCTCATTATAGATATGCTGTTTCTATTGATATGCTGTCTGAGCGTTCTTTTTTCCTGAGGAGTGTAAATTCCTTTAAGAGAAAAAAAAAAAAAAAAAATATATATATATATATATATATATATATTCCAATATATCTCATACCCACTCCCCAACTGATTCTGCAAAGCTGGGGAAGGGCCTAAAGAGAGGAATGGGGAAACTGTAAAGAGAATCACTATTAAACAGTGAAAGCAGGTTTGGTGCACAGAAGAAATCTTTAACTGTGGGCACCCTCTCCTGCAGAGACCTTTGCTCCTAACTTCAAGAGAGGCTCCAGCTGTTGATTTCTGTTTAGAAAGTTTTAGAAACAAAGAAGCAGCAGAATTCTAAGTTTTCCTACTGAAGTAAAAAAGCAAAAAAATTTTTAAAAGAGGAGTAGCCAAGACTTTGGCCTACGTGAGATGCCACCAGTAGAAACTTGAGATCAGCCAACCTGCTCGTGACTTCCTCACCTTTTAAATATCTCATATCCTACAGTACTACAAGATTTCTGCCTAATTAAATGTTCTGCTCCTGTATCTGTCACCTCCATTCTCATGCTCACAATCTTGACTCTAGTGCCTACAATAGCCTTCCTTCAAACCACTTCCTCCCCTTGTCCAAAACACCCTGCACCCCAACTCCATGCCCTGCCTCTTTTCTCAGTGGACCCTTGGCATACCTCACTCAGAACCCTTACCATGTTATCTGGAAGGATCCGTTTGTGTATGTTTTCTTATTTAAATCTGCACCTTGAGGGACTTCCCTGGCGGTCCGGTGGCTAAGCCTTCCCGCTCCCAATGCAGGGGGCCCGGGTTCAATCCCTAGTCAGGGAACTAGATCCCACACGCCACAACTAAAAGATCCTGCATGCCGTAACTAAGACCCATGCAGCCAAAAAAAAAAAAAAAAAAAAAACATTCTTGTAATCCAAAGGCTTATTATCTCCACACAAGTATAGAAACTGATATAACAGAATTAGGTTTTCAACAAGGGATACAGACTTTACTTCAGTTATTCACTACTTTAATATAACTACTATCATCACTTTTGTGTATTCCTTTTCATTTGCTTACTTTTGCATATTTTCTACATTAAGCTGGTTGTGCATTTTCCTCTGGAATTAGATTTAAATCTGCAAAATTATTTTAATATTTATTTACTTAATATTTCAGAATTCTTCAACATAAAAAGCAAAAAAAAAAAAAAAAAAGACTCTGCACTTCCACTGCAGGGGGCGTGGGTTCAATCCCTGGTTGGGGAACTAAGATCCCACATGCCGTGCGGCACAGGTAAAATATATATATACATGTAAAAATCTGTACCTTGAGTGCCTAGCCCTTTGCCTAGCATAGAGTAGCTCCTCCGTGAATATTTCTTGACCTTGAGCAGGAGTGATAATCAGTCACAACATCTGCCAAAAGCTAAGTGACCAGTTATCAGTTGTAATGTACTAGTTAAAAAAGACATCCCTGAAATTAAAAAAAAAAAAATTTTGTGCAAGACAGAGAGAGAAAATTACCCAAAGCTGGAAGATATAAATTTGAACACAGCTGGGAACTGTGAATGGGAAATAAATAAGTAAAACTCTTTGTTGATGTTATGAAAGGTCTTTCACGATGGATCATCAGAAGCTTCAACAGTCGTGATATGTGCTAATACTAAAGATAGCACAGTGGAGTGGTTTAGAGCATGTGCTCAGGAAATGGACTTCAAAGTTCGTATTCCAGCTGTGTAAACCTAGGCAGATTACTTAACTTCTCTGTTTCTGTAGCTCCATCATTTGTAAAATGCAGATTCTACTAATGCTTTCCGAACGTTACGAGAATTAAAGGAGTTAATATAAATAAAGCACTTAGAAAAGTGGCTAGTGCACAGAAAGAGCTATATAAAATTTTACTACTATTGTTATTATTGTTCCTGTTATAATTCCTCATCCTAAAGCATGGCCTATGACAACAAGAAGAAGGAAAAGTGATGGAGGGCTAACATACTTATATAAGTAAATACTAAGAGCTATGTGGATAAAGATGGCAATGTGGGCCATTCACTACTTTAAATTTAGATCTCTTAAAATTGTACTTTTATAAACTCTTTGCTGTGAGGGTAAACCCACAGAAGAAGAAAGCACAGATTCCTTTGTCCCCACGCCCCTACTTTCCCCTTCTATGTGTGTCCTTGCCAAATTCTGTGATTTATCATTAAGTACAAATTATTATTTAAGTGCATAAAGATCCTTCTGACATAAATTGGGAATCATATAGAAGTTGTTTTAAGAACATAAAACTAGACAATTAGAGTTTCTTTATTACTTGCTTTTGAACTCATAATCTCACTGGAGTTCTTAATTAAGCCAAGTTTGGGAATACAGTTTCCAAATCTTGGTCTAAAGACTTTTTGTTGAAACACCTTCATAATCCTTATTTGAATTTATATTAGTAAGCATTTATATAATCTGTGACTTATAATTCTGAGATAGCTGGTCCTTTTGACTTCTGGGGACATTAGAAGTACGACAACGTTTCTAGCTCTGAGTACTTACAGATCTTTTTTTCTTTCTTCTTCCTTTTGATAAGACTCATAATAGGATACTTTAATTTTTGGTTAGTTCCCCTTGGTCTTCTTCTCTGTGAAAACTCTTTCCTTCCATTATGATCAATTCAACAAATATTTAACAGTCATCTAATTTTATGAAGGGGTATAAGGTTTATAAAGGAAGTTTCCATGTCTGTCATGTGGCTGCTATAACTCCAGTGCCAACCAAGGTGCGTTGCACATAATGGGTGCTCGAAAAGTATTTCGTAAAGAGATATGAATAAAGATCCTATACTGAAGCAGTGGAGGATAGTAGAACCATATAAGTTTTAGATATGGGTTCAAATCTCAGTTTTCCAAATTATTATGTATGTGATCTAAAGCAAGTTGTTTAACAAACTCATTTTTTCTTGTAAGTGGAAATATCTATTTCATTAGGATTATGAGAATTTATCAAGATAATAGTTTATTAAAACTCCTCCTGAGTGTATAGTGGGTATCAGGGACTGTGTTTCAAAATATAGGTCTTTAAAAGTTGAGGGGATTGCAATTCCTGTTCTTAAGAAAGTTCCATATAATAATAACACAGGTCACAGAATATGGACATGTTATGGGTGTTCAGAGTAGGGAGAGATGACTGTATTTGAGGGAATCAGGAAACGAGTTGACATATGAAATAGTCCTTGAAGGAGAATTAGGATTTCAACAGTTGAAATGTGAGGCATGTCCAGATTAAACAGAGAACATAAACAGGGAGCAAAAAGGTACTGAGTGTGACTGAAAAAAGGTCAGTTACTCTTTTGGCTGAAATGTAGGGTTGACACAGGAAGTAGTGAGAGATAAACAAGAAATGTGGGGTAGGGCCATATTGGGGTTGCCAATTTCTTTAATTCAATAGACAATGAGCAACTCTTGGTAATTTGGGGGCAGGCCAACGCAATAATAGGATTGGAAGGTGGAAGCACCTAAGCGTGGAGAGACCAGTTAGGAGAGGCTATTGCATAATTTCAGGCAAAAGATAATAAAGGTCTGCAGCAGGGAGGGGTCAGAGGGAAAGCAGACACGACAAAGGAGACACATTTCAGAGCGAAGCGACAGTCTGTGCCTAGTGCCTTGTGCTGTAGGGAGAGAGGGAGAGAAGGGGGGAAGAGGAGGAGGGAGAGAGGGAGGGAGAGAGAAACCCCATGACTGGAGCCATTTACACTATTTACAGGAATGGGTAAATCACAGGGAAGTGTCGGTTTGGGTTTCGGAAATGGGTCAGCTTGAGGTTTGGGAGTGCTTCTTGCTGCCACCTTCCCTTTTGTACATCCTGGTTTTCAGGGCCACCTCCACCTCTCTCCACTAAGTAATTGTGCATTCTATCCTTGACCTGACCCTGCGTTTATCTTCACGCCCCAATTCTGCTCCCTACTACTCCTGGCCATTGTACTCTCACAGCCACAATGACCCCAGCTCAGGTCCTGGGCTGTAGGACACTCCACCCGCCAGATCCCCTATCGTCTTCGCCTAGGCAGCTTCCATGCTTGCGCCCCCACGGCTCTGTGACCAATAGGCAGGCCCTAGTGCTGGGATTCTACTGGCTATTGGTTGGCTGAGCCATGGTGAGAGATGGTGCGGTGCCCGTTCTCAGCACGGGTGAGAGCTGTGGGCGGTTGTTAAGGCGACCGTTCGTGACGTAGCGCCGTCAGGCCGAGCAAGCACCAGATGATTGGCTAGGCGATCGGACGATCCTTCCTTATTGGTCACAGGCTCGTCCGGCTCCGAGCGTGCGTAGAAGCAAAGGTTTCTTCCGCTCCGCGTCTTCGTTGACTGGAGACGCGCGGAGCGCCAGCTCCCGGGGACTGTGGCCTCTGGTGAGATCGGGAGGTGAGGAGGGCGGCGGTGGGCGGGAGCGGGTTAGGGT
>NW_006788448.1:1332823-1342952 GCF_000442215.2 Lipotes vexillifer | reverse complement strand
TCTCCATCTGTGGACCGGCGGGGCGTCGCCGCGTTCGCTGGCCCTGTCCGAAGTCGGCGGTGCTGGCCAAGCAGTCGCGATCGTCGGGGCGGAAAGGGTGTCAGGCAGGGTGATCTCGGAGTCCCCTTGATTCGAGGAATGCTGGTGGGCTGTGGGGCGGCCAGGGCCGCAGGTGGGGGAGGGAACGCGAGAAGGTCTATCAGGTGTGGGCGTTCACGCCCAGGCTTGCAGTTATCACTGGGCTCACGCCCTGGCGCTGCTGTTCGTCAGCACCTTAAATGCTGCTGACTTAGCTCAGAGCCGCGAAAGAACCGTGGATCTGCATAGATGCGTCTGGTTATTTCCAGGAGAAACGGATTGAGAGGATGCAGAGCCCAAGGTAGAGACTTGCCCGAAGACTTCAACGATTCTTCCTCTCCTCCGTCTCCTTTTTTTTTTTTTTTTTTTTGTCAGGGGGCGTAATCTCCTTGGTGCTGATTGCTGATGTCCTTTAGTCCAAACCTTGTAGGTTTTTCGGAATATTTGGTTTTGGTATTTTGATAAGGAAGAACGTACCTTGGAGACTCACAAAGAGAACAGTCAGTTTTTGCAGTAGGAGGAGGTTGATGTACTTCATCTTAAATGGTCGTTTGAAATTTTTCAGGTCTTTGAGGACATGCCTTCTTAGACTTGGTCCTGAAAAGTCATGGGAAACATCTGTTTCCAAGCCGTACTAAGTAATCGTGTAAAATTTTAGCATCACGCAATGTAGAGAATGTATTTTTTTTGTTTGCTTGTGAATTGATTTTTTTCTCCGTGCAATGAAAGACATTTTTTGATTTAGAGGTAATCTAGAAAGGCCCAGAGTGTATTTTGGGCATAGACTGGATTGTGAGGGCCTGCTTAGTGGTAGCGTCTTTCCAATTTGTGATAAACTTGGCAGTAAAGACAATGGGAGTTAGTAATATGAAGGCTTAAAAAATGTGCAAAGATTACATCATTAACATGTGAAAACGGTTGTGTGTGTGGCATAAGCATTTCAAGATGAAGTGTGTGTGCACGCATGTGCATGTGCTCTTTTTATTCTTGTGTGATCCAGTTTCTAGGCCATGGATAGAGTAACACATCTATATCACTATTTAGCTTAACCATATGAAATTGCTGATATTTGACATTTGACCATTTTTGCCATACAAAAAATAGCAGTTTCATATGGTTCACTTAATACTTGCCTTTGTTAGAGAACTTTGGAGCTCTAGCTTCATAAGTGAATAAAAAGATAGGTGACTTACACAGAGGCACACCATGTCATAGAATTGGGTGTAGAATCCAGGTTTCCTGATTCCAGTGTGAGAATTTTTTTTTTCCATAGGATACTGGGTTGAGCAGCAGAATTCTCGATCCTGTTGGAATAAAAATGACTCAGTACAAGACATGGTTTATTTATTTATTTGTTTGTTTATTTATTTTTGTCTGGGTCGGGTCTTTGTTGCTATGCATGGGCTTTCTCTACTTGCGGTTGAGCGAGGGCTGCTCTTCGTTGTGGTATGTGGGCTTCTCATTGCGGTAGTTTCTCTTGTTGCAGAGCATAGGCTCTAGGTGCACGGGCTTCAGTAGTTGTGGCTCACGGGCTGAATTCAGTAGTTCTGGTGCATGGGCTTAGTTGCTCCGTGGCATGTGGGATCTTCCCGGACCAGGGCTCGAACCTGTGTCCCCTGCATTGGCAGGCGGATTCTTAACCACTGCGCCACCAGGGAAGTCCCCTACATGGTTCTTACCTTCAAAGAGACAAAATGTACACAGCAATTAATATGAGAACAGTGTAAGATAGTGTATAATCAAATACTGGAATGTGTAGCACAGGAAGAGTGCTGAGTGGGAGGAAAGAATCAGAGTAGGATGCCAAAGCATCTTTTTCTGCAATTGGCCATAGTAGGTGGTTTTTGTAGCATATTGAATTAGAGTTTGGGGATTCAATTTAATTTGAATTATCCATTCTTTTGAATAATCTGTGAAACGTTTGCAGCATACTTCAGTCCGAATAAGCAAGGCATACGTTGCCTAACTTGATTTTTTAAACTAAAATTATTTTTTATTGCAGCATGGCCTAAATACTGTACTTTGAATTGGCATGAGCTGTCTATTGCCTGCTAGTGCCACTTGCAACTGCTAATGAAGTTGGAAGATTGGATTCCATGGCATTTAAATGATTGCATAATCACAGGGAAATGGGGAGGGTGCTAGTGGGAAATGTGCAGTCATAGTTACTTTTGACACACCTTTGTACATTTGGTTACTCATTTTGTATTTCCAAATAGGTGAGGTTCTCTGTGTTTGGAGATGGTTTATGGGATCATGTCACGGGATCATGTGTAAATCTTTTCCGGAATGTTGCAAAGATGACTTTACACCTAGGAAAGAAATGTTCCAGTATTGACAATGCTATGATGAAGCTTTTGAGGGAAAACATAATGTCCCTAATATATAATTATAGATTAATAATGCTAAACCTATTTGTGATCAAATTGGGGTGCCTTCTTGCTAGCAGCTCAGATTTTAATTCAACCGAATTAACTTTTTAATAGTGAAGAATACATTTTCTTGTTAAGGGGATATTCTAAATTGAGAGGGCTTGGGGGGAGAGAGTGTTAGAAACTTTGACCTAGTTTCAAAATGTGGTTTTAGTTAATTCATTTTCTGCAACACTGATGCTAGTTGATCCTTTAGACGAGTTTATAGGGTTTTGTTTTTTTGTTTTTAAATATAAGGAAGTTATGTGATAGAAGGCTGTCATGAAAATCTAGGCTCTTATGAGGCTTTTAGTTGAAATGAAGTAGAGTTCAAATCTAAGATATGATTAATATTCTCCAATACTTTAAGTCCAAGTCCCTGCTAATTTAATAGAAAGTATGTTCGTTATTGTTCATTTTCCAGGATAGTATAGGAAACGTATAGCCTCTCTTCCCAACTCCATCCTCCCTTAATATGTTCTCTGAATGCAGAGAACTGGGGGGCTTGAATTGGGGGAGTTATATCCATATCTTTAAAAAAGTCATCTTTAGGTCTGTTTCAAGATGCATGCTACTGTAGCTTAAGAATTTATTTTTAATTAGCAGGTATTTGTTGAGCAACTGCTATGTATGAATGCAATGTGCTGGAGGATGAAATGAGCAATAGGCCTCAGGGAGGAAGGTTGAAAAAGCCTGAATAAACACAGGAAGATGCATGCCACATTTATACATTTCAGTGACCCGCCCGCCTTTTAAAATTGAGACCCACGATAAGAAATACATGTTATGTCGGAAGCCAGTACACTCATATGTATAATTTCATGAAATGTAATGTTTCAAAAAATAGTATACCCATACCACATGTCTTACCCACAGCTTTTTTCTCTTTTTCCTTTTATTTTAAAATATTTGTTCTGACTCATAAACTTGATTTCATGATCTCATCGATCCAGTGAAGGGTTGTGACCTGTGGTTTGGAAACCAGGTATCTGTTTGGTGGCCTGGTGTGGCTGAAATGTAGAGAATAGAGACCATTGAGTGATGCAGTGAGAGGTGACGCTTAGTAATTGCTTTGGTTTGTAAAAGCATCTCTTATTTTCTTTTCCCTAACACTTTAAATAGATTAATGCTTTATTTTCCTTAATTTGGTGCCTTTTTATTTTCTTTCTTCAATAAATGAATCACTTTCTTAATTATTACCATAAATGTGAGATTCATTTGAATTCTTGATAGTCTGTCAATCAGTGGCCTTAAAATTAAATCTTAATTGATTTTTATGGGTAGTTAATATGCTTTATCATAAGCATTAATTTTAGTGTAAGAAGGCTTGCAACTATATTAGAGATTAATAACTATACTAGATTTTTTTTAAAAATCAATATCAAAATTATTATTACTATTATTTAGCCAGCAAACATGGAAAAGTTTTGCCATGGTAGTCATTAGGTCAAAGTAACCCATATTCTGTTGGGAATTTTTCAATGCTGTAGATGTCTACTTTGGCCAGCCATCCTCTTATTCTAGTACTGTTCCAGCATTTTTATTAAATGCTGTTAAAGTTTGGGAAAAGACCTCTGGTGACAGCAACATTAGGAAGGTTTATTAAACATTTTGCTAGTGACATATGATGCCATGTGTTTTATGGAATGGAAAAGTCTAATGGACTCCTGCCCTTGAAGAGCTTTATAAACTAAGATAATGATTTACAGGAGGACACTGAACAAGTAGATTGTTTGGTATTTACCTTTTGCATAACTAGAATGTAGAGAATGAAGAGGGTGCTTATATGCATTTTGTGTCAGGGTAATCAGGAAATAAATGTGAATGGTTGTTCCTCCCTTTTGTTTAGTGTTTTATTGCTCTTCTCCTTGCCTCAGGTAATAATCGGGCTGAGGTATTATTTGTTTTGATCTTAAATGCTCGAATTCATACAACTGGTAAGAAAAAGCTGCTTTTAAGTTGTTTGTTAGTGAATAATAGAGGATTTAAGTGTTGTGAGTAAAGAAGTAATAACAGTCCTCTTATTTTAATTTTGTAATTATTTTCCAGAATTATAAGGAATACTGTCAAATAGTTTTATTCTTAATATACAATATGCTGCATACAAATCAGGGTTTACAATGCACTTTTCCTCAAAATGTTTTCCTAAGAATACAGTGAGCTGTATACTAAGTTTTCATACTTGATATTCCTTCCAGGATCCAAGGATTCTTCAGCTACAATGTTGTCAAGACTTTTCCGAATGCATGGCCTCTTTGTGGCTTCCCATCCCTGGGAAGTCATAGTGGGGACAGTGACACTGACCATCTGTATGATGTCCATGAACATGTTTACTGGTAACGATAAGATCTGTGGTTGGAATTATGAATGTCCAAAGTTTGAAGAGGTTTGTGAGATTAATCTGATTATTGACTAAATACATTTTGAATTTCTAAAGAGTGTCTCCTTTTAGAGACCACATAATCAAAAAAACTTATGAGTAAAATTTTTATTTCAGTATTCATAACTTTCACTTACTTATATAGTATGGAAATGCACTGGAAATACTTTGCTTTTGCTTTTGGTATACAAATGAGTGTAATTGACTTTACTTGAGAAATATGGCTTTCATAAGTGACTAACAGTGAAAAATGATCGGCTTAAACATTAGATTGTTTAAAAATTGGGAGTAAATTTTTGATTTGCATTATAATATTTTATTTGACTTGTGCCTAAATTTATACTATCATGATGATATGTAAGCTAATGATGCATGCAAAATAAAAATTCTTATTTTTGATTTGGATTTTTCTTTTCTATCTCTCCCAATAGGATGTCTTGAGCAGTGACATCATAATTCTGACAATAACACGATGCATAGCAATTCTGTATATTTACTTCCAGTTCCAGAATTTACGCCAACTTGGATCAAAATATATTTTGGGTAATAATTTTATATATTAACCTTTTTGTGTGCTTTCAAATTTTTGATTTACTGTGGAAATTTACCTGTTTATTTAAATCATGTGTGTGGAAATGTGTGTGCCGCATGTATTCAACAGTTTCATTTCTTTTTATTCAAGTTAGACGTTCTGCTATTTGAGACCTTAATAATCTGGAGAAAATAGTATTATTTCTCTCAGAATATCGTATGGGACTGTATGTTATTGTGTGTGTAAAAAAGGCTGAAGTCTTTTCAGTTTGCTGAATTTTGTCATTTTAGGTATTGCTGGACTCTTCACAATTTTCTCAAGTTTTGTATTCAGTACAGTTGTCATTCATTTCTTAGATAAAGAATTGACAGGCTTGAAGTAAGTATTTAAGCATAAATATACTTTCTTTCAAAATATATTGTTAAGAACTGTTCTTCTCCATGATATAAAGCATTATAGTATATAAATTATCAAAAGTTTATAGAAAATATGGGAAAATTTTTCATGTAATCATTTAGCTAATTTTAATACCTGTTAATGTTTTAATATATATCCTGTCCCACTTTTTTATAAAGAAAACTTCTGAGATCATACTGTATATACTGCCTTATAATTTTTATGCTTTATAATAGTTTATCAACATCTTTGCATGTCCTTAATGCTAAACTAAATTATTTGTAATAGCTGTCTAGTATTCCCCTATCCTCTAGGTTGGATTGTTAGGTTATTTAATTTCCCCCATTAATAATAACACTGTGATAAATGTGTTTGTAGCTAAATTTTTGTTTGTATTCATAGTCATTTTCTTAGGATACATTCCTAGGAGTGAAACAGTGGCTGTGTAGGTTTTTAGGGCTTTTAAGTGCTGTTTTGCCAATTTGTTCTCTAGAAAGGTTGTTCAGTTTATTCTTCTATAGATAGTAATTAATGAAAAAAGAATTGCATACAGTATACAGGTTTCCCCTGCTATCCGAAAGTACAGCTTTCCTATGAAACCTTTTGTAAGTGAAGAAGCAATTGCCTTGGGACACATCTTTGAAGGGATGCACACAATAAATCAAGGTAAAGCACAGTGCTTACAGACACAGTTCAAAGCTATGGCAGCTTGGTGCTGAGATGCTAAGTGTAGTTCCCAGGCAGTCCCGTTCTCTCTGTCTGCTCCAGGTACCCACTGCCTCTATAACGGTTCCCTGCAAAACAAACACTGAATGCTGTTTTCTCTTTTCACCTTTTTTTGTCAAAGTGAAAACCTTGTTTGGATTTCTTTTGGTTAGCAAAAATGGTTACTATGTAGGTCTTTCATAAAAGTGAAGTGGCGTGAAGCAAACTTTCGAAAAGTGGGGGACACCTGTATTCCTCTTTTTCCCCCATGTTGATTCACAAGGACACATTTTTTTTTTTAACTAAGGATGATATTTTGCTATAGAATTATCAAAAGGTGTTTCTGTATAAATATATTTACATTTTTAACATTAAAAATATCCTTAAATATTTTGAGTGACTAATATATTTAGCTTTGAGGATGTCAAAGGAATATAGGTTATACCTTTTAGTCTGCAAAGAGGTAACACATGCCAGAGCTCATACAAGGCATGGGACGAGGGGTGGGGGGGAGTTTTGTTTTAGGAGGGGATTTTTCGGTAATATTTTTTCTTTTGTTAAATAATACCTGATCACCTTGTTTTCTTTTTTCTTCCCCCAGTGAAGCTTTGCCCTTCTTCCTACTGCTGATTGACCTTTCCAGAGCAAGTGCACTAGCAAAGTTTGCCCTCAGTTCCAACTCACAGGTATTATTTATAAGACATGAATGTTAGTAGTATCCTTTTTTTCAGATTGTTCACATTAATAGGAAAGATTAATAGAGTTTCTTCACAGTCCAAGATTCAGGAATTGCCTGCAATTTTGTCAAGTCCTAAGACTGGTCTTCCTAGGAGCCCTAGGAACTGTCCCATTTATCTGACAACTCAGTTGTAATTCCACAGCTTCTAGAATTTGGAATCTTCCCTATTTTCCTTTTTGAAGTTTTCAGAACGTAAGGTATTATGTCTTTTGGATAAATTGGAGTATCTACCTAGTGAAACATACCGGAGAACAGACAGGATCTAATGGAAGAATCTCAGGGTAGATTGATTTCTAAACCCCGTGAATTAACACTAGCATTATTTCCCATCTAAAGTTTTATCTTGGTGTTCATTAGTCACTTTAAAGAACGTAACATTTTTAATAATACTGAGTAACTGAGTATAAAATATCGTGTACTTCTGCCCTGATTATGTATTTGATGAATATTTATGATCATTTGAACATTTTGACAAGGATATTTAGGTTTCATAATAGTAATATGATCTCAGAAAATTTGCAACTAAGAACTTCTGTCATTGGTAGCCAAAGTATAAAATGTAGGATTTATGTGGGATTTAAATGGCAGGATTAATGCACCACTTCAAAGGACTCTTCCTAAGAAATATCTCGTTCAGTGGGCAGGGAAAGCAGGGCAGTGTACATATTATTCTTTCTTTAGTCCTCTATATTATCCTTTGTATCTGGAATGCCTGTTAGTCTTAGCATATTGTGTATTTTATTCTTAATATAGTAAATTAGGTTTAGTAGAAGCCCTGGGATGCTCTAACATTTTTAAAAGTTACTTTGTACCTTACCCTCATGATATGTTTGGTCTGTGTTTTAGGATGAAGTAAGGGAAAATATTGCTCGTGGGATGGCAATTTTAGGTCCCACATTCACCCTTGATGCTCTTGTAGAATGTCTTGTGATTGGAGTTGGTACCATGTCAGGTTTGTAAACAGTTTTTAATATATTTTAAAATGAGTTTGTAGAAGAGAAAAAGGAATATATTAAATTGTATCAATTACTCTTAAATTCTGACTTTTAAAAGTCTGACATTACTCTTAAAATTTTTTAATTGTGTGAATATGTGGGTATATCTGATCTGACCATATGTCTGTCTGCTTTAGCAAAAACTTAGTAGGTTACCTATTTCTTTTTTTTTTTTTACATTAATTAATTATTTTAAATATTTGGCAGCATTAGGTCTTTGTTGCTGTGGGCGGGCTTTCTCTAGTTGCATTGAGCGGGGGCTACTCTTCCTTGCGGTGCGCGGGCTTCTCATTGCAGTGGTTTCTCTTGTTGCGGAGCACGGGCTCTAGGCACGTGGGCTTCAGTAGTTGTGGCATGTGGACTCAGTAGTTGTGGCTCGCGGGCTCTAGAGCACAGACTCTGTAGTTGTGGTGCACGATCTTAGTTGCTCTGCAGCGTGTGGGGTCTTCCCGGACCAGGGCTTGAACCCATGTCCCCTGCGTTGGCAGGTGGATTCTCAACCGCTGCACCACCAGGGAAGTCCCCTGATTTATTTTCACTCTTACTGTCTCATCATCTTTTCCTGTGCTCTACTTTTTTGATGACTTTAAGGTGTTTTTATTTGCTTTTTGGTTGGTTTTTAACCAAGATTGTATTCTAGGCTCATTTAGAAAGCATCTTCCAGCCTCTACCGTTGTCTGGACTAAATTAATGCCTTGGTTCCTTGTGTTTTAATTGTCATTTAGGAGACAGTGCAAAAGTCAGGAGGTGGACAGATCTAAGTTGGGTCCACCTAACTGAGTGGTTAGGAAGATTTAATCAGACAGTATGCAGTACATCTTAGCACTTAGCCAGCACTGACCTCAGCACATATGTTTCTTCATCCTTAATTGGATAGTAGAGAATTAGATATTAAATATCAAACACAGGACTCCATTATATAGGACAAAAATTATGGCCTCATATGGAAATTTGCCAGAATGAATATATCATGCTGTTGTCAAGGTTTCCTAATCAACTAAGACTAGATTTTATGGCTTTCTCATGAGGGTCACACTTAGTTAACTACTATTCTAGTGTATTTCCTGGTGCCTTAGTGCCCTCAATAAGGGGTTTCATTCTTTCAGAAGTATATTATCTAACTTTTAAGAGAGTAGTTAGTTGCTATTATTAGTTGAGGTTTGTTCACTAGATAGTATGTTAAATATATATAATGTTTCTTCTAACTTTCTGAGGGTAAATTTATTATTTATACAGTTATTTTACCTGTCATTCAAAGTTTATTTAGCAAAGATTTTTTTAAATTATTTTTTTTAATGTACATTTCTTAAAATTTACTTTTTGGGTATAGTTTTGAGTATTGACAAAGATGTAGTCATGTAACTGCCACCACAATCAAGAAAAAATGTTTTTGATCAGGTGAAAATATACCTATGTGATTTTATAGAAGCAGAACAGTATATAAGAAGATGAGAGGATTAGCTAGGAACTGGTAGTGGGCTGTGAAACCAAGGATTATTCATTTGAAACTGATGTGGAAAGCAGTGGAGACTGATGTGGAAAGTAGGGTGATGAGTTTGGTCATAAGTCAGAGCAGTGGACAAAGGAAGTGATTAGATTTGATGTTGGAAAAGCCAGCTAGGAGGCATTTACAGCCATACAGAAATGGTAAAATTAGGGATTTGGCTTAGGGTAGAATAAAAGGACAGATTTAACACATACTAACTAGGAAGTAAACCTTTGGAAAGCCAGTAAAAGAATTTTAAAAAGTCTTTACTTCTTGGAACTTGTAGATTGGTGCTTTCTCCTTGTAGTAAAAAAGTGGCACAAAGAGGCTGCGCCGCTGGGACAGAGTAAGGAAGAATGCCTGAAGAACCTATGACGACAGTAGTTACTGTTGTACAAAGGGAAAGA
>NW_006788448.1:1316097-1332791 GCF_000442215.2 Lipotes vexillifer | reverse complement strand
GGAAAGAGTAGGTAGCCAGGTGGTAAAAAGCAATGGTCAATATGGTTTTGATAGTCTCAAGTTTGAAAAGATTACATTTGGCTACTTTTTAAATATAGGTTGTTCATAATGCTTTTGTCATTGTAATTTTGTATTCTCTTGAATCTCTGCATTTGAGGGTAATAGCTATAGAATTTTTAGAAAATACAATGTATGCTTTTTTCCTATTATTTAGTCAAATGATCTATTACGATTCAGAAAATAAAATACAACATTGAGGGGTTTTTTTGTATTACTCTAGTTAGCAGTCTTTATGGGAGAAGGGAATCAGTTTTTATATGTATTTCAAAACATTTTTATATTTAATGTGAATAACATCAGAAATATGTTTTATATTTTATATTCAAGTTTATTTGTAAAGAGGGGGAGTAGGATTTGGTAATCTAATCTTTCCCCAGCTCTGTTCTCTTCTATTTGAGAAGATTACCAAGTGATACCGCAAGCATTTTGTAATGGAATATTTGTTAACTTTGGATCATGGGTTGCCTTTTTGCATTATATCATTTTTCAAAGAGATCAATGAAATGAACCAAAATTGTAAGAACATCAGTAGACACCACAGAGGTTATATTGAAAATAGAGCTGAGTAGTACACATAAAATATTTATTATGATACTATATCAGGATTGGTATAACTAGCAGTGTGTTTTTTACAAAAAGTCCTTGGTCCACAGGTGAATTGCTTTTGTGGTGATGAGTGGGATTGGATCAGTAGTATAATGGGGTGGGAGGAGTTTGCTCCATTAGAGTTGACCGTCCTTGATATCCTATCTCAAAACAGAGTACACCATTTGATCAAAGGGGATGATCAGACGGATATTAAACGCTGCCGTGCCTGGCATTGTGACGCTGGGGACATGGGAGAAGCCAAGGTCGCTGCCCTCAAGGAAGTTATCCTCTGTGTGCTCAGGCTTCACAGCACCTCTGAGTTTCTAATTCTTTTCCCAGTAGATGGCAAAGAGCTTAATATACTAATACTTCCACGTATTTGTCTACCTATAGAAAGAGTCCTCGTGATGTATGCAGCATCAGAAATACACATACTGCTTTACTAGCTAATGCATTTAATTTTTCTCTAACCAGGGGTGCGTCAACTTGAAATTATGTGCTGCTTTGGCTGCATGTCAGTTCTCGCCAACTACTTCGTGTTCATGACTTTCTTCCCAGCGTGTGTGTCCTTGGTTTTAGAGGTAAGAGCAGTTCTTACTTATATTAGTGGAAGAGTAATAGTTTTCATATTAGTTCACCTAAAGAAAATTAGCACCTTCTAACGTAGTGCTGACTTACTTTGTAGCTTTCTCGGGAAAGCCGCGAGGGTCGTCCAATTTGGCAGCTCAGCCATTTTGCCCGAGTTTTAGAAGAAGAAGAAAATAAACCAAATCCTGTTACTCAGAGGGTTAAGATGATTATGGTAATTATACAGTTTTATTCTTCTTTCATTATTTTTGGTTCCAGTATCATATTCCGCTTTTCAATTTTTTTTCCTTCTTGTTGTCTTTGTGCAATTTTTGGCTCTTTCACTGATGTTCCTCTTCCCTTTTTTTTTTTTCTATCTTTTTTTCTCATTTCTTTGAGGCCCCTGGTTTTCTCTCTGCCCTAAATAGATTTTTCAAGTTCTTCCACTTTATCTCTCTTTGAAAACCTGTTCGTTCTTTTTGGAACGTTTTCAGCCATTCAATGGGGCCATTGCTTTAGTCAGTCACATAGCAAGCCTGGGTCTTTCTTTTCATGGTAAGGGAGGCCATGGGAGGATGGTAGTGTTTAATTATCCAGTTGTACAGGATGAGTTTAGGTTCCATTGATATGCAGAGGATACATGATTTTTACATTTTTATTTCAGTCTCTAGGCTTAGTTCTTGTTCATGCTCACAGTCGCTGGATAGCCGATCCTTCTCCAGCAGACAATTCTAAGGTTTCTTTAGGATTGGATGAAAATGTGTCGAAGAGAATTGAACCAAGTGTTTCCCTATGGCAGTTTTATCTCTCTAAGTAAGTTCCCTGAGCCCTACTTTGTTGTCTATGAATCATAGCACTCTATGCTACTGAGAGTTTAGGTGTGCCTTTTGTATTTGAGTAATAACATTTTAATTTGCTTTCTTTTATTCAGAATGATCAGCATGGATATCGAACAAGTTATTACCCTAAGTTTAGCTCTCCTTCTGGCTGTCAAGTATATCTTCTTTGAACAAGCAGAGACAGAATCTACACTCTCGTTAAAAAACCCTATCACATCTCCTGTAGTGACCCAAAAGAAAGTCGCAGACGATTGTTGTAGACGTGACCCTATACTGGTCAGAAATGACCAGAAATTCCATGCAGTGGAGGAGGAGGCCAGGATAAACAGAGAAAGAAAAGGTGAGTTCTTATTCTCTTCATTTTCCATTCTTCCACTGTTGATTTGTCAAGAAGTCGAGTCATTTTTAAAAGTTCAGTGTTGTGAGATTTCTTTTGATCTCTTGAACAGTTGAGGTTATAAAACCCTTAGTGGCAGAAACTGACACCTCAAACAGAGCTACATTTGTGGTTGGTAACTCCTCCTTACTCGATACTTCACTGGAACTAGAGACACAGGAACCTGAAATTGAACTTCCCATGGAGCCGCGGCCTAATGAAGAATGTCTACAGATACTTGGGAATGCAGAGGTGAGAAAATAAAACAAACTCAAGCTGGTATCTTTCTTAAGAAAAGGAGATTTTTTATTAAAGGAAGGAAGTTATAGCTACTGAGTACCTAAGTTCTGGGCACACTGTTGCATGGTTTACAGGTACTGGTCTTATTTATTTATTCCCTACAACCTTGTAAGATAGGTGGAATTTTCTCCATTTTTCAGATGAGAAAATGTAAGCTCCAGGAGGGTTAATTAAGTATGTCCCAAAGTAAAACATCTAGGAAATGGTAAAGCTAGGATCAAGAGTCCAAGATTTACTGACTCAAGTGTCACAGTGCTCTTTCTACTTTATTACTGTTTATTAAAGAGATGAGCAACTGCTGTATTCTCGTATGTGTTAAGGCCTAGGAAAGCTTTCACACAGAAATGAACTTCAGAGAAAGAAGAAGGGTTTTGGGGGCTTTTTGTTTGTTTGGTTTGATTTTTTAAAGTTAGCTTGATGCTCCTGAGGAGGCTTATTTTCTTTCTGATGTTTGAACAGGATGTCCTGCCGACCGTCTGCTCATGAGTTAGCGTGACTATTGTGTTCTATCCGTATCTGCTTACTCTGGTTCATTCCTAATTTATGTGCATATGAGTGAGAATAGATTGTGTTTTTCTTCATCAATTTCCTTTCCCTCATTCTTATTAACATGTGTACCAGTATCTCAACTGTCATGCTGTATTACAAAACTTATAGGGTGGGTGTCAGAATCTTAATTGGAATTTTTTTTTTCTATGAACATCACTTGAAAAATTTAGTGTTTTGGTTTAACATTTGTTTAGTTTTCACATTTTTGTACAGAATTTGTTTTTATTTTGATGTTCTTATTTCTACTTAAATCATCTCCTTCTTTAGAACTTCGAATTCCTTTGGGTTCTTAAAGTACTTGTGTTTTAGTTCTATGGAGAGCACTGTTTGTATTAAAATGGTCTATTTATTATGAAGAGTATGAAGTGTGGTTCTTCAAGTCTTTTTTCATTTCCCTCTATCCAACCCCCTTCTATTTTTTTTCCCATTTCTTTAGAAAGGTGCAAAATTCCTTAGCGATGCTGAGATCATCCAATTAGTCAATGCTAAGCATATCCCAGCTTACAAATTGGAAACTCTGATGGAAACCTATGAACGAGGTGTATCTATTCGTCGACAGTTACTTTCCAGAAAACTCCCAGAGCCTTCTTCTCTCCAGTATCTGCCTTACAGGGACTATAACTACTCCTTGGTATGTTATTTTCTTGATTTGAGCACCTTTGCTTTGTAGCTTTAGTCTTTAGTTTTTCAGTCTTTTTCTTGACTTGTCTTTTATACGTACATAGTTTTATAAAACATCTTCCTTTTTAACTCATTTTACTGTAATTTTGTGTTCTGCTTATGATATAGGTCATCAAAATTAAAAAATAATTTTCCTCTTGTTATTTATAGTCATTACTCAAGACTTTTAAAGAGTAAATCAAAAACTTGGTTGAAAAATACACTAAAGCATTAAGTTTGAAGAAAGTTATTAATGACAAGGGCTGGGTATTTGCTATATAGATTTTCACTTGGTGCCTGACTTTACCTTTTAGGTGATGGGAGCTTGCTGTGAGAATGTTATCGGTTATATGCCCATCCCTGTTGGAGTGGTAGGACCTCTGTGCCTGGATGAGAAAGAATTTCAGGTTCCAATGGCAACAACAGAAGGTTGTCTTGTGGCCAGTACTAATAGAGGCTGCAGAGCAATAGGTGTAAGTTGGCATTTATATATTTGCCTGTTTTAAGATACACTCTAGGGAGTGAGAAGAAATTTGGGGACAATCAAGGACACCTTTTGGGACAAGCAGAACTGTTTTCAGGATTAACGTGCTTTTGTAACATACTCTTCATAGCTTGGTGGAGGTGCCAGCAGCCGAATCCTTGCAGACGGGATGACTCGTGGCCCAGTGGTGCGTTTTCCCCGTGCTTGTGACTCTGCAGAAGTGAAGGCCTGGCTCGAGACACCTGAAGGGTTCACAGTGATAAAGGAGGCATTCGACAGCACCAGCAGGTGTTGTGTGGGGGCTTATATGTGCATTTATGTTTATTTCAGAACCAGTGCCATCTTCTAGGATGGCTAAACATAACTGTTAACGTATTGACTGCCTAAGGTGATGTAACAAAATATCAACTTTAAATCCATCTTTCAAAATAAGTAATATTAATGCTTGGTTGGGATGGGGGGAGCAGAATGTTGATACAAATGAATATCTCCGTAAAGGTTAATTAGAAAAAAATAGTGTGAGCTAGAAAGTTTGTGCATTGGTTTTACAAGGCTCACTTTGATTAGGCTATTACTTTGCCCTACAAGAGTTTTGACCAAAACTTGCCCTAGGGCAGAATTGCCTGAGAAAAAGATTTTCCAAGCAGGATAGAGGTAAATATTAGTATAGCAGATTTACTTTGAATACAAAAAATTAAATTTATAAAGAAGTATAATCAATACAAATGATAACCCCACTATAGTTCAAGCTTATATGCTTGTTTTTATTTGGACTTTTAAAGTTTATTTGTGCTGACATGATTTCTGCAGCCCTCCCTTCCTGCAGCATGTAAGAATGAGGCAGAGCTGAAGTAGTGTCCTGATATAATGTTTAATGAAAGGAGGTGCACTGAATACGTAGTCTCCACGAGGTGCATTGAATACGGAGTCTTCACGAGCTTTCTCTTACGTGTAAAATGAACCAACTAAGGTAGACTTTAAGATAACTTCCATTTTCTTAAAAAAGGAAAAAATAAAAAGTTTTTGCTTCTTTTATTTACAGATTTGCACGTCTACAGAAACTTCATATGAGTGTGGCTGGACGCAACCTTTACATCCGTTTCCAGTCGAAGTCAGGTGATGCCATGGGGATGAACATGATTTCAAAGGTGAGCATGGATGGACTACAAGAGAACTTGCAGGAGTGACTGTCCCTGGAGGGGGGGAACAGACTTGCTCTTTACTTTATTCCCTCCTGTCCTTTTTAATTTTGTACCATGTACACATGCTACTTACTTAAAGAGTTAATTGATTGAAAGATTTTTATTGAAAGGTAAATACTGATTCATGTAACTCATGTTATATAAAGCAGGCATTTGTTGATTGGTGTTGTTTGTATTTGATATATTTAGACTTAACATTGTACATGTTCTGGGTCTACTCAGAAGGGCTGGGAGGAATCTGGGGATTTGTTCTTCAAAACTTTCTTAAACCTGAAAGCTGACCTCTTCTAGAGGCTTCAAGACATATTTAAGAAGCCAAGTTCATGTGCGTATAGTTCCTTTCATTATCTCCTTATAAGAAGATTGTGTATAGCTTAAATTTTATTCTACTGATATTTGTTATTTATCAGAGAGAAATATAAAATGTTAAAGTCAATTAGCTAGGCTAATTGTGCTTTACCTGTTATAAGGACTATTCAGAAAGAGAGTATAGTGACTAAATACATACGCTTTAAAAATTCCCAATAAATAGTATAGCAGTTCCTGAAAAAAATAAAAATAGAATTACAAGCAGGATCTCAAAAAGACGTTCGTATAGCCATGTTCATAGCAGCATTCACAATAGCCAAAAGCTGGAAGCAGCCCAAGTGTCCATCAGCAGATGAATGGATAAATAAAAGTGTGGTATGTACATACAGTGGAATGTTATTCAGCCCTAAAAAGAAAGGAAATTCTGACACATGCTAAATATGGATGAGCCTTGAGGTTCACTTACTAAGTGAAATAGTCTGGTCACAGAAAGACAAATACTGTATGATTCCCACTTAAGAGTTCCCTAGATTAGTTAAATTCATAGGGACTGAAAGAAGGGTGGTTACCAGGGACTAAGTGGAATGAGGAGTTTAACGGGTATAGAGTTTCGGTTTTGCAAGACAAAGAGTTCTAGAGATTGCTTACACACAATGTGAATGTACTTAACACTACTGAACTATACACTTGAAAACAGTTAAGATGGTAAATTCTATGTTTTGTGTATTTTACCACAATTTAAAAAAACCACTTAAATTGCCAATAAGTATGTTTTGTGTTTTTTGAAGTGTGAGTTAATTGAATTAATTTAACTTAATTGGAAGTCATTGGAAGGCTTGTTTACATTTTATGTAAATCCTAATGACTTTCCATTAACAACAAGATTTACTTTAATGTCTCATTTCTCTTTACAGGCTCGGTAACTTGGGCCTTTAGGTAACAATTTAATAACTAGAAGAGGGAATTTATTACATGTTGATGGTGGATTGAGTACTCACTCCCCAGTGACATGAATATAGTATTATATTCTCAGTGAGGTTTTTTTTTAATATTCTCATTATATTCTCATCATCCTATTCATCAATGACTATAAAGAACTCCATTTTCATATCTAAAAACGTATTAGGAAAAGATTATTATAGTTATTATATTTATAAGTGTTAGTATTATTAGATACAAATAAAGTCTCTGATTTATAAATAACTGTTTTAATCTAGTTTTTGTTGTTGCTGTTTGTTTGGTTTTTTTTGGCTAACAGGGTACAGAGAAAGCACTTTCAAAACTTCATGAGTATTTCCCTGAAATGCAGATTCTGGCAGTTAGTGGTAACTATTGTACCGACAAGAAACCTGCTGCTATAAATTGGATAGAGGGAAGAGGAAAGTCTGTTGTTTGTGAAGCTGTAATTCCAGCCAAGGTTGTCAGAGAAGTGAGTGATTGGATGACTTTTATTTTGTTAATCTTTCATTGGATTACAAAATTGGGAAAAGTAATATTAAGGGTTAAGTAAACTTGAATATACGGGTGTGTTTTATCTTATCTCGCCCATCTGCCTGTGGGTGGCATTCACAGGAACAGACCTTACTGATAATCTTTTTATTGAGGATGGGGCTTACATGGGGCCACGTCTACACTCCCTTGTTTTCTGGAGGTACAGAAAGTAGATCTGGGTAACCCACTCCTGAATCTTCTGGGGGAAGATGTAAGATGTGCACCACTCTGTTTTCTAGGTATTAAAGACTACTACAGAGGCTATGATTGAAGTCAACATTAATAAAAATCTGGTGGGCTCTGCCATGGCTGGGAGCATCGGTGGCTACAATGCCCACGCAGCAAACATTGTAACTGCCATCTACATTGCCTGTGGACAGGTGAGGGCGCCAGCCTCCACCTTTCTTGTCTTTCGTTGTTCTAAGTGAGAGAAGTTTTATATTTTTTCCTTTCTGTTTTTTTAAGGATGCAGCACAGAATGTTGGTAGTTCAAACTGTATTACTTTAATAGAAGCAAGTGGTCCCACAAATGAAGACTTGTATATCAGCTGCACCATGCCATCTATAGAAATAGGGACTGTGGGTGGTGGGACTAACCTGCTCCCTCAGCAAGCATGTCTGCAGGTAAGACACATGGGGCACAGGCTCCAGTGACCTCAAGCCCAGTTCTGACTCATTGGGATTCTTTGTGTTTCTACCTGATACCACATATCGCTCCCCTCTCTATTTTAGCTGGTCTTTTCATTCGTTTCCCACCAGCCTAATCCAGTGTGTCCAAGTAAAGCATGTTCAGGCATAGGCTTAGTGAATTGAGAAAGTAGATTAATAGAGCAAATGATTGTTCATCTGCTCTGAGTAAGTGCACTTCCAGCCAGGCTTTGGATGTTAGGCTCACTGTGGTGTATTCCATTGTTGGTACTGGCTGTCAGATCTTGGAAATGTAGTACTTCCACGGGAGCCTGGTTCTATTCTAATGCCATTGTAGTTGCCCTCATTTTAGTTGATTGAGTAGGAAGTTGTTGCCGTGCCTTGAAGGGTGAGTCCTGCTGTGTCTGTCCCTGGCTGCAGATGCTGGGTGTTCAAGGAGCGTGCAAAGACAATCCTGGGGAAAACGCCCGGCAGCTTGCCCGAATTGTGTGCGGTACAGTGATGGCTGGAGAATTGTCTCTGATGGCAGCATTGGCAGCAGGACATCTTGTCAGAAGTCACATGATTCACAACAGGTAAGACTTAAAGATTTGTTTAATATGTTTTCCCTATACTTAAAATATGCAGTAGAAAAACCTACTTCTCAGATATAAGTACTAACTTAAAATTTTGCGTTCCTGATATTTTGCAATCTCTCCTTTGTCTTTTTCTGCTGTAGGTCAAAGGTAAATTTACAAGACCTCCAAGGAACTTGCACTAAGAAGGCAGCTTGAATAGCCCGACAGCTCAGAACTGAAACACAGGCGTTGGGTTCTAAAGGACTAACATAAAATCTGTGAATTAAAAAAGCTCGATGCAGTGTCTTGTTGAGGATGAATAGACATGATCAGTGAGATGACTGCTTGGTTTTTGGCTCTTTCAGAAAGTCTGAGGTTCTTCTTTCCATGCAGAGTTCTCAGATCTGAGAAGTTTACATGCTTTACATGCTGTGCTCTTTGGAAAGATCTCAACATGGATATTATGCCTTTATAGTATCACAGATGATAAGCTACAGCACACTTCTGAAAGAGAATACAGCTGGAAAAACAAGTTTTCTTTTGATAAAATTCTTGGAGTTCATGGTGATCAGTGTGAGATTAAACCCTCCTCCTGTCCACACCCGCCCCAGCCCCAATCCTGGGTTGAAAATGGATTTGAAAATGGATTTTTAAATTATACTATAGCTGACAAAACTCCTGACTTCATAGTTAATTTATTAAGTCTGGATTGTAGACCTTTAAAAAAAATAAGAGCTAAGTTTATTTTTTGTAAACGAATACTTCATTTGGTGCTGGTCTATTTTGATTTTTGGAGGTGATAGGCAACATGATTCTTCAGAAGGGGACCTGCTTTCTTCAGGGGAAGAATTATTCTTATTCCCAAATTTCAGAATAATGTGCTAAGCAGTGCTAAATAGTTTTCTTTCAAGAAAAAAAATCACTGCATTTATCTCTGCAGGCTATTTGTTCAGAGAGGACTCTTGTCTAAATACAAATGTTTGTCTAGATTGGCTATAACATCTCTTTCAGCATATAAGCCTTTAAGAAACAGAGTTTTGTGCTTTTTATGAAAGATAAAAGAGCTCTTAATATTGCTTAGACAAAGCTGACTCTGTTTATCAATGACATACAAGTCTGTGACCTCTCTTAGAACTCAGGGGGTAGAAAACACAAGTTTGGAAGAAAATTACCAATTCTTGAAGCCAAGTTTAATTTCTTAAAAGACACTTAAATTTATTTAGCTGAAAAATCTAGGTAGTTTTTTGTAAAGAACTGTACCAAATCTGTATATGTTGTAATAAAGCTTCTTGTGCTAGGCGTTTATTGAAAGTGTTCAAGAAATAAACAAAAATCACCCGATATACTGGTAAAACACTCTAAGCTTGGGCCAGAGAAGGCAGTGTTCTTTAATGTTGTCTGGGAAAGCCTGGCTTGCTTGTTGAGCCTAATGAAGGGAAAGTCAGCTTTCAGAGCCAGTGAAGGCGCCGTGTGAATGGCCGTGGAGGGAGTGTCCCCTGTCCTGTGGCCAGGAGGTTGGTGACTGAAACATCCACACAGGGCTCTTTGATGGACCCATAAAATCTTCCTCAGGGGGTCAGCAGAGTTGTTGAATCTTAATTTTTTTTTTTTTAATGTACAACTTTTGTATAAATAATAAAGAACTCCTTATTTTGTATTACATCTAACGCTTCAAGTGTTGGTGTTGGAAAGCTAATGGACTCTGAGAAACATTCCAGTAATGCCGTGGCAGCACGGAGAGCCTCTGAGTGACTGTGTCTGCATTGTTGGGGAAGATTGACATTTTCTGTTTTATGTAAAGTTTAAATTGCTTCTGTTGTGACTTTTCAGCCAGTGACTTCTTATTTATCTGAATTTTTCATGGAAGTGGCAGTGAGAAATATTTTGAGTCTTCATTTTGGTGACTGTAACCAATATCTTGCTAAACTAATGTTTTGTACAGTTACTAAATTGTATACATTTTGTTATACTTTTTCCCCCAGTTCCAGTAAATTATGAAAAGGAGGTTAATACTGATAACTGTAATCAGTAACCTTTTTTGTTTGGATTAACCATAGGCCTGCCTGAGACCTGGAAGCTTTAAAGTCTGGCCAGAGTGGTACCCTGTAATTCACACTAGGTGCCCCAAGACCCATTTCTCATTCCCATTGTCTTCTCCCACTCTACACCAGGAACAGCAGGCCAGGGTTATACATACATTAGAACTATCTTCCTTATACTTGGAGTAGTTCAGATTTATCATCATGGACTACTTTTGGATATTGGGGGTATGACAGTTGAGAGGAAGAGGCCATAAAGGTTGGGCAGCCAAAACCAAATGGCCATTGCAGGTATGTACATAAGCTGTATCAACTGAAAGTACAGCTTATATAGCTGAGGCTGGCCTCTTTAAAACCCCAAATACTGGTGATTTTTGACTATACTTCTGCCATAGTTAGAGGTGAACAGGTGTGTATGAGCCACTAAGAACTAAGCCCAGATACTTGAAAATCATTTTGAATTTTTCTCCCAAAATGGCATGTGATCACTTGTCTGGTCGGCCCTCTCGAGAGTGGGGCAAGCTGGACAGGAGATGGGGAAGTTTCGTCCCCTTACTGCTCAGGTGATTTGATGAGCAGTGAGATGCATGTGGCAGCACAGGAGTTTTCCTCATCTTTGGAGAGTATGGAGAATTAAATCCAAAGAGAACATCTCACATTGAAGGGTCTGAGCTCAAACAAGAGGACACAGAACAGCGAAACATCAATACAAATCCACTGTGTACAGAAGGTTCAAGTAAGAGCAGTAAATTAACTATAGGAATTTTTTTTCAAGACCAATGTTTCTCAAGCTGTCTTTCTGTTCTGAACATGACTTGAATTTATTAAGAATGAACTTTGCCCAGTTAGCAAAAATAATGGATAACTTCTACACTGCAAGCCAAAAGAAGACGGCAAATGATTTATTTATATCTTAACAGATTCTCTTTTCCATTATGAGATGCATGGAACCCCTCCTTCCATCACACACACATATACTTTTTGTTCTTTTCCTCCTGAGCAAGTTTGGGAGCTCCCGAGGGAGGTGTGGGTACTCTTGTATCAGGATGTGAGGCACTTCCACACAGTTGTTCTCTAAGGCCAGTGGGAGAGACCCTCGTGCCACCAGCTGGAGTTAGGAGCTGGGACACGAGAGTGTTGTAATCCAGGGATTCTCCAGCTCCAGTGCAGCACACTCACCTGGGCTCCTGATTCCCTTGGTCTTGGGTGGGGCTGGGACTTCCGCATTTCTTTCTAGTATTGCTGTTGCTGCTTTATCGGTGCTGGGTTTCAGTGTGAAGTGCCTGGTGTTACTGTGGATAAATGGTATTAGAAAGTTGTGTTTATTCAGAAGCACACAGCAGACACCCACGGAGAGGCCAAGTGCTGCTTAATAGCTGCTTAATAAGACAGAATTAATCCTAGAGAGATATAACCAACTAGAAGGTATGTTGTTTGGGTCTGTGTCTCCCCTACTGCCCCCCACCTGTGAACCCGCCCCCCCAACCCCACAAAATACCAAATTATCTGCATTTTCAAAGAATGGAATGACTGCCCCAGAAAAGGACATTTTTAGCCACTTATTCCCCTCACTTTCCTACCCCTTGGTCTCTGGTCTCTCTCCCAAATGACAGTGGGGGACCAAAGGGGAAAAAAAGTCTACCTTTAAAGAGGTTCGTGTATATACCATTCCCTGCTCAGTACCCTCACCTCACCCACCCTATAGCCGCAAAGTTTGACTGCTTTGTATTGATACCTTAACTTCCCAGGATTGCGGCCCTGGAGCAGGGTCACTCAGAGGCAAGAAGCTGATTCCACAGACCATTCGACTGGTCAGTTCTGAAGCCAGAGGGCAGAGAGCCTAAAGACAGTAGGGCCCTGTGCCATTTACTAACATAAAGCACACAGGCACCTTGTGTTTTGTCAAGGCAATTTGGCAAGAAAGTATCAGGAAGTAATCCACAAGAAAAGGACGGCACTCACTAGCCTGTGTTGATTATGGAACTCCTTTGCTTTCCTGTCACTTGAAATTTGAAATGAAAAACGGTTTAGTGGGTGAAGTGGAGGGAGGGGACAGTGAAGGGAGCTCTGTCTGTCTCCACAGCAAAATCAGCTGGGATTGTATGTTAAAAGCAGTGGACACAGTAAAGCAAATCCAGAGTATTATTAGCCCTAAATGATGTGTGATGGAAGAACCTCATTCTGCAGCTCTCTCCTAGCCCTTAGTTCACACAGGAGAGAAACACCTGTGCCCCTACCTCCCTGCCCATTTCACCGTGTGGACTAGGGCTATAGCCTCAGGGCTCTAAAATGGTCAAAACCCACCAAGTTTTGGTGCATTTCCTGCCTCAGTCTCTTTTGATCTAGGGTATGGCCTGTGAACAACTTACCTCATTTTTAAACCTTTGTTGCTTTTAATAGGAAAGTAGACTCAGGTGTGTGTGAGCAGCCCACTCACCTCTGGCCATGGTTGCTTCAGATCTGGATGATCTCACCCACACTGCACAACCCTTGGTAAGTAGCCAAAGCTTGAAGCTGGCTTGCTGGTATAGCCTGGATAACTTAACAACTTTAAGTGGAAAGCTCTTGAAAGGCCCATTTTTAACTTGCTTTTAGGACAGTGCCTACCCAGGCCAGTAGAATCGAAACCTTGAACAACCTTGTTTTTCCATCAGGAAAAACAAAACTAAAATGATAAAAATAAAACAAAAGTTGAAATTTTTTGTTTCCATATTTCAGTGGTACATCTTGCCCACATTTTCCTCCAGACCAAGGTCTCTTGAAGACAGGCACCACGTCTTTTCTTGTAACCTAGTACAGTACCTTAAAATTAACGGTCCTCCATGTTGTTGAATGACTGACACAATAAATTTGTAATTAGGACTTACTCCAAAGAGAAAATAATAGTTAGTTACAATAGGAAGACAACGGCAGTGTTGAGGGAGCTGGGAATCCAGAGACCTCCATTTCAGTCAAGGCTCTGCCACGAGCTGTGACACCTTGAGTTATTGGCTTCGTGTTTCTTTCCCTCAGTTTCCTTATTCGTATAACGACATAGTTGGATTGGCTGGCTTCTAAGCCCTTAACTGGCTCTACAAATTCCATGAAATGCTTTATTTACTCTCTCCTGTATATACATGAGCCAATTGCGCTGATAAGCTAGAGTCTGGCTTATTAGTAGAGCTGATAGATTAATACAACAGCAGCGTCATAGTAGTTGCATAATACAGGTATGATGGGAAAAGCACATACAACTGGAGAGGAAGAGTTGAGGGTTGAGGGGGCTGGTATAGTTAAGGTCAGAAGTTGGGACCCTGAAGTAGGTTCTGGATGTTGACTGAAGGGAGGAGAGAGAGAAGTTCCTTCGAAGGTGAGCACGGATCACTGAGTGACTGGAGTAAGTCCACCTGGATGGGATGATTTATTTGCAGAGGGGACCAAGGAGGGGCAGGCTGGTAAGGCAGATGCAGTAAGGCCAAACTCTTAAATGATACATTGAAACATCAGACTGAAGTCAAGGAGTGTGGACTCAGTCCTTGGAGATAAGAGCACTATTGAAAAATTTAGCAAGAGGCATTAGGTATTAAAGGATAACTCGATCAGGAGAAAAGAGGTCACCTAGGAGACTCATCTCTACCCTGATTCTTTAGCTCTGAATGCTTCCACATTCATCTACAAGCTTGGCAGTGACTGCTGGGCAGCTTGTTTGAGGCACTATCACTTTCATTTCCCAAGTTTTAAAAGCTGTCACTATTATTACTGACACTGTAATTGTCACTTATTCTGACATTAGCATGAGAATTATACACAAGTAAAAACATTAATGGTTGACTTACTGTACATCCAAACAACCAGGCACCAAGTCCCACTGATTTTTCTTAGATATGTAATGCTCAAGAAAGCCCTTCAGTGATGCCCATTGCTGGTAGAATGAAGATCAAGCTCTTTGCACAGCATTCAAGGTTTTCCATGAACTGCCTCTGCCTCTCTGGTTTTCTCCCTCATTAGACATACCCTATAGGCTAAACCCCACATGACGTACGGTTTGGCTCAAAGCCCCAAAATGTTTGCGTCCTTCTTGTCATTATTCCTGTGTCTTATTCAGATTCCCGCCTTCAGCACTCAAAAGACAGTATATAGCACATGTTTGTGGTTGACCAAATCATTCCTTACGTTTGCACAGTAGAGGGCAAAATGCTTTGAATACATTATCACACTCTTCCCCAAAGAATCCTGTGATGTAGATGATTTCATATTATTTTATGGAAGAGAAAAATAGATTTAGAGACATGAAAACGTCTTGGCAAAATCAAACGCGTTCAAGTGAGAGAGCCAGAAAAACTCTGGTCTTCTGGCTTCTAAATTTCATTCCTTTCAGTTTGCTGAATGCATGGTATCCAGAAACATGGGGAGAAATACACTTAGAAGTAACAGAAAAATCTACTGGATGTTACAAATAAAAAGTCAAAGTCACAAACCACAAAATAAATTGTAGATTTAAATAATCAGCAGAGTAGACCAGCTTACTAATTTGGTGCTATTGACGTGCATGGAAGTTGGTGAACTTGTTAAAACACAGCAACAATCCATTCCCTATCTACCTTTTGAGGACACAACTGAGAACCAAGAATCAAAAAGACTTTCACACATCTCAAATGTGGTTAAGTCTACCATTAATGCACTGTATTGAAATGCTCTTGATCTCAATGTCTATTTCCTCTTAGTTTAGGTGCATTTCTAAAAAGCTTGGTTATGACAAAAACAGTGAAGGCCAGATGTGCTGTTTGTTGCTGTATCCTTAATCCTGGAACACTGCATGGCATGTAGTAGGTGCTCAACAAATATTTCTCTGCAACTTGTTTTGGGTGCTGTACAATTAGTGCTACATATCTATATTGCTAAAATTGCTGGATGTTGACCTCTTGACATTGCCACACAAGGATTCCCTGCTGCTGGGCCCAGCGACCACTTGGGTCTCCCAATTGCAAGGAGTAGTAATAGAAAAGAATCACAGTAAACTGACTAGGGGTGGGTCCAAAGCATGTTTCAGTCACTACCTCAGTGGTCATTTTGCAGCAGGCTGCCCACAAAAGTGATAGCTATGTTGAATCTCATAGCTTGGTTGAAAAAATCCAAGATGAAATACCCTCCTTGGGCTTGTTTGTGGTGATGTTTCATCCTTCCAAACTGGAAGACAGGAAGGCAGTTAAGGCACCAAATGAAGGCCAGATTTAACCTTTAAGACAAAATTTATAGATCTGGTGGGGTTTTGTGACATGTAGGTATTGTGGTTTTGTGAAGCCAGTACTGAAGTGTGTGATGTTAAGACCTCTACCCCCAAAGTTCTAGTCTTCAAGCATGTCAGCTCTTCCTATTTTGCTAAACACTATATTCTAGACATTAAATACATAAGGCACTAAAAAGTAGCTGAGTCAAACAGAGAAAAGACTTGAGAGTCACTCAGTAGGCCTGGAATCCTAGCCCATTTCCTTATCTTTATAATACGGGTGGTACCACCAACTACTACCACCACCAACCACTGCTGCTGCCACCCAGCATGTTGTAAGGGAGGAAGTTAGATAAAACGCAGGCAAGGTATGTGCTATACATAATGGAGACATCCTCATTTAGCACCTCAACAATCCTAGAGCCTGGGTGGTGAGAAAATCCTGGTTGGGCATCTTTTAGTAACTTCAAAGATCTTTAAGATTTGTTCTAGCACTAACCTCACAGAATTCTCTGCAGCAGAACAAAGGGGCCAAATAAAGTAGTTTAACTTTATGATACTTGTTTAAGGCTATTCAAAGTGTACATAGAGGGTTCACAAAAAATTTCTCAATTGGAAGACAATGCAAATGCCAACAATATGAGTCCTCTGGTAGTCTAGTTCAAACAATGACGAGAAAATCTGGCAGACACTACAAAAAACTTCAATTGAAAAAAGCTAGTTGGATCTGCGCCTTTCCAATTTTGGAGACTCTGGCTCAAGACGGAGGAGGAGAAGGACGTGCACTCACCCCCAACTTCGAATCACAACTACCTGCTG
>NW_006788448.1:1298922-1315916 GCF_000442215.2 Lipotes vexillifer | reverse complement strand
TGCTGAACAACCAGTAACAGGAAGACGCTGGAGCTCACCAAAAAAGGTACCCCACATCCAAAGACAAAGGAGAAGCGCAATGAGACGGTAGGAGGGGCGCAATCACAGTAAAATCAAATCCCATAACTGCTGGGTGGGTGACTCACAGACTGGAGAACAGTTATAGCACAGAAGTCTACCCACTGGAGGGAAGGTTTCCCAACCGGGGGGTCCGACAACGGGAGGAGGAATTCCCAGAGAATCAGACTTTGAAGGCTAGCGGGATTTGATTGCAGGACTTTGACAGGACTGGGGGAAACAGAGACTCCACGCTTGGAGGGCACACACAAAGTAGTGTGCGCATCGGGACCCAGGGGAAGGAGCGGTGACCCCATAGCACACTGAACCAGACCTACCTGCTGGTGTTGGAGGGTCTCCTGCAGAGGCGGGGGGTGGCTGTGGCTCACCGTGGGGACAAGGACACTGGCAGCAGAAGTTCCGGGAAGTACTCCTTGGCGGGAGCCCTCCCATGGCGGGAGCCCTCCCAGAGTCTGTCATTAGCCCCACCAAAGAGCCCAGGTAGGCTCCAGTCCTGGGTCACCTCAGGCCAAACAACCAACAGGGAGGGAACCCAGCCCCACCCATCAGCAAACAAGCAGACTAAAGTTTTACTGAGCTCTGCCCACCAGAGCAACACCCAGCTCTACCCACCACCAGTCCCTCCCATCAGGAAGCTTACACAAGCCTCTTAGATAGCCTCATCCAGCAGAGGGCAGACAGAAGAAGCAAGAATTACAATCCTGCAGCCTGTGGACAAAAAACACATTAACAGAAAGATAGACAAGATGAAAAGGCAGGGGACTATGTACCAGGTGAAGGAACAAGGTAAAACCTCAGAAAAACAAGTAAATGAAATGGAGATAGGCAAACTTCAGAGAAAGAATTCAGAATAATGATAGTAAAGATGATCCAGGACCTCAGAAAAAGAATGGAGGCAAAGATGGAGAAGATGCAAGAAATGTTTAACAAAGACCTAGAAGAATTAAAGAACAAACACCTAGAAGAATTAAAGGGCAAACAAACAGATGAACATTACAGTAACTGAAATGAAAACTACACTAGAAGGAATCAACAGCAGAATAACTGAGGCAGAAGAACGGATAAGTGACCTGGAAGACAGAATGGTAGAATTCACTGCCGTGGAACAGAATAAAGAAAAAAGAATAAAAAGAAATGAAGACAGCCTAAGAGACCTCTGGGACAACATTAGACGCACCAACATTCACATTATAGGGGTCCCAGAAGGAGAAAGGAGAGAAAGGACCCAAGAAAATATTTGAAGAGATTATTGTCGACAACTTCCCTAACATGGGAAAGGAAATAGCCACCCAAGTCCAGGAAGCATAGAGAATCCCAAGGAAAAACACGCCGAGACACACAGTAATCAAATTGGCAAAAATTAAAGACAAAGAAAAATTATTAAAAGCCAACAAGGGAAAAACAACAAAAAACATACAAGGAAACCCCCATAAGGTTAACAGCTGATTTCTCAGCAGAAACTCTACAAGCCAGGAGGGAGTGGCATGATATATTTAAAGTGATGAAAGGGAAGAACCTACGACCAAGATAACTCAAGGATCTCATTCAGATTCGACGGAGAAATTGAAAGCTTTACAGACAAGCAAAAGCTAAGAGAATTCAGCACCACTAAACCAGCTCTACAACAAATGCTAAAGGAACTTCTCTAAGTGGGAAACACAAGAGAAGAAAAGGACCCACAAAAACAAACCCAAAACAATTAAGAAAATGGTCATAGGAACATACATATCGATAATTACCTTAAACATGAATGGATTAAATGCTCCAACCAAAAGACACAGGCTCACTGAATGGATACAAAAAGAAGACCTGTATATATGCTGTCTACAAGAGACCCACTTCAGACCTAGGGACACATACAGTCTGAAAGTGAGGGGATGGAAAAAGATATTCCATGCAAATGGAAATCAAAAGAAAGCTGGAGTAGCAATACTCATAGCAGATAAAATAGGCTTTAAAATAAAGAATGTTACAAGAGACAAGAAAGGACACTATATTATGATCAAGAGATCAGTCCAAGAAGAAGATATAAGAATTATAAATGTTTATGCACCCAACATAGGAACACCTCAATACATAAGGCAAATGCTAACAGCTATAAAAGAGGAAATCGACAGTGACACAATAATAGTGGGGGATTTTAACACCTCACTTACACCGATGGACAGATCATCCAGATACAAAATAAGGAAACACAAGCTTTAAATGACATGACAGACCAGATAGACTTAATGGATATTTATAGGAAATTCCATCCAAGAAGAGCAGATCACACTTTCTTCTCAAGTGCACACAGAACATTCTCCAGGATAGATCACAGCTTGGGTCACAAATCAAGCCTTGGTAAATTTAAGAAAATTGAAATCATATCAAGCATCTTTCCCAACCACACTATGAGATTAGAAATCAATTACAGGGAAGAAAACGTAAAAAGCATAAACACATGGAGGCTAAACAATACGTTACAAAATAACCAAGAGATCACTGAAGAAATCGAAGAGGAAATCAAAAAATACCTAGAGACAAATGACAATGAAAACACGACGATCCAAAACCTATGGGATTCAGCAAAAGCAGTTCTAAGAGGGAAGTTTATAGCAATACAATCCCACCTCAAGAAACAAGAAAAATCTCAAATAAACAACCTAAGCTTACACCTAAAGCAACTAGAGAAAGAAGAACAAACAAAACCCAAAGTTAGCAGAAGGAAAGAAATCATAAAGATCAGAGCAGAAATAAATGAACAAAGAATAAATGAATAAATGAACAAAGGAAACAATAGCAAAGATCAATAAAACTAAAAGCTGGTTCTTTGAGAAGATAAACAAAATTGATAAACCATTAGCCGGACTCATCAAGAAAAAGAGGGAGAGGACTCAAATCAGTAAAATTAGAAATGAAAAAGGAGAAGTGACAACAGACACCGCAGAAATACAAAGCATCTTGAGACTACTACAAGCAACTCTATGCCAATAAAGTGGACAACCTGGAAGAAATGGACAAATTCTTAGAAAGGTATAACCTTCCAAGACTGAACCAGGAAGAAACAGAAACTGTGAGCAAACCAATCACAAGTAATGAAATTGAAACTGTGATGAAAAATCTTGCAACAAGCAAAAGTCCAGGACCAGATGGCTTCACAGGTGAATTCTATCAAACATAGAGAAGAGCTAACATCCATCCTTCTCAAACTCTTCCAAAAAAGTACAGAGGAAGGAACACTCCCAAACTCATTCTACGAGGCCACCATCACCCTGCTACCAAAACCAGACAAAGATACTACAAAAAAGGAAAATTACAGACCAATTATCACTGATGAATATAGATGCAAAAATCCTCAACAAAATACTGGCAAACAGAATCCAACAACACATTAAAAGGATCATACACCACGATCAAATGGGATTTATCCAGGGATGCAAGGATTCTTCAATATATGCAAATCAATCAATGTGATACACCATACTAACAAATTGAATAAAAACCATATGATTAGCTCAGGAGAGGTAGGAAAAGGTTTTGACAAACTTCAACACCCATTTAGGACAAAACCTCTCCAGAAAGTGGGCACAGAGGGAACCCACCTCATCATAATAAAGGCCATATATGACAAACCCACAGCAAACATCACTCTCAATGGTGAAAAACTGAAAGCATTTCCTCTAACATCGGGAATAAGAAAAGGATGTACAGTCTCGCCACTCTTACTCAACAGAGGTTTGGAAGTCCTAGCCATGGCAATCAGAGGAGAAAAAGAAATAAAAGGAATACAAATTGGAAAAGAAGAAGTAAAACGGTCACTGTTTGCAGATGACATGATACTATACATAGAGAATCCTAAAGATGCCAGCAGAAAACTACTAGAGCTAATCAATGAATTTGGTAAAGTTGCAGGATACAAAATTAATGCACGGAAATCTTTTGAATTCCTATACACTAACAATGAAAGATCAGAAAGAGAAATTAAGGAAACAATCCCATTCTCTATTGCAACAAAAAGAATAAAATACCTAGGAATAAACCTAAGGAGGTAAAAGACCTGTACTCAGAAACCTATAAAGACACTGATGAAAGAAATCTAAGATGACACAAACAGATGGAGAGAAATACCATGTTCTTGGATTGGAAGAATCAACATTGTGAAAATGACTATACTACCCAAAGCAATCTACAGATTCAATGCAATCCCCATCAAATTACCAATGGCATTTTTTACGGAACTAGAACAAAAAATCTTAAAATTTGTATGGAGACACAAAAGATCCCGAATAGCCAAAGCAATCTTGAGGGAAAAAAATGGAGCTGGAGGAATCAGACTCCCTGAATTCAGACTTTACTACAAAGCTACCGTAATCAAGACAGTATGGTACTGGCACAAAAACAGAAATGTAGAGCAATGGAAATGGATAGAAAGCCCAGAGATAAACCCAAGCATCTATGGTCAACTAATCTATGACAAAGGAAGCAAGGATATACAATGGAGAAAAGACAGTCTCTTCAATAAGTGGTGCTGGGAAAACTGGACAGCTACATGTAAAAGAATGAAATTAGAACACTTCCTAACACCATACACAAAAATAAACTCAAAATGGATTAAAGACCTAAATGTAAGCCCAGACACCATAAAACTCTTAGAGGAAAATATAGGAAGAACACTCTTTGACATATATCACAGCAAGATCTTTTTTGACCCACCTCCTAGAGAAATGTAAATAAAAACAAAAATCAACAAATGGGAGCTAATGAAACTTCAAAGCTTTTGCACAGGAAAGGAAACGATAAACAAGACGAAATGACAACCTTCAGAATGGGAGAAAATATTTGCAAATGAAGCAACTGACAAAGGATTAATTTCCAAAATATACAAGCTGCTCATGTAGCTGAATATCAAAAAAAGAAACAACCCAACCCAAAAATGGGCAAAAGGCCTAGACATTTCTCCAAAAAAGATATACAGATTTGCAACAAACATATGAAAGGATGCTCAACATCACTAATCATTAGAGAAATGCAAATCAAAACTACAATGAGGCATCACCTCACACTGGTTAAAATGGGCATCATCAGAAAACCTACAAACAACACATGTTGGAGAGGGTGTGGAGAAAAGGGAACCCTCTTGCACTGTTGGTGGGAATGTAAACTGATACAGCCACTATGGAGAACGGTATGGGGGTTCCTTAGAAAACTAAAAATAGAATTACCATATGACCCAGCAATCCCACTACTGAGCATATACCCTAAGAAAACCAATTCAAAAGGACACATGCACCCCAATGTTCACTGCAGCACTATTTACAATCGCCAGGTCATGGAAGCAACCTAAATGCCCATCGAAAGATGAATGGATAAAGATGTGGTGTGTGTGTGTATGTGTGTGTGTACACACACACAATGGAATATCAGCCATAAAATGGGATGAAATTGGGTCATTTGTAGAGATGTGGATGGACCCAGAGACTGTCATGCAGAGTGAAGCAAGTCAGAAAAACAAATATCATATATTAATGCATATATGTGGAATCTAGAAAAATGGTACAGATGAACTGGTTTGCAGGGCAGAAATAGACACACAGATGTAGAGAACAAACGTATGGACACCAAGGGGGGAAAGCGGGGGGTGGGGGTGGTGGTGATGGTGGGCTGAATTGGGAGGTGGGTATTGACATGTATACACTAATATGTATAGAATAGATAATAAGGACCTGCTGTTTAAAAAATAAAGAAAAAAAAGAACTACACCATATTTACAGGTTATATTCCAAAGCCAAGCCTAAGGCAAAAGCTGCAGTAAGTTAAAATTGTTCTTGAAAAACTTCTTAAAAAGTGTGCCATGAGGGTGACAATACTATTTCTCTGTCAATAAACCCAACACAACAGCCAGATTTTCTCTCCAGCATCCCCTGAGATTAAGTAGTTGGCTTGTATGTGAGGTCATATTGTTTGGATGGTATTTCTCTTTGAACACCAGGAGAGAAGTATGCCCAGTGCCTTTCAATATGGGGGAAACCAACGACCGAGTGAACTGCAAATCCACACTTCCCATCTCATCGTGGTTCTAGGGCGTAAATTCCCTGAGTGTAACAAGTGGAGCTGGCCATATTATTTAAATAAATGAGCGATGATTTTTTTATGGTTAAATGCATATAGCTAACTTTCATGTGTGTATGACTGGCTGGGTTTTAGAAACACCCAGCTGCATATGGCTTCACTCTCTAGCAACTGAAAACAACTTTTGGACCAGGGTCCATAGTAAAAAAAAAAAAAAAAAAATCATTTAAAACTGTAACCTACTACACACACACACACACGTACACACGTCTCTGTGTATATACAATACATGCATATACATACATACATATATATGTAAAAAGGTTCACAAAATATTTACCTTTATTACATCCTATGTATTTGATCTATTCCACTCTGTTCTACTTTCTTAAAATTTTTTTAGGTTGCAACTCAGTAGTTTTCTTGATGCCCAACCAGGTTACAACATACAGTTTGAAGAACATTGAACTGGAGTATTTCAAGCTCTTAACTACTCAGAGAATTATGTAGGGCAGTACCTGGGGGTTAAGAAAAACAATCAAGCAAGCAATTTTGTCCATAATATTTTAATACTTTTCCACTTTTAAATACTGGTTTTAATTTTGTGATTGTAACATGGAAGATCCAACTTTATTATTTTTTAAAAACATCACCAGGATCATAAAGCTATTTAGAATACACTCTACACACTCCCAAGGTACTTTAAAATGATTATGTTTTGAGTTTGTAGATGAACAATGACAATAATCCAAATACACCATCTGTACAACTTGGATCAAATAGTGGTGAAAGTGTTTAACTGGACAAACAACTGATAAGCTTAAAGATAATCAGCACAATTTCACAAGAGAACCAGCTCAGCCCAACTAAAATTTTCTCAATAGCAATTGACACTGATGTTGTATAGGAGTACAAATTAGTTGATGAAACTGAACAAATGGGAACCCCATTCCTCCTTTTCCTTCTTTTGTATTCCTACATCCCTCCCAGTCATCCTCTTCCTTGGTCTGGCTACCCTTGTGGCGAACCCAAATCAAGAGCTATGACACCCTCCACCTCAAAATCAGGAGCCCTGAATTACAAGTGAAATACTGTGCTCTCTTGAACTGTACAGTGGGCACTCAGGGACAAAACCCCTCATCACCAATATTTTTCATGTTTCTATCACAGTACAAAAGAGTAACTGAGTAGAAAAGAGAGTAAAATGATAATTTTTTTTTTGCTCGGGGAAGAGAAGTAGGAAATAACTGTGGATGAGAAAACATCATGTATATTCAATATGTAGGAATTAGCCTTATGGAAATAATTCTAGAGGGTCTGAATGCTGTCTAAAGGGCTAGTACCTCTCCCAATTTTGATCTCTTTTAAACTCCTTTCATATTCCCCAACTCATTTCTAAATCTGTTGGGCAGGATTAACCCTGGTGAAGTACCAGTGCAATTACCTGAAGGTAAAATGTATCCTTTACTTTTCTTCTTTTTTTTAATACAAATATTTTTCCTATAATAATTTACAGAACTGCAAAAGTATATCATTAACATTTAGTGCAAATGCAACTAATGTAGGTTTAGACACTGCTCTGTAAACTTTCCATACCTTTGTAAAATAAAGCTATCCAATTTAGTCATGATAGTACCAGAAATGGCAGAGAAACATTTATAGTGGGCATATAGAATTGTTTTTGAAGATTCCCATCAGTGGCTATGGTGAATAAACCTTCCCTCCCCAACCCTCCCATACTCCCAACCCCAATCCCACAACTGATTGTAAAATAAAATACACATTTGAGGTATAAACTTTTCTTTTTTCAACATCACAATATAAAATGTTAACTGGTGATGTAGTAAACTGATAAGATAATTTGTCTTATTTGCCTTAACTAGCATTACCACCATATAGGCACTTTTTCCTTGTAGTCAAATTATGAATAGTATTTTTCTGTAATAAGGCATATTCCATGCACATCATTTAGAGAAAGGTAAATTAAAAAATAGAAAAGATTTATGGAGCATGAAATCTGCGTGCATGTAATGTAAGCATATGTTTTATATGTATTTTCCTCTCTGTACAGACTAATAAATACCACTTTATCTGATGCAAGTAATTCACTTCCAGGATTGTGTATATTAAGTGATCAGACTAATCCCATCATTAAATTATCACCTTGCATTTATCATTAAGACTCCATTACCATGTAGGAAATATATACAGGACATGTTCCACGTGACATGATTTCCTGCTTTACAAAATGGGTCTGGTTTCTGTGTTTCTACAGAGATGAACAAGTCAGCAAAGCATCTACAAAATGCCTCTGATTTACGTAAGCACATTTGTGTATAAACACAGTGAAGATTCTGAGTGGGCAGTCATTTCTACTTCAATGAGTACCATTCCCTGCCTCTGCTCCACGTTTCAGGGTTTTTCAAAGGGGTCCAAAACTAAAAAAGGTATTTTACGTTTAACTTCTTACAGCAACTAAAGAAAGAATTTCAGTTTGAATCACATGGTCTTCTTTACTGCCCTGTTGAAGCTTCTGATCAAGAGGCAAACAGGAGCGGTGCCCACATTTTCTATGCATATCTTGCAACGTATCTTTTAAACTGACCCAAATTAGAAGAACAAACACGTGTTACTGAATACTAGAAATATAGAATCAAATGCCAAACTCAAACAGTGAGATTTGCTGGAACATGTAATACCGTATATCCTCTCACCAATTTCAGGAAAAGATGAGCTCATTTTATTCTGACCGTTTTACCAGAAAGTAGTTTATGCCTATAACGTTGTACAGATGTTTCTGTTTGGAGGCAGGCAGAACCAATTTAGAAATTACCAAATTGTGTTTGTAACAAATTGAAAAAAATCTGTAGCACACAGTACACAACTAAAAATACAATAGAAATATAAAGATATCTGGAGAAAAAAATAAAGCTTTTCACTCTTTCTCCATCAGAACCAAAGTTCTTCATGGGAGTAAGACTATAGAAAAGGCGAAATCACAGGTTATTGACAGCCCTCAGTTATTAAGAGACACTTTACATGACAACATGAATTATTATAGAAACCAGCAGCAATGAATTCTATGATTATACAAAGCAAAAATGTCAAAAAATTCTGGACACAGATTTGACTGTAGGCCTAAAAAAAGAACCCCATCCAGAAATTTGGTGCACAAAAAGCACATGCCCCATGTGCGTCCAACTTTTGTGCTTTTCTCCTGTGCACAAAGCCTGGTACAACTGAGGATCTTAGGCCAAACCATAGTAAATTAAAAATTCTGAAAAAGTTTCCAAAAATTAAAGCATCGATTCCTAGTTGTGATTCAAAGTTGATTATTTTTTCTCTTCTAGGAGCAAGCAAATAAAAATATAGCCATATACATGTAATTTTACATGTATTTATAGTTATATGCTGAGCGAGGAGATCTAGCAGAAGACAGCTAGTGTTAAGATGTTCAGCTTTGCTATTGCAGTATTTCTTCATTTTTGTACACAAGGCCAAGGTGTTGGGCCATAGACAAGGCTATAGATCCTATGTTCCAGCTTAGAGCATTCAATTTTGTTTTTTAATTTTTTTCCTCCAACATGGAATGTCACACAGCCTTGTTTCAGTCACTGTAGGAAAGAAAATGACAAGTAAAACATTCAGCACTGTATTATTTACTAACAGCTGCAGGACTAACAGAACAGACTCCTCCTACCTTCTGAACTCATGTAATACACAGAATCTTTATCGAAGTTTATATTTTAAGGATTTTTCACCTTTAAAAATATAAAATTATTAACTTTACATATTTGAAATTTATCATCAGAAAGGAACAGAAGGTATAAGAAATGTTCTGAAAGTTAGAAAAAATTAAAAAGGGCAAATGTGCTACAAGAAGCAAAGAGGGAATCAAGTAGACGTTTCTGGATCCGTACCCCATAAACTGGAATTTCCTTCTTCTTAGTGTTCAATAAAAACTATGCTATACAGTATTATTTATCAAGAATTTAAAAAATTTATTTAGGCTATGGGAAAGAGGTCTGCCTTATCTTAAGAAATACTGTGTCAAATGAGTTTAACAGTTTTGACTAAGTTTTAAATATCTTTGGGCCTCATTAACTCTTTATGGAATTTCTCTAAAGATGATACACACTATTGAAAGTTACTATTTCTCCATCACGAAAATTAAGAATGTTAGCTTTCCTAAGGTTTCAATGCTAGGATCCACTTCATACATACATCTTCCAAAATTATTATGAAACAATTATTATTTTAGGTAAATGAAGATTTATTTTAGGTAAATGAAAATTTGGTTCTCTGCCAGAAAGAAGCTCAATCTGGACTCAAAGGCCAGAGATAAGTTTTGGCCAGTGAGTCTTTCCAGCTCTATCTTTACACACACACACACACACACACATCCACAAACAATGGTACCATCTCCTTCCCCTAATATGAATTCTTTTCCAAGGATTTCGAGCCCTTCCCTCTAGGTCCACAAAAGAAGAATGTGTACACTCGTGAGCACACACACAGTCAGTCAATAAAACAATGCCCCAAATCCAACAGTTTAGAGGCAGTTGCTGTGGACATGTTAGCATGTATTTTGCAAATATTTTCAAAATTATTCTTCTCAAACATAGTTGAGAGCATGTTTTATTATATAACTGCATTCTGATTTCTTTTGCTTAATACCCAGTTATATTTTCTACCCTTCTCTGCAAGGCTGAAGGTAAAGGTGAAGAGGGAAAACAGATACAGCTGCAAGCTTGGTCTTGGTTCGAGCACACAGCAACTCTAGAAATCTTAAGGCTGTGGGGAGAGACACCCAGCTAAGTAAGGTGACAAGCCTGCTGCCATCATGTGGCATCACGTTTTCAGTGTATTTGATAAATACAGTGCAGTGACAGAATCAATAAGAAGCTATGTGTCCAGATCGAGCCACAACAATTCTGAAGTACAAGATATCCTAAAAACAGTGCATTTTGGCAGTGCATTTATGCTTTAAGAGAATCCCTCAAAGGTCAGGCTTTGTCCCAAACACTAACCATTCAGAGAAGACTAGAACCTGTTTAACATTTTCATGTAACCTGTTTTCCTGGGAAAAGCTACATGTCTGGGACATCAATGCACTAACCCTTGTGTTAGTGTCTGAAAATAAATTTAGGCTTTGAGTTTTTGTTTTTTAAAGAAATAGGACACTATAAACATTATCAGAAACCAGACTTAATTAAAAGTATAGTCACTACAGTTGACCCTTGAACAACATGGCTTTGAACTGCGCACATCCAACTACATGCAAATTCTTTTCAGTACTACACGATCTGGGGTTGGTTGAATCCTCGATGCAGAGGCACCTAGGACATGGAGGGCGGACTGTAAGTCATACTCGATTTTCATCTGTGCAGGGGGCCAGCGCTCCTGACCCCCACAACGCTCATGCATCAACTGTATATGGTTATTAACTATATTATTTTTATCTAAAGAAATTGACTCAAGAATATAAATTTCTCAGCAAATGATTTAACAGTCAATGTAGGTGAGCATGAGAAGACGGTCATAAATACTTACTGCTTGTGAATTATACTTTGGTAATATCTATTACAAATTTAAATGTTAACACTCAGAGAGTTTCACAGAAATTGAATTATACAAATGGTTCTCAAATGGATGAAAAGATGCTCAAGTTCATTTGTAACAAGAGGACTATGACAGTTATTTTTTTGGCCATGCCACGTGGCTTGTGGAATCTCAGTTCCCCAACCAGGGATTCTGGAATCCTAACCACTAGGCCACCAGGGAACTCCCAAGAGGACTACAGTTTAAACTACACTGGGAGAGTATTTTTCACCTATCAAGTTGGAAAAAAATCAGAAAGTTTTATTTCATACATTGTGTGAGAGGGTCAGAGAAACAGGCACTCCAACATGTTATGGCTGGAGAGATGGTAAATTAATACGACCTCTACAGAGGCCAATATCTAAATTACAGATGCACAAGCCCCCCAGAAGTGCCAGCAGTGTCACATCTAGTAATTTACCCACATACAAAATGACATATGGATATGACTGCAATACTGTGTGCTCTAGCAAAAATTAGAAACAACTTTAACATCTATAAATGGAGAATTGGTTAGATAAATTGTGTACATCCATACAAATGGGATTCTACATAGCCATAAACAAAGAATAAAGCAGCTCTGCACCAATATGCAAAGACCTTCAAGATAAAGCATATGCAGAAGCAAGATGCAGAACGCTGAGTAGAGTATGCAATTTTTTTCAATAACAATAAGTGTATGTGTGGGAGGAATACACTTGTATTTGCTTATTCAGGTGAAGTGAAACATCTCTGGAAAGACACAAGAACCTACTCACAGCAGCTATACATTTGTGTGCGTGTGTGTGTGTGGGCAAGTGTGGTGGTGCAGAATGGGTGAGCAGGGGATGGGGGATGAATTTTACTGTGTATCTTTTCATACTTTTGACTTCTGAACCATGTTAACATGTCACTCATTTAAGAAAAATTAAAGAGTTCAGCTCCTTGCACAAAGACAGTGCAGCATTATTTGACAGTAGAAATATGGAACCAACCAGACATTAACATGGGACAGTGGTTAATAAATTCTGCAACATTTATACAACAGATGTTAAAAGAATGAGATGGTTTTGTATGTCTCATATCTTTATATGGACTAACAGTCAACATATATTAAGTAGAAAAAGCAAGCTGCAAGATAATGCTTTGAAAAAAAAATTTTTAGATATATGTCAATACACATGTACAAGTCTGGAAGAATACACAACAAACGTAACACTAATTTCTGGGAAGGGAGAAACATAGGGGATTTGTACTTCTGAAATTTTATAGTTCTATAATATTAAAATTTCCTTCAATTAAGCAGACATTATCTAACATAAACAGAAAAAATAATGAAAAATTAAGTTTTAAAGGCTATAAAACAACTCTTCACATCTGGAAACATCATGTGAAAGGAACTACTTTCAAAAACTAACTTGTAATGTCTGCAGAGCCATATTAGTCTATAAAGTTTAAAAAAAAGAATAACATATATTTTCCAGTACCTGTTAATACTAGAACAAAATAGGTTTTCCTGCAGTTTTTTCTTGTACGTAAGAAGTAAAACGTTTTAGAAACTTTGGATACTCTCGCTTTGCCACTGCCCTTAACACTGAGGCTGGTGCCCATCCTCCAGGGTTTACTGTGAGACAAAGGAAAATGAAAACTGTTAAGATAATTCTCCAAATACGTATAAAGCACTCATTTTGTTCCTTTGTTTTAAAAAAATTCCTCACATTGAAAAAGCATCTCTTAAAAGTCTTGACCACTCAGTACTTAGTACTGTACTAACCACCAGATGAGAACAGATAACGAATAAGAAAGCATTTATTACTGTTTTAAAATGTTCTTGGTTCCCTAAATTATAAGTATATATTAGTATAGCAACACTTTAGGTTACTTAAGGCAGATTTATTCAATGAACTCTACTATAATCAAATAGTAACTTGCTCAGGCATAGTTGTCTCTTTAAACATACTAGCTGTGATATAAAGAAGGTTTGAAGGTTTGATTAGAGGGACTCCAGTAACTACTGCAGGTAGGAAATAGGTGTAGCAAGGAACCATAACAAGTGATAAACAGGGCTGTCCAGCAGTAGGCCGATGTGAAATAAGTCACTAGCAACCACAAAAGAAGCAGGGAGCAAAGATTCAGAAAACTAAAAAGCCTGACAACAAGAAAAAGAACTGTTCACCTGAAACTAACATAATATTTTATATCAACTATTATTTCAATTAAAAACAAAAACACAACACAAAAAACCAAAATTATAAAGTGAAAAAGAAGAAAACTATTTCCAGTAATTCAACAACCAAGCAACAATTCAATATTAACATTTTGTTGTATTTCTTTCTAACTTTTCATATATATATTCTTTTCTTCTTTTAAAAATTATTGAAATGTATTTTATATGCTTTTCCTCACCCCACTTAACATTATTTTGTAAACATTTTTCTAAATCACTAAATGGTCTTTGAAAATTTGGGGGAAAAAAGTATTAATTTTCTTTCTCACTGTTGCTTATTTTCCTAATTACACATATTCTATTAGGCAAATATCTAATAAAACAGTTCTTAAAACCAATAATATGTAATAGTGATCTAAAGATGAAGTTTAAAAATTTACCTATCCAGCCCCAGCTTCAGAAATTCTGATACAGCAGTTATTCAGACATGTATATTCTGAAAGATTCCCGATAATTTTGATATACATCTCTCCAAATTAAAAATTACTAAATCTAAAGGATAAAAACTAAAAAGACATTTGTAAATGGTATTTGTCCAAACTGTCAGTTATCATGTAGATCACGATAAAAACATCCATATTCCCAAGTAGCAAAAACAAAACCAAAATACATACCATTAGCTACATATGTAATCTTGCACAGAATGTTGTCCCTGCTAATCTCCTGGTTTCCCTCTGGCGGGCTTACCAAGGTTTGACAAATCATAGCAATATTTATTTTGGCACGGACACATCGATTGTTTAGCTGCCAAAACAAAAAGTAAAAACAAAACACCAGTGTAGAAGATACCCAGTATTTTGTAACCTCTTCTGGTCTAATTCTACATTAGATTAACCAAAACCATAACTCATCTACATCTCCCACAAAATCTCATAAGCACTAATAAAGGATACATGCCAAGCTGATACGACACCAGGAATGGTTTTCCCCCCTCTTAAGTAGTAAAAGGAGCTAAACCGAAGTAGAAACCACAGAGGTTTTGCCAGTAGTTGATCATGGCTTGAGAGACAACTGTGAGAAGCAGCCTACCTATACTACCCATTCAGCTGTCTCATCTAACCTCAGGAGGAAAGGAAAACAACCCTGCTGGGATGCTCATGGCCATGACTGTTGTCCTCAGATAACACAGTGGCTATACTCTTCCAAGAAGCCAACTTTAATAAACAAAAATTTAAGAAGCATTTTCAAATCAATTATCTCTGTATGTGTGGTATGTGTTTATCACCTTTGCCCTGTGTTGTATATTTAGCTTTGTATTGTACAATTATACACATTTATACAATGTACTTACAGGAGCACTGCTGTGATCCACAGAAAAATTACAAACTATCCAAGTTTCCGGGTCATTTTCAGTCAAGGCTGGTATCTTTCGAATGGCAGAAAGATATAATACATCCCGCTGAGAAGCAGGCCACACTCTCTGTGGAAGAAGTACAAATCTTTTGAAAATTTGAACTACTTTTTTTTTTTTGGCCACACCACGTGGCATGCAGGATCTTAGTTCCCTGACCAGGAATTGAACCCGCACCCCCTGCAGCGGAAGCTCGGAGTCTTAAACCACTGGACCGCCAGGGAAGTCCCCAAAATTTGAACTACTTTTTATTCATATATAATATGGAACTAACAAAGAAACAAGTGTAAAACTAATAAATGCCTTTAAGGTAACATCTGTCAAATTTTAAATGGAAAGCACCCACAAAAGGATTGATTATGAACACTGAGTTAAAGGCTTTGAAGAACACACCAAAGGAATAATGTTCTGCTATTTCTTTTTTTTTTTCTTTTTCAAATGTTTATTTATTTATTTGGCTGCTCCGGGTCTTAGTTGTGGCACGCAGGCATGTGGGATCTAGTTCCCCAACCAGGGATCCAACCCCAGCCTCCCTGCATTGGGAGTGAGGAGTCTTAACAACTGGACCACCAGGGAAGACCCTATTTTTCCTTCTTTTGAAATTTGGTAATATATATGTAACATAAAATGATATAAATAATTTTTTTTTTTTTCGGTACGCGGGCCTCTCACTGTTGTGGCCTCTTCCGTTGCGGAGCACAGGCTCCGGATGCGCAGGCTCAGCGGCCATGGCTCACGGGCCCAGCCACTCTGCGGCATGTGGGATCTTCCCAGACCGGGGCGCGAACCCATGTCCCCTGCATCGGCAGGCGGACTCTCAACCACTGCGCCACCAGGGAAGCCCGACATAAATAATTTTTAAGTGTACAATTCAGTGGCCTTAACTATATTCACAATGTTATGTAAATACCACCACTATCTAGTTCTAAATGTATCATCACTCCCAACAGAAACTCTGTACCCATTAAGCAATCACTCCGCATTAGCCCCTCCCACAGCCATTAGTCCACTTTTTTTTTTATAGTTTTCATTTTTGGCTGTGTTGGGTCTTCGTTGCTGTGCGTGGGCTTTCTCTAGTTGCGGTGAGCAGGGGCTACTCTTTGTAGCAGTGATCAGGCTTCTCGTTGTGGCTTCTCTTGTTGCAGAGCACGGGCTCTAGGCACACAGGCTTCAGTAGTTGTGGCATGCAGGCTCTCGAGCGCAGGCTCAGTAGTTGTGGCGCATGGGCTTAGCTGCTCTGCAGCATGTGGGATCTTCCCAGACCAGGGCTCAAACCCGTGTCCCCTATATTGGCAGGCGGATTCTTAACCATTGTGCCACCAGGGAAGGCCCATTAGTCCACTTTTTTTTTTTAAAAAAGAAGATGTCAGGGGTAGGAGTTTAGTAATTTATTTATTTTTGCAGTGTTGGGTCTTCGTTTCTGTGCGAGGGCTTCCTCTAGTTGTGGCAAGCGGGGGCCACTCTTCATCGCGGTGCGCGGGCCTCTCACTATTGCAGCCTCTCTTGTTGTGGAGCACAGGCTCCAGACGCGCAGGCTCAGTAGTTGTGGCTCACGGGCCTAGTTGCTCCGCGGTATGTGGGATCCTCCCAGACCAGGGCTCAAACCCGTGTCCCCTGCATTAGCAGGCAGATTCTCAACCACTGTGCCACCAGGGAAGCCCCACTTTTAAGTATATTAAACCTCTGTTTCAACTGTTCAGAGCAAAG
>NW_006788448.1:1258394-1298912 GCF_000442215.2 Lipotes vexillifer | reverse complement strand
GAAAGAGCATGCTCCTTTGATATCATAATCATATTTAAAGAATTCCAAACCAGTAATTTAATCTTCCAACTTCATACTGTTGGAATGACATGGAACCTAGGTCTCTGAAAACTGGGACTATGTACTTTTAAATGAGAGAAAATATGCACAGGGTCTTTCCCGATTGCTGAATTTAATAAATCACCAACAACTCAGTGTCAATACAACACAAAGCATTTGCAAAGTGAAATGGTTCATCTTTTAAAGATACCAGTTTCATTAAGTTGATGAAAGTAGTGCTGGGCAAATGTATGTGAAGCCAGTAATAAATGAAAATGTGGCCATATTAGAACTAATGGATACAAATCCACAAGGATGATGATAAGACAGAAATTTAAAGAGTGAGAATGACAAATATCAAGAGATGAGAAGCCCTTTTTAAGACCATATTATAAAAGAAGCCAAATTTAAAGAGAAAGATGTTGAATAGTTATTGGATTTTGTTGAAAAAATTATGCCAGGACAATTCATTTATTCAAATAATTACAACTGTAACTTAAATTCTGTTACATATAAAGTACATTATTTTAATAATTTTTAGTTTTATTTTTCCAGAAATAATCCTAATATAATCTATATATTCCTCCCCTCCATCTACTACTATGTACCAAGTGAAGTACTTTCAGCAGACCATTTTCCAGGATCAATTATCTTCACAGAATAAGAGTCTTCTGATTCTAAATGACTGGTCATTTATTTTCATTGCAAATTACAGGACAACTAATATTTTAAAGTCTACTAAATTTCAGACTTCACTTTTGACCCCCCTAAATCAGCAGGTTGAAACAGAATCTTCATTGTTATACATTTCTTGAATAGCTGTCATGTAAAAGGAAGCCTAGGTCATAGTCGTTAAATATAAGATGCCTCAGATGACAAGACTGAGCTCAAGATATACACAGCAAACCTAAAATATTTTCAAATATTCAGCTCAGTTAAAAATTATTTTAAAAAAGGAAAATGAAGTACTTACTGAATTATCATGTTTCTTATATAACATACAATATTATTTTTGGTAGATCTCTACAAATTTTTAATTTATTTTATTATTGTTTATTCAATATAATATTTGGCAATTTTCAGAAAGGAAACAGAGCAGAATAAGAGAAATATTCTATAATTTAAATATCTACATTAATAGAGGAAGAAATGAAGTGAAAGGCAACCAATTTAAATGACAATGTTTCTTTGTGCTCTGGTGTATGACCATCCTTTCAATAGCTGATGCTCAGCAATTTTCCCTTGATGTCAGATAATCCACTTAGATCACCTTTACTTCTGAGTTTTAACATAGACTAATAACATACTTTGCATTTCCTTATTATTCTCACAAGAAACTGATTCACTTTCATATTTGGTAATTCATCTATCTCCTCTAGAGACTAGATGCTAGAAAAACATTTAAGTGGATTTTCATACTTTCTTGTTCAGACTTAAAGTTTGCATAACTAACTGTACATCTTTGTCAAACACACAGTTTCTGGATATTTCTCAGGTTCTTATTTTCACCCATTTCTGCTTTAAGTGAACTGAAATTACCTTTCAAGTACATGAAATTCATGAATTATTAATAAAGTCTTTAAATCTTTTGTGGCACTTAATTTCCTCGCAAATTTTACTTTAGAGAATTTATATGTCTCTGTTTGAACTACGCTGGAATCCTTTTGGGATGAAAAGATATTTACCTTGTGCGTCTGATAAATGATGATTGCATTATCAGCTAATGTTTCCACCACATGAAAGTTTTCTATAGTTGCTGCAATGAAGAAAAAATGTTAGTAGTCAAAAAAGATATATTACCTTTTCCCAGAATGTGATTATTGAGAAAGTCAATTACGAATGGACATTATAGTAAAATGAACAGGATCCTGCCCTACGTAGGCTAAGTCCAAATGGAAAGCGGTTTAGTATTAGGGCTACAGATGGTGGCTGAGAGACCTAATCACCAGGAAATCTCATTAGCTTCCATTGCAAGAAAGCAATTCTAATCACCATTTCATTACTAGGGCACAAATTATTCCCTAACACTATGACCCCTCCCCTCCCTATAATCCTTAATTTATTGAAGCTGAATAAGCTGTTCTATTTAGGTTTAGGTGACTATGTTTGTGAGAGTGTCAAACTGCCATTGATAAACATGTTGTTCAGAAGTACCCATATTTATGAAATTTGATGCCTGAGGGGATCAAATAACTCTATAAACAAACCACAAAAGGATTCATCTACACTTTATGATGGAAACAAAACAGTCTAGGAAAAGAGAAGATGATAAAACAGAAACCTTTTATTTTAGTCCTGGTTTTCCAATAATTAGTTCTGTGATCTATGACAAGTCACTTGAGCTATCTGAATTTTACTTTATTATCTACCTATCACACAGGATTATTGAGGTAGCAGATCAAATGCTATATACCTTACTGAGAAGCATTCTGTACAGTGAAAAGCTCTATTTAAATGTAAGGTATTATCAGTTCCCTATACGATTCTCCAGATATTTTCTATATTGACTTTGTAAACCACAGACCAGATGTAGAAAGCCAGGTTACATTTGGTATTAAATTCAAAGTAATAATTTTATCAAAACATACTAATAATGGCAGCTTACTTTCCCAATCATTGCGAACATCAACATTCCAGAAGTAATTGCAGACCTCGTGTCCCGTAACACCTTTAACTGCGTGGGTAGCTTTCAAAGGATCCAAAACAATCCCGTTTTCTTCTACTTCTCTTCTGTATACCTAGAGGATATATTTTAAAACATGTTAATACATATTGATAATTACCTTAAATGTAAATGGATTAAATGCTTCAACCAAAAGACACAGACTGGCTGAATGGATACGAAAAACAAGACCTGTATATATGTTGTCTACAAGAGACCTACTTCAGACCTAGGGACACATACAGACTGAAAGTGAGGGGATGGGAAAAGATATTCCATGTAAATGGAAATCAAAAGAAAGCTGGAGTAGCAATTCTCATATCAGACAAAATAGACTTTAAAGACTATTACAAGAGACAAAGAAGGACACTATATAATGATCAAGGGATCAATCCAAGAAGAAGATATAACAATTGTAAATATTTATGGACCCAACATAGGAGCCCCTCAACACATAAGGCAAATGCTAACAGCCATAAAAGGGGAAATCGACAGTAACACAATCATAGTAGGGGACTTCAACACCCTACTTTCACCAATGGACAGATCATCCAAAATGAAAATAAATAAGGACACACAAGCTTTAAATGATACATTAAACAAGATGGACTTAATTGATATTTATAGGACACTCCATCCAAAAACAACAGAATACACTTTCTTCTCAAGTGCTCATGGAACATTCTCTAGGACAGATCATATCTTGGGTCACAAATCAAGCCCCAGTAAATTTAAGAAAATGTAAATCGTATCAAGTATCTTTTTCGACCACAACGCTATGAGACTAGATACCAATTACAGGAAAAAACCTGTAAAAAATACAAACACATGGAGGCTACACAATACACTACTTAATAACCAAGAGATCACTGAAGAAATCAAAGAGGAAATCAAAAAATACCTAGAAACAAATGACAATGAAAACATGACAACCCAAAACCTATGGGATGCAGCAAAAGCAGTTCTAAGAGGGAAGTTTATAGCAATACAATCCTACCTCAAGAAACAAGAAACATCTCAAATAAACAACCTAACCTTACACCTAAAGCAATCAGAGCAAGAAGAACAAAAAAAAAAACCCCAAAGTTAGCAGAAGGAAAGAAATCATAAAGATCAGCTCAGAAATAAAAGAAAAAGAAATGAAGGAAACAATAGCAAAGATCAATAAAACTAAAAGCTGGCGCTTTGAGAAGATAAAATTGATAAACAAAATTGATAATCCATTAGCCAGACTCATCAAGAAAAAGAGGGAGAAGACTCAAATCAATAGAATTAGAAATGAAAAAGGAGAAGTAACAACTGACACTGCAGAAATACAAAGGATCATGAGCGATTACTACAAGCAGCTATATGCCAATGAAATGGACAACCTGGAAGAAATGGACAAATTCTTTGAAAAGTACAACCTTCAGAGACTGAACCAGGAAGAAATAGAAAATATAAACAGACTAATCACAAGCACTGAAATTGAAACTGTGATTAAAAATCTTCCAACAAACAAAAGTCCAGGACCAGATGGCTTCACAGGCGAATTCTATCAAACATTTAGAGAAGAGCTAACACCTATCCTTCTCAAACTCTTCCAAAATATAGCACAGGGAGGGATACTCCCAAACTCATTCTATGAGGCCACCATCGATACCAAAACCAAAGATGTCACAAGAAAGAGAACTACAGGCCAATATGACTGATGAATACAGATGCAAAAATCCTCAACAAAATACAAGCAAACAGAATCCAACAGCACATTAAAAGGATCATACACCATGATGATCAAGTGGGGTTTATCCCAGGAATGCAAGGATTCTGCAATAAACACAAATTAATCAACGTGATACACCATATTAACAAACTGAAGGGGAAAAACCATATGATCATCTCAATAGATGCAGAAAAGGCTTTTGACAAAATTCAACACCCATTTATAATAAAAACCCTCCAGAAAGTAGGCATAGAGGGAACTTATCTCAACATAATAAAGGCCAGATATGACAAACACACAGCCAACATCATTCTCAATGGTGAAAAACCGAAACCATTTCCACTACAATCAGGAACAAGACAAGGTTGCCCACTCTCACCACTATTATTCAAAATAGTTTAGGAAGTTTTAGCCACAGGAATTAGAGAAGAAAAAGAAATAAAAGAATCCAAATTGGAAAAGAAGTTAAACTGTCACTGTTAGCAGATGACATGATACTATACATAGAGAATCCTGAAGATGCTACCAGAAAACTACTTGAGCTAATCAATGAGTTTGGTAGAGTAGCAGGATACAAAATTAATGCACAGAAATCTCTCGCATTCCTATACACTAATGATGAAAAATCTGAAAGAGAAATTAAGGAAACACTCCCATTTACCATTGCAACAAAAAGAATAAAATACCTAGGAATAAACCTACTGAAGGAGACAAAAGACCTGTATGCAGAAAACTGTATGTCACTGATGGGAGAAATTAAAGACGATACAAATAGATGGAGAGATATACCATGTTCTTGGATTGGAAGAATCAACATTGTGAAAATGACTATACTACCCAAAGACTACAGATTCAATGCAATCCCTATCAAACTACCAATGGTATTTTTCACAGAACTAAAACAAAAAATTTCACAATTTGCATGGAAACACAAAAGACCCCAAACAGCCAAAGCAATCTTGAGAAAGAAAACCAGAGCTGTTGGAACCAGGCTCCCAGACTTCAGACTAAACTACTTAGCTACAGTAATCAAGACAGTATGGTACTGGCACAAAAACAGAAATATAGATCAATGGAACAGGATAGAAAGCCCAGAGATAAACCCATGCACATATGGTCACCTTATTTTTGATTTATCCTTTAGGAGGCAAGAATATAAAATTGAGAACAGACTCTTCAATAAGTGGTGCTGGGAAAACTGGACAGCTATATGTAGAAGAATGAAATTAGAACACTCCCTAACACCATACACAAAAATAAACTAAAAAACGATTAAAGACCTAAATGTAAGGCCAGACACTATAAAACTCTTAGAGGAAAACAGGCAGAACACTCTCTGACATAAATCATAGCAAGATCCTTTTTGACCCACCTCCTAGAGACATGGAATAAAAACAAAAATAAACAAATGGGACCTTATGAAACTTAAAAGCTTTTGCACAGCAAAGGAAACCATAAAGAAGACGAAAAGACAACCTGCACAATGGGAGAAAATATTTGCAAATGAAGCAACTGACAATGGATTAACCTCCAAAATTTACAAGCAGCTCATGCAACTCAATATCAAAAAAACAAACAACACAATCCAAAAATGGGCAGAAGAACTAAATAGACATTTCTCCAAAGAAGATATACAGATTGCCAACAAACACATGAAAGAATGCTCAACATCACTAATCATTAGAGAAATGCAAATCAATACCACAATGAGGTATCACCTCACACCAGTCAGAATGGCCATCATCAAAAAAATCTACAAAGAATAAATTCTGGAGAGGGTGTGGAGGGGAGGTAACCCACTTACACTGTTGGTGGGAATGTAAATTGATACAGCCACTATGGAGAACAGTATGGAGGTTCCTTAAAAAACTAAAAATAGAACTACCATATGACCCAGCAATCCCACTACTGGGTATATACCCCGAGAAAACCATAATTCAAAAAGAGTCATGTACCACAGTGTTCATTGCAGCTCTATTTACAATAGCCAGGACATGGAAGCAACCTAATTGTCCCCTGACAGATGAATGGATAAAGAAGATGTGGCACATATACATATAATGGAATATTAGCCATAAAAAGAAACGAAATTGAGTTATTTGTAGTGAGGTGGATGGACCTAGAGTCTGTCATACAGAGTGAAGTAAGTCAGAAAGAGAAAAACAAATACCATATGTTAATACATACATATGGAATCTAAAAAAAAAAGGATCTGAAGAACCTAGGGGCAGGGCAGGAATAAAGACGCAGACATAGAGAATGGACTTGAGGACACGGGGAGGGGGAAAGGTAAGCTGCGACGAAGTGAGAGAGTGTCATGGACTTATAAATACTACCAAATGTAAAATACATAGCTAGTGGGAAGCAGCCACATAGCACAGGGTGATCAGCTTGGTCCTTTGTGACCGCCTAGAGGGGTGGAATAGGGAGGGTGGGAGGGAGATGCTAGAGGTTGGAGATATGGGCATATATGTATATGTATAGCTGCTTCACTTTGTTATAAAGCAGAAACTAACACACCATTGTAAAGCAATTATACTTCAATAAAGATGCTAAAAAAACAATCAAAAAACCCCAAACATGTTTAAAAAAAATCCAACCCCAAAACTACAAACTTGAAGTGATGTTTTATCATTTAGCAGCTTTTTAGAATTTTATGTATGAAAATATACTTATGGAACATATTCTGCCAAAAGTTTAAAATTTCAAATTATTACCACATAAAAATATTTAAAACTACAAATCCGGGCTTCCCTGGTGGCGCAGTGGTTGAGAGTCCGCCTGCTGAGGCAGGGGACACGGGTTCGTGCCCTGGTCCAGGAAGGTCCCACATGCCGCGGAGCGGCTGGGCCCATGAGCCATGGCCGCTGAGCCTGCGCGTCCGGAGCCTGTGCTCCGCGACGGGAGAGGCCACAACAGTGAGAGGCCCGCGTACCGCAAAAACAAAAACAAAACCAAAAAAACTACAAATCCAAGGTAAACACCAACTATGAAACATATATATATATGATGAATGACTAAATTACTGTGAGTTGTTGAAGGAGTAAATGTATCAATTTAAATTAGGCATTATTTACTGAATATTCTCAAAGACCATTCAACGTGGCTAAGAAGGCCAAATAAAGCTAGTTGGAACATAATCTCCTTAGGGACAATGACTTAAGGCAGCTCTGGTCAATGCTGTATCCCCACCATCTAGAAGAGTATCTGAAACACAGCAGGCACTTAATTATTTGTTGAACCAATGATGGAAAGCTAAAATTGCTTAAAGATCAATGATATCTTGCTTTTAAATACTGAGGCTACAAACCTAAAGGTCTATCTTGCTTTAAATACTGAGACTGTATACATAAACTGCTGAACAAAATTAATTACTTCAAAATTATAGAGGGTTTGGTACTTTAGACAGCTCTGTAATAAGTTCTTTTGAAAAATGAATAAACATGCTATCACAGGGAAAACCAGCTCTCAATTTATGGAGTGCCTATGGTGCCAAACACTGTGAGGCATTTCACATTATTTTTCTTTTACAATCTCTCTCTCCAAAGTACCTTTCCTTACATACTTATTCATGTTATTGGGACTGATATTTTCCCAGTCATGGAAACTGGGAACTCTAGACTTTTGATTCCTTCCCTCACATTTCATGTAGCTATTAAGCTCATTACTAATCTTCTATAAGACATCCAAAAGCTTGACTTTTCTACTATTGGATACTTTTTTTAATATTTTTATTTTATTTATTTTTGGCTGCATTGGGTTTTTGTTGCTGTGTGCGGGCTTTCTCTAGCTGCAGCGAACGGGGGCTACTCTTTGTTGCGGTGCGTGGGCTTGTCATTGTCGTGGCTTCTCTTGTTGTGGAGCGTGGGCTCAGCAGTTGTGGTGCATGTGCTTAGTTGCTCTGGGGCATGTGGGATCTTCCTGGACCAGAGCTAGAACACGTGTCTCCTGCACTGGCAGGAGGATTCTTAAACACTGTGCCACCAGGGAAGCCCTGGATACTTTTTTTAGGTAAGCTTTCATGACCTCATACCTGACTCTCTGAAGTGGTTTTCTTGGTCTCTAGTTTCATCCCTATCAGCCTAGTCCTCCAAAAATGTTACTTTGTGTACAATGGCTAGCCTACTGCTACAGACAACAGAAAATTCTGTTTAGTAGGTTATTTTATACTCCCCATAATCCAGCCCCAATTTCTCTCTAAAGTTGTAGGAGAACTTTTTCTCTACCACTCATTCCACGTGGAAGACCATCATCTACACTATCACTCCTGGTTTCTCTTCAGCCTTTCACTTCCTCCTCCTTGGGGGGAAATGGGGACATCTGAATGGTGAGCACAGAAGGAAGACTAGGCAGGCCTGGCTCAACCCCTTCTGTGGACAGGATGTATGCTGGTCTGCTTTTGGGGCTTGCTCTTGTGGGGGAAGGCCTGGGACTATCCAGCTATGTCAGAAATATTATGTTTAGGGGACTTCTCTGGAGGTCCAGTGGTTAAGAATCCACCTTCCAATGCAGGGGACGTGGGTTCGATCCCTGGTGGGGAACTAAGATCCCACATGCCGTGCGCTGTAACTACTGAGCCCCCAAGCTCCAACCAGAGAGCCCACGTGCTCTGGAGCCCGTGTGCCACAACTAGAGAGAAGCCTGCGCACCGCAATGAAAGATCCCGCGTGCTGCAACAAAGATCCCACATGCCGCAACTAAGACCCGACACAGACAAAAATAAATAAATAAAATATTTTTTTAAAGTACTATGTTTAATTCTGGGGTAACATATTAGCAAGACCTCATGGCAGCTGGTCTTCATGCTCTCCAATCAGCTTATTAGAATTATAACATTTTGGTATCTCATTTGCATATCTCCTCTATCTTATTTCTTAATTTCTTCCATATTCAGGAGGAGAGGAAATCCCAACATCTAATGCTGTATCTCATTTGCTAGAATAATTCTGGTCAAAAGTCTATACAAAACTCCTGAATACAAAATTTGCTTTGAAGTTTTAGCTCATGTTATATTTCTTTTCTAAAATGCCCTCACCTCACCTTTGTCATAACCTTGTTTCCATTTCTAGACACAGTTCAAATGCTCCTCAGTGTAAAACAATCTGTCTCAAATCAGAGATCTCCTTCTTTTCCAATTCTTCTCCACTATTCACCTGTACTTTTCACTCACTGTTATCCAACGGAGCTAATTTTTTTTTTTTTTTTGCGGTACGCGGGCCTCTCACTGTTGTGGCCTCTCCCGTTGCGGAGCACAGGCTCCGGACGCGCAGGCTCAGCGGCCATGGCTCACGGGCCCAGCCGCTCCGCGGCGTGTGGGATCTTCCCGGACCGGGGCGCGAACCCGTGTCACCTGCATCGGCAGGTGGACTCTCAACCACTGCGCCACCAGGGAAGCCCTAAGTAATCTTTTAAATGTCAATGTCCCCTTTCTCCAACGAAAGTTTCAGCTTGCAGGGAGTCTTATTAAACATCTCTTTATTGTTAGCATAGCACCTCGGGCATGAAGTAATTCAAAGTTCAATGCTGCTGCTGCTGCTTTTCAACCCAGCTCTCAATCTCTTTTTCCTTGCTCTTACTGTCTTCTGTGTTTAGGGATGTGAGCAAGATTAGCTAACCAATGTCCAAATATCAAAAAAAGATGCAGTGAGAGAAAGACCAAGAAGTGAGGTACAGACCAAAGAGGGAAAAAAGTGACACCTGGGCACAACATTTAGTATATTAAAAGAGAGAAATATCCGAAGAAAGAGACATCAGCTAATTATGACCTATTCATACTGAAGCCCCCAAACTATTTTCTCCATGGCCTAGGTAAAACAGAATGATCTGTGCACAGATTTATATTATGATCATAAAGAAATTATGTAAAAGCTAAAGCAGGGAAGCAAAAGGACATTTTATTTCTCAATATTTAGTGCTTCTTTGATCACATGTAATAATTTATTTAAAAGAAAATTTTAAATGCTATCTTACTATTAAGATATTGATATATCTTACTTATATCAATAGTAATAATATAGTATGATTGCAACAGGGCTGCAACTAGCAACCTACAACCATACACTGGGAATTACCTTCATTTCTCCTTCTTCTACAACCAACTGCCAATTGGCATCTCCACCTACATCCTGTAATGAGTAAGTCATGTGGTTCTGCACCATCTCTTCAACCTTAAAAAGAAAAATAGAGCCATAAGAATCCTCCTCCAATTAATAGCTATGTCATAATCTCTAAAACAGAATGGTATTCAGTTTACTTCAGTTCAGAAATGATGTTCTTAGAAAGCTAAGCGACCAAATGCACAAAGGTTAGTATGTTTTATATAGTGTTGAAGAGTTTTAGTCCACATTCCAGATATCATATCCAGGTTAATGACAGGAAGGAGAAATGCGGGGAAGGAAGGTGCTTCACTCTAGTAACATATTGGACTAATGTGCATCAAGTGACCAAAAAAATAATTATTCCTTCATCATAAAATGCATCCTGACAGAGATAATGTCTTAAAGCATAAAATCATGGAACATTAAGGGTAAAAGGGGCACAAAGAGATGACCTAGTCCAATGTTCCTATATTTAAGACTATATAGAGATATTAGAAAGCTTGTTACTTGTCAAGACTTCTCTACAAAAAGCTAAGAAGATTTTCGTTATTTCACTGATAAGCTCCTCTTTTATCATGAATATAAGCCAACTTAAAAAATAACCAATCCCTCTACATATCTGATTCCAATTTCATTGTTCTAAACTCTTTTAGGGACAATGCTAATAATCATACACACAAAGATTTGCAAATTATCACCTTTTATTAATAGTTCCTTCTTTCTAAATTTCTAACTAAATTTCTTACTAAATTTCTTTTACTAAATTTAAATTGCAACCTCTGCTTTTAACTATCAAATTACCCCTACCCATCTTTTATAAGCAAATAAGGTCAAACAGTTCACACTCCCAGAATCCTCAATCAGATTTATTGGTTAAGATTTCATTTAAGTGTTCTTTGGAAACCTTCCTATTATGAAACATATTTTTAAACAGAACTGAAGTGACAGAAAGATCATCTCTGAAGGAACTGGCACCTTTACCATCTACGCATAGACACTTAGTTTCTAAGTTCTATTTTCTAAACTTTTACTCATAATTTTGTTTTACCTAGTAATATTATTAAGAGAAGGCAGAAAAGAGTTGAAAAATATGCATATTATATACTTCAATTTAAAGATTTATTCCTAAGTTTAATTACTTATTTTACATAAAGTCTACTGCATTTGTCAGGGAAACATAAGAACCAGGTTTACATGTGTTTTGAAATAAATACATGAATGCTTTGGGGGCAGAGATCTTAAAATTATTCACCCTGGGGATATAATTTTTCTACACAAAAGGATGTTATCAATATGTTATCGTGATGTGTAAACCAAGTTTTCTGGATTTCAGAGTGCAATTTTGGTTACTGAAAGTAGTTATGGCTTTAAGTATCTCTTTAATTGGCAATGATCACCAGAAAAGTTTTTGATAAAAATGATTATGAGGAAATTCTACAATCTAGTTTTGTACTAAATAAACATTACATAATATCTTATTTCTTTATTCATAACCTTTAATGTGAATGGTGCTGGGTTAGAGACTTGAAAGAAATTTTAAAACATGACTACTAGTACCTCTATAATTTTATAAAGCCTTAATTAGAAAACATAACTTCAGAGGCTGACTGGAAAAAACCTTTGTGCCTCTAAAATTTTGAAATCTGCTTTGAGACGGTAAGGATGACTGATGTAGGACTCCAAGTTACAAATAATACATACAAAACGTATTTTATTACCAAAAGACGAAGAACAAAGAAAGTCCCAGTTAGTATGCATAAATAAAGCCTCAACAGTAGTGCTGGCTTGATTCATTTGTCTGTGTCACATCATGATTGGGAAAAATTTTTTTAATGATTTTTAGATCCCAAGATCTTAAAAAATCTTCAGATCTGAATACGTATGTACTTTTAGGTACGACACTGGGAGTTAAGAACACCCATATGTATTATGAGATTAGCAGCAGAAAGAAATGTTTCCCCCAAATAGGCCCTACTTTAAATGGATTACTTGTGAAAGAAGAATGTTAAGGATTTTATTCTGCTAAAAAACAAAGAGAGTTCTGTATAAAAAAACTTTAGTGCCATTTAGCTCTTTTGTTGAAAAATATTGCAGGTAATTGTGTTTCTGTTTAGGAGATTGTTCCTAAATTAGTTATTTCAAATGTTTGAAAAATGAGGTGTTTTTGATTTATGCTTCGGTGCAAATAGAAACCAGATTCCACAAATATAAATTGATAGAAGGTAACTTAAGTTTGAAACAATGTACCGTAAATGCATTCAACATTGTCTTTCTAGATAGATGAAAGAATAGTTACCACTGCATCTATGGAAAAGTTTTCAGTCTTTTGTCCTCATTTACTTCCTTAAGAGGGCTTGAAAAAGTCCAACAGAGAAACAAACAAGATGTATTCAGTACTGTGCTCCTAGGAAATTAACGAAACTATCGAAGTACCCAATTACTGTACTAACCATGTCTGCAAAGCCTTCATCAAGGAATCTTTATCCATTATGGTATATTCCCCGAGGTAATAACATTAAGGTTAAAAAGAAAGATGATACTGGTAAAATTTCACTATTATGAATTTTATGTTAAAATATGCAGTAGCCAATGTTTCTATAGTGGCAATGACCTGGGCACATGTGACAACACTCACATTTCAGATATAAACCTAAAGATGCTCCATTTACTGTTTTCAGTTACGACTCTACATCAAAAATAAGTGGGAAACTAGGGACCATTAATTGGATGACAAGAATAAACATATGCCAAATTTTCTACCTTATCAGGTTCAAAACTTGATTACTAGAAAATAATGTTACTAGAAACATCTATCACTTAAAAAAAAAGGCTGAATTTTACACTAAGCATAATTTCAGGAATCATGCCCTTGATTTTTTTGTACCTTACATACAGCATCTTCATACCAAATGAACTATGAAAAAACTGAAGACAAAACAGATTTGAAACAGAGGTGATGGCACTCCAATTCTTACCTTTTTCTTTCACTTCACATTTGAATCACTCAGTATGTCATTTTAGGAGGCTAGATCTAATTGGATCTTTCTAATATTATTAATATAGAAACTTTAAAAGAAAATTGTCCTTTGATGGTACAACAAAATTGTATTGAACAAAAGTCTCAGAAGGGCTCAAACAGAGCTTGGATCTCTTTTTCTTACCCATGTGAAAGGAATACAACTATGTTTATTGTTACAGAGTCATAAAGGGATCTGTTGGATACAATAATTTATTAATAACAAATTAACAGTGTACTGTTAACCCAAAAGAAAAATGGTCAAGGACATGAATCGCCAATTCACTGAAAAATGCAATTAGCCAAGAAGAAAAATAACACTTTTATTCTATCATATTGGCAAATATTAACTGAATAATAATATTCAGTGTCAGTATAGCAAAAGAAAACTGACCTGGGAGTGTAGCTGGTTCAACTTTTCTAATGAACAGTTTGGCAATAAGAATAAAAAACTTCAGTGTGTGCATGGCCTTTGTCCTAAAAATTCTACTTCTAGAAATATATTCTAAGGAAATAATTGGATAAGTATACAAAGATGTACATACAAGGATGCTGTATATACAAGGATGCCCATGTAGCACTATTTATTAAATAACAGAGACTAACTGAAAATAAACTAAATGTTCAATATTAGGTGAGTAGGTAAATCTAGTATTCATATCCATACAATAGACAAGGAGATCTAGACCTATATTTACTGACGGGAACATGGGCCTAATTATATGTGTGCTTTAAAAAAACAAAACAGCTAGTTACAAAACAGTATATATAGAATTACCTACTTTGGTAGAAAAAAACAATTACTAAGGTGTGTATAATCAATATGTGACTGATTTTATTTAATTTACATATATGTGGAAAAAGGATATGCATAAGAATATTAATAGTGATCTAGTAATTTCATTTTATTTACTCTACTTTCTAGTTCTGCTAAATTAGCATTCTATTACTTATAGTGATACAATAAAAAAGGGAGGGGTAAAATAAATAATTACCACAACAATGATGTTACCATGCACAAAAGTGGGAAAAAGCTTTACACAGAATTGTTTTTGCAGTGGTGATGCTCATCATATATTAACACACAGATGTACTACCCACCCTTTGATTTTCTTTTTTTCTTTCCCCCAACTAAGGATGCTTTTTATTTCCCTTTGATTTCTGAGGTGACATCTTTAGGTGGTAACTGTTATAGAAATAAATGTGGCCAAGAAGATCCATTTATAAATCTAAGTCCTTCCTACTTTCTATACACTTTCATTGAGAGCTACTTCATTTCCAACATCTGTCCATCAGACAGATGCAGATTCATGTGTTGCTACTAATTTCCTAGTAGAGTCACATATTTTATTTGGAGTTATTTTCAGGGCATCTCTCAGTTCTACATTTAAGTATCTTACTCAAGCAGGACTATGACCATTATTTCAACAAGAACAAAACAGTCATAAGCCAAGACTTATAAGTAGATAGCAAAGCCAAATTAATCAATAGTTAACTGCCAGAGCCCAAGTCTGCTAATGACAACAAATACTTTAGCAAGGAAAATAAATACTTGAAGACCTCAATGTTGTTTTCCTTCATTTCCTCTTCTGGAATATAAAACAGTAGAATAATCAAAAGTTTAAAAACAGAATCGGATCAATAACGAGCATCATACATTAGGAAAAAAATACCAGAAAGATTTTTCTCAACTTATACACAAAAGTTACACAAAAAATTAGGTAAAGAAGCTACAATTTGACAGTCTTATAAAAATGTGGACACCTGCTTCTCAGTGATAGTTCACCTGTATTCAAAGGCTTTCAGCTGTTTTATATATCTCTATAGCAAGGCCCAGGTCTGGGTTCTGAAGCCCTAATTCTTAGGCACCTATCAGCGGCTCAAATTCTTTTCCTGCTCTCATTACATTTTTAAAAATTTATAGCCTGTATATTTCTATATTTTAAGGGAAAATGGTGACCAGTACTGATGCCTTTTAGTTAGTCTGTTAATTTATTATTTTAATGCAAAGTGGAGCTTAATTAAGAATAAACCAAAGTCTCCCAGTATAATCTAGTTTGGCCAGTGATTTATTGTGAGTATAAGTCACTATTTTAAAAGCATACATAAATGAATGAGCATTAGGTAAGAAATATTGTAATAAATCTGTCTAAGGGTAATTTCTGATGAGGAACTGATGCATCTCTTTCCCAAAAATGTTCAAGGAAAAAAAAAGCTACAAAAGTCAGAAAAAAATTTAAGTCTTAAACTTAATTTTCTTCTTTATTACATAGTTGAAAACTAATGTAAATTTTATTTGTATGCCTGTTTTAAACTGACTTAAAAAAATTTTTTTATTGGAACACTCTGATAGAGAAAAAATAATGTAGATAATTTTGATTAGCTCAAAGAAATAATATTATAATGATAAAAGCTCACTTACTGAGCACTTACTACATGCTAGGTTCTAGCTCTATCACATTCCTAGCTAGATGACAGAAGCAAAGCACAGAGGAGTTAGAAAAGTTGTCAAACATCATGCAGGAAACAGGATTTAAACTTGGTCATTTTGACTATAGAGCTCAGGTTCTTAACATACTATGACATATTGCAATCCAATAAAATGCAAACACCATAAAAATACAAAGTTGAATGGCAAATATGTGAAGATTAAAAAAATTTTTTTAACCTAATGCTGATGCTAAAAAAATATTCCTCCATTGATACTTTGATTTTATTATGAGGGCAGAGACTGCAAGCATCCAGCTTCCTGTCCTAAATTCCTAACCCGTGCTGATATTAAATAATTTAAAATCAATTTCCATAGATTTATCATATGGACTGGAATACTCATTTCCAGGGATAATTTGCCAAAGCAAAATGCAACCTGTTCAATGAAGCTTAGTATAATGGTAATGAGACAAATTTTATTTAAAAAATTATTTCCCTGTTGAAAATATTATGAGATATTTTAAATTAGGTTAGAAGTAAGGCTTGAAACCTGCTTTAATGCTATAACATATCCTATAGACCATGTCCACAAAAGTTGCTGAATCCTGTCTGAAGAAACAGATATCACAGGATAGTTAAAAACCAGGTACCTTCTCTCGTTTCAATTCAATTTAACATCTTTCAGGAGTATCTCCTATATGGCGAAATTCCACGCTATTCACAATAGAGGATACAAAGGGCACATGCAAGCCTGACAGAGGAACTATTTAGCAGATAAGGAAGGCTTTCTTTAATGCTTGATGTTACTACTTAAAATTCAAAACCAAAACAAGTGGCCTAACCAAAAGATTTCTAGGAACTGGGAAAGCAGGCTGAAATATAGCACAGAAAGACTCAAGTCCACTCTATACATTCATACAGTACCTGGGAGCTGAATCTGTGAACATCGTCAGAGGCACTGACTAGATCAATGGAAGACATGGAGGAAGAGCGACTATAGGGCTACCAGAGACAGACAAAGAAAAAACCAAGTAATCAGAACAAAGGCACAACAGAGCATTCAGTACCAACTTCCAAACACAAGATAAAGAAAGAGAGAACAAAGCACTATATGAAACAAGCTCAGCAGCAAGTGCTGACTTCATGCACCTATTATGTGTTATGCTCCAAAATCGAATGCAGTGCTTCCAATAATACAAAATAATACCACTTAACCCCAAAGGAAAAAGAGATCTAATATCACTGGCTATGCTTCTGGTTAACTATTTTGGACAAGCCACTCCCTATTCCCCCACCCTTCTTTCCCCCTTAAATAAAAAAGAAAGAACATTATGTTCAGAAGATTTCTAGCACTTCTGGAGGATGTATATGGAAGAAAACATGTAATACCAAAAAATCTCATTACTTAAATTCAAGAAAAGGAAAAAGGCTTTAAACAGGATAGTTTCGTCAACAGTGAAGAAAAATATAGCATATACTTTTAGTAAACTGTGACATTAGCTTACCTTTTGGACAAATCTATGAGTCCCCACAGAAGAAAAGGCATCTCCAGATGGCATTGATGTAGGCCAATGTAACCTGACCTTTTCACTCTGTGACTAAGAAAACATATTGTTAAATGGGAAGGTTTCGAAGTGTATTTTGCAGCTTAAGAATGGATAATATAACATTTAATTACTGAACACTTTAGTTCTTACAAATATTTGAATTATGAAGTTACTCTAAAGATACAAGCCTTGCCAAATCTTGACACTTCATGTATCCCAATTTTCTTCTTTTGGATTCCACAGATACTACCAAGGATTAATTCTTTTATTTTTGCTCCCAGTCAGCATTTCTAATACCAGCATGGCACCATTTACCATGAATCAACCTTAACACTGCTACCAAAATAATTTTCTTATCCAAACTCTGGCCAAATTATTCCAATCATTCCACATCATCAGGGCCTTGGAGGGCTTTATTATTTGAACCAATAATCATTGTTTACTTCAGTTATGTTCAAAAGAACATATTATGTATATCTTTGTCTCCTTTCCATGAAGGTATTCTGCCTTCATCCCATCACCTCACTCTTGTTAAGCTGCCACTTAACCTCTTGCCTCCTTCTCAGCTTGCCTAGTTTCTTCTTATTCAATAAATATTTACTAAATATACTGTACCAGAAACTATGCTCTATTGTGTGTGTGATTATCTTTGTTATATCAATGTGCCTGGCTCTTAGGCAAAGAAAATCATGGTCTGTTTAATGACTTGTTTTTATCTACTAGAGTGTCAGGAATAGACATATTAAATGAGTTGATCGCCCTGTGAATATTTCTTTTTTCTAAAGCATACAGAAGTTTTTATTTATTCTCTTCAACTCCAACTCAACCACCATATTGATACTCAGTGGAGGAGCATTTTAGAGCCAGAAGGGATGATCTGAATCATCTTGTCCAACTCCTTGTTTCACAGATTAGAAAACCAAGGCCCAGAGGATTTAAGTGATACGTTCAGAGCTACACAGTTACTGGCAAAACTAAGACTAACTTGTCTTGACCTCACAGTTTGCTATTCTTCACGAAATAACACATCTTAGATTAAAACAAAAGCGAAAACACAGTGAAGGGAAAAAAAACAAAACAAAACACCCAAAACACCCTAAAAAACCAAATACAATGATGCTATTTCAGATATTTCTGGCATCCAAAATTAGACCTTATTTAGGAACTGAAAGTTCTATTGAGTGCTGTGTAGCATCTTTTAGGTATAAAAAATGAGTAATAAGCTTTTATAAATTAATGTGACAAACTTTTCTTCACTGATAAAAAAACAGGGAAAAATAAGCATGAAAAGCAAACAGCCACTATTGCAGATGACTCACCCTCGGATAGATAGATCAGTAAATGGGCATAATAGCCATGACTGCCTTAGCAATCAGAGGGAATAAACAAGCCAATTCTTCTATGCAAGTTAATTTGTAGTATAAAACTGATATACATGCAAGATGCTTAAAGTCTTGAGAAGAATAACTAAAATTCATCTTTAAGTACCATCTAGTGGTAATATATGGTAACTGCATTGTTGCAGAATTAAAGGTAAAGGATCAAATTAATCTTGAAACTAGAGTTAAAGAATTTTAGAAATGCCTTCCTTCAATTTCCACAGAAGGAGCTGGGTATAACTGCTGTGAATTTAATGATGAAAAAACACTGAGCAAAGTTAAAAGTGAGGAAGTAATTAAGGTGAAGGTAGTGAAAGCAATAAATGAGTTAATAATAAAAACTGAATGGTACTAACATAGAAGAAAAATAAATTCTTGGTCATCTTCCTTTTGAATTCATATGGCACTTGGTGGTGAAGAGAAATTCAAAGACACTGTTTTACTCAGAGCAAATATATACTTTGTATTAACAGAATGATAATAGATTGGATACTTCAAGGGGAACAGGCAGACTATTTCCATTTAATTTCATGTTAATTATGCATGCTTGCTTTAAACAATCATTAGTCTTCTTTCTATTGCTTGGAAGTTGGTCAATAAAGTGATTTATAAAGATTCTTCTACATTTTTGACTCACTGTAGACGAGAGTTCATTTTTAGGTTATTAGGATCATGATTTCAAATTCTATTTATATGAATAACATACATCAAGGATTTTTAATAATTTTTAATAATATACATACCTGTTCTTCTATTTTATCTTGTCTGTCAAGAGCAGCTTCAACAGCATCAAAGAACTCTTCCTCATTAATCAAACTGTTTGGGCCTTCCTATTCAGACATACAGGGAAAAAAAAGCTGTTGATTCAAGAAAATAGAAAACACTGATAACCCTGGCATTAACTCTAGGAGAAAGTTGAAAAGTGAGCTGACAAACATTTCTGAACCAGTTAGTACACTAGGTAATATTATCACAAAGATGAACAATATATTGCTCTGTGCAAAATCAGGGCACAGCGTGTTACGATTAATTCACTCACTCAGTACTCAAATACTGTATATTGACCGACACTGAGTTAGGGCAATAATCTAGAGCAGGGGGTTGGTGAACTATGGCCTGTGGGTCAATTCTAGTCTACTGCCTACTTTCAGAATGGGCTTTAAGCTCAGAATTTCATTTTTAAATGGCTGGGAAACAATAACAACATTTCATGGGGAATTCCCTGGCGGTCCAGTGGTTAGGACTCTGTGCTTTCACTGCTGAGGGCAGGTTCAATCTCCCTGGTCAGGGAACTAAGATCCCACAAGCTGAGTGGGAGGGGAAAAAAAAAAAAAAAAAAAAAAAAAAAAAAAAAAAAAAAAAAAAAAAAAAAAAAAAATCATGACATGTGGGAATTATATGAATTTTAAATAAAGCTTTATTGGAATATAATCATGTTCATTCATGTATTGTTTATATCTGTTTTCATGGTACAGTGGCAGAGCTGAGTACCTGTGACTTGAGGACTTATCGACAGAAACCATATAAAATTGCAGGAGGGTTTTAAGTACAAAGTTGCAGATCTATAGCCAATGAGAAGTACAGATAGGGCTTCTGAGAGGAACCTTCCTATAAGCAAAGACAATAATATCATAGAGAAAAAAAGGTTGAACTGATGCTTGAAAGCCTGCTTAGAATGGTAGAGCAGTGGTTCTCAATCACTTGGGGAACTGCCTGGGGAACCTGTTAAAATGAAAATTCCCAGGCCCCCATTCGCAGAAATTACTTTTCAGTAGGTCTTGGGTGGAGCCAGGAATATGCGTGTTTAATAAGTCCTCCAAGTAGTTCTAATGCAAGTAGAACCTCAGCTGTATCAGAAGATAAAAATATAAAGAATGATAGCAAAATGGAAACAAGCAAGCTATGTGTGTATCTTGCTGTGTTAAAACAAATTTAAGTAGACTATAAGTGGAACAATAGCTTTGTTGGGGCCCAGAGTAGGCTACCCCAAAATGTGCCTCAGTGGCACATTGATTATTTTGAATCAAGGTTACTCAAGAAATGGCCAGTGCAAGAGGGACACTCTGACACTCCTGTCTCCCTGAAAGCAGGAAACAAATCTCATGTGAAATGTGTATTCTCTGCATCTGGAGGCAGGACACCATTATTGTTAAAGATAGGGAATCTGGTCTGAGAAGCAGGAAACCTATATAAACAAATCTTGTTACATTTTAAATTTACTACTCCACGGCCAAACTCTGTTTCGATTCTTCACTAATTGGGCACCCCAAACCTAAGTTTCTTTGCCCTCACAGCTTTGTTGTTTCTTTGTTGAGAGTATAAAACCTGCCTGCTTTGGCCACTGTTTTGGTCCATTTCTGTGGGACCCACACACACATGAATTAAAATTTGTTTTTCTCCTATTAATCTATCTTGTGTCCATTTTATTATTAGTCCAGCCACAAGAACTAAAGAGGGGCAGAGGGGGAAATATCCCTCTCTACAGCAGCTTCATATTACTATTAAACTTGAGGCAGGAGACAGATGGGCCCCTGGAGCAAACAGCTGGAGTTCATTCTCTGTGGATACTCTATGATGAAAATAGGAGGAGGAGGCTGGGCCCTGCCCAGATAGAAGATAAGAGAACACATATTTCTCATTCTTGAAGTCAGGAGACCTCCCTGACTACACATGCACAGAAAGGCTCCTTGGAGGTCAAAAAGGGAGGGGGCACCACCCCATAGTAAGTGATGCTAACTACCCATAAGCCTCTTCAGTAGAATCCACCTCGGCTAAGCGATGTGCGTGCACACGTGGGAGGACCCTGAGATATACCAAATACGGACTCTGAACCAGGCAAATCAAAATGATTGGCCAAAGGAAACCGGGAAGAAACGCCCCATATAAGTGATTCAAACTACCACGAGGGCGTGACTATCTGAGTCTGTGTCTATCCACACGTACTGTACTCTTTTCTTCCTCCTAATAAACACTTTACTTGTTTCACTACTTTCCGTCTTTGTGGGAATTCTTTTCTGCAAAGCTGAAGGGCCCAGCTGGATCATGAAAGAGTCCTGAAGGACTCCCTTTATAAAGCCAAAACATTTCAGACACTTAAATGACAGCAGTATCACTTTGGTCTCTGTTGATATGAGAAAAATATAAAATACCCCAAATCTATTCTGAACTCAAACGTATTTTCTAATGATTTAAAAATTCTATTGATCATAACCACAACTACACTTTAAAAAACTGTAATACTCATTCAATCTATTCAATTACATCAGAGTCTCAGGAGTTTACCAATTGGGAACTACAGCGTTAAAAATCTGAGGGAGAACTAAAGTAATTGGAATAAATTTTCCTTTATTAAAAAACTTAAACACTTTTATCTCATCATGCTTACCAAAGAAAAGAGCTATTTATTGCTGAATCTATGGGACACTTCACAGTCTTTATCTACTTGCCCTAATTATTAGCAGCATTTCTTATGTTAATGACTCTCTTTGGAGCCATCTTTCCCCTGGGAGTCTTAATTTCCCAGTTCCTCTCTAAGTAAGCACTGTTCTTTGGGTTCCAGGCCAGGCTCCTCCTGTCTACCCCTTAAACGTGAGTGCTCCTCAGGGTTCCACACTTGCTCTCCCCACAGCATTCTACTCATTTCTGTGACTTCAGTCATCTGATGATTCCCAAATTCATAACCTGTCCATCTCTCTCCTAAGTGTTAGATCTTTACATCTAATAATATATAAGATGGAGTGTTCAAGTGAATGTTTCAACTCAGATGCATCATGTCCAAAACCTGTTCTTCCCTCATCTCCATACCAATCTATCTAAGGCAGAAACCTGGGCCTGTTCTTGAATCCCTCCTTTTTCCCTCATTCAGTCACCACACCCTTCAATTCTACCTTCCAAATATCTGATTTGTCCATGTAGGCTATCTTCAATTCTCACCTGTAATACTGAAAAAGTCTCCAAGCCCTCAGTCACAACAGTCAACTTCAGTCCACTCTCCTCACTGCAGAAAGTAAGAATGACTTAAACCCATTGCCTGAGGATACTGGTTCTAGCCAGTCTTGCCACTCCTCACTTTTGATTGGCTCTACCCTCCATAGATAAGTGCTTTGCGTTACCCTGCGGCAAAATGCTCTTTTTCTTCTGGTCTCCAAATGTCTTCTTTCTTCTCAGCCCCTATAAACAAACACTTTACAGGCTATTCACCTGGTTAACAAATACTCAACTGACTCATTCTTAAGGTTTTAGCTCAGACTTCCTTGCATCTGGAAGCCATCCCTGACTCAATATCTGTGTTCACAGTGTTAAAGTGATCCATAACATACATTATTCTAATTGCCTGTTAACTACTCTGTGTCCCCATTATGTACCCAGTTAAGGCCCTCAGGCAGAACTCTTGTTTACCTTGTTCCTTGCAATATCACCCATGCCTACCAGTGTCTTACATTAGTAAAATCTTAAGGCATGGATTTAAGATTATAATTTCTGAGGCTACAGATGATAGAAACATTTAAACTTTGTTCAATAACTAGAACATCATGAATGTTTGATAAGGACCAAAACAAAGTCATATTTTGAATTAGTGTCTAAAATCCATGCAAATGTAGTATGAACACAAGTAAATATAGATGGTTCAAAACTCCAAAAGGGGAAAAAAGTGTAAAAACAGGCCCTAGTTTATTTAAGAATTACATAACTTGATACTACAGGGATTTGAAATAAAATTCATACTTTATGGCAAGACAAGAAAAATTTAAATGTAAAAAAATTTTCTCTGCCCTTTGGCCTCCTCTTTCCCCCCTACTCTGTACTGTATATCTGCATTATGCATCCTGACCAAATCTTCCCCAAGAATACCAGCCCAATCCTAAGGTGCAACATTTTCTTAGCATCAACAAGACAACTCCTTAAAAGATAACCCTTTCTTGAGCTTGTAAGGGGTCACATGACTACAACCTTGTTCCTGTAAAACTGGATTGTGTAAACTGTCAATATTACGTCATTTGATGTACCGCCCTCTGTCTCAAAAGACTTATACTACTGTGCTTTGACTTCTAATGGGCAGAACAGTTCTCAATTTGGCTCAAATAAAATTTCCATTTCTTTCTCAGATTGATTAATTTTTGTTGACATGCATGGTTTAGCTGGCAGGATATCAGAGATACCCACTAGTGAACACCTGGAGTCGACCCAGAACTAGCGCTCAGTACCAAGCATGGGTCCATTGAGCCCCACCAGCTTCTCAGTACTCCTCAGGTGTTCTGGTGAGCTCTCCTAATATCTGGATCTCATTGTTTGAGTAACGATCCTGAAATTTTATTTAAGCTGCTTCACTTAAGGCTTGGAGTCTTAAGGGGCACTGGTGCAGTTCTTGGGCAGGGCTTCGGGGATCTGGACAAGGGGCCCAGGAAAACATAGGTGGCTGGGTTTTTGTTAAATTTGGCTTACATTGAAAAAAATGAGTTGATATATGTTCTGAACAAAGCTTTTGCTAGTGAAATGAGAGAATGAATTATTCTGCTCTGAAGAGTAAGGGAGATCCACTACAACCGTTAGGTAAATACTGCTCATCCGACGGGGCACAACAGAGGCTGATAACCTAGTGCTCTCAGCACCCATGGCAGTTTTAGACTGTCACAGGGAGAAAATGAGCCATGTACAAGAGTCAAACCAACCCAAGGTTAACTCCTTGGGGCTAGACTCAGAAGCAGCACATATTTGATCTACCACACTGTCCTCAGAAAGCTGTGCAGATCATATCTCATATCCCATATCTGAATTAGGCTACGAAATAATGGGAAATTGTGCCTCAAAGGCCAAACAGCTCCCAGATGGACAGTCACCTATGGGAATACCAGCTGGGTTTATGTATGCTTGCAAGTTCTTCATCAGAACTAAAGGATGTTGGGCCCTGAAATGGTGAGATAGGTTCTTCTGGCACTCCCAAACTGATTTTTTTCAACAGCAGTAAGAGTTTTTTTCTTTTCTAAAATTATATTAGCAGGGAAAAATATTTGTCGGGCTAGCTTCTTAGATCCTTTGAATGGGAAAGTCTACTAAATTGTTAAAATTTTAGAGAGCTCTCATCTTAAATATTGCACCTATTTTAATTGGTATACAGAAGCCCCAAAAGGCTTCAAAATTTCAAAATAGCCTCATTGAAAGATTTGTTGTAGAAAAGTAATAAAAGATTAATGATATAAAAGGTACCTAAAACTTTAACTACTGTTCCCATCTACTAATAATCTCCTGTCTGAACTGCCTTTCTACTCAGAAGATCCTATTAAATGGTTACTTCAGGAATGGGACTACATGAGGCTTGTAGGCAAGCCTCTTCAGATCAAAGGCTGAACTGAGGGCCACAGTTAAATAATTTCTTAAACCCAGAGAGAATCCTTAAAAGTGTTTATAAACAGATTACCAGGACTTCCCTGGTGGCGCAGTGGTTAAGACTCCACACTCCCAATGCAGGGGGCCCAGGTTCAATCCCCGGTCAGGGAACTAGATCCCACATGCATGCTGCAACTAAGAGTTTGCATGCCACAACTAAAGAAGCCAGTGAGCCACAACTAAGGAGCCCTCAAGCTGCAACTAAGGAGCCCTCGAGCTGCAACTAAGGAGCCCTCGAGCTGCAGCTAAGGAGCCCACCTGCCACAACTAAGAAGCCCGCCTGCTGCAACTAAGACCCGGTGCAACTAACTAACTAACTAAATAAATAATTAAAATTAAAATAATAAATAAATTAATTACCAAGTTGGGAGGTGGGAAGCCAATGGTTTGACTAAACTGACCATAGCTGGTAATTGGAACCTGATAGTAATTTTTTTTGGAGGGGGGTGGTGCTGCTTCTTCCCTAAGCTAAATGAGGGCAAGTAAGACATTCCAACAAAGGTGAAGGGGTATGTCAGTCCTTTGAAATCACTGAGGTGGCCACCCAATTCTTTGAGAAATAAACAAAAACAAACAAAAAAAACTGTCCTTATTTTACAAATCTAGTCTTTATAGGACCAGAGGTATGGCTCCAGAAATAATCCAAAGCCCACCAATCTTTTTACCACTCCCAAAATGTCCCCTTATTTATCTTAAGAGGTTTGTAAACAGAGAAAAAGAAATTTTTTCTGGCCTTGAGGAAGGGTAAAAAACTTGGTACTTGACTTGTTAATGACAAATAGAAATCTTAAGTGTCTTCTCATAAATACTAGTAAAAAGGTTTTAGCAATCTAGATAGGTGATCTTAATTTGTTCCATCTGCCAGAAACCCAATTTGAATTCAATCTCTTTTATAACTGAGGGTTTTATATTGTTACACCTGATTCCTAGCTGAAATTTTGGAATGGGCACTATGAGGTCTCTGTGTCTGTTTGTGTGTTTCTTCGTATCTACATAGGTGTGTTGTAGATGTGTGGTACTGCAAAAATTAATTTGTAAAAGAGCTCTGTTTAATTGGCTTAAAGGAAATTAAACACTTATACAAATATTCAGAAATACAAAAGAACCTGGCCAGAATGAATTTCAGGCTTATGTGATCTAGGAAATATTCAGTACTGAATTAATATCTGGTATTAAAGTTAGCTTAAGCGTGTTGGTTTAATTAATACAGACATGTCTTTAGAGTCATCAACATTAAGTATAATATTTTTATTGTACCTAGGTATACTAGAAATCAAATAAAACCTTATTATTCTTGTTAGAAAGTTGTTCAGCAAGAAAAAATAACAATACAATGAAACTTTTAACTCTTTAGGAATAACTGTGTTTTGAGGATGTCTATCTAAAATAAAATACTCTTTCCAGATGTTGGTAACTTGAAACTTTAGAGTTGTGCTAAATTAACTTAAATAATGGTAATCCATCGAATACCCAGGTCATTTCCAGCTAAGATACTGGGACATTAATTACTGAGCATAGATTTCCTTTTTCAAAGAAACTAAGGTTAGTTAGGACTATTAATATGTTCGATGTCACATTAAGACATTTTCTGTAAGAAAGAGAATGTTTTCTAGAACCATAAATATTATTTATAAGCTTGCCAATCTGAAGAATACTAACGGAAAAGACAGTTCATAATTGCTTACTTAGTTTTTGCCAGAAACTATGTTTTAAAGTTAAGGATTATAATATGTGTAACTAAAGCTACTAAAATAATAAGGGAAACATTTCAGTATCCAAGGAAAATGGGAAGTATGTTTTCACTGAAAGAGGGTATAAGGAATGGAAATGCATTTTGTTAAAGGAAAAAAAGGGTAGTTTTGTCTTAGAGCTGGTTGTTTCTGAATGGAAAAGAAAATAAGGGACAAAACAATATGGATACAGAAAGTTGTAAAAGGGTCGAGGAAAAGGAACGCTGAGAAAAGAATTTTGTACGTGGTCAGGATTGGCTAAGATTTGAGTTTAGTTAAGAAAATGATTTTTAAAGGTAAAATGTATAAAACCTGAATTTAGTTTTTTCTCTAAGAGCACAAAGTTTTCTTAAAATATTGAGCTGCTTTTGGTAAGATATTGTGTGACTTTCTTTGCCTTTAAGTGATTTATTACCTTTGAGATCTTTTATTGTCACTTTGCTTAAATGAATGGGTATTGTTTCACAGTGACCTATGATCCCATTTAACTAGGTATTTTGAAACTTTTTGATATTTTTGATAAATGTCCCAAAGATCAAATTCTAAATGAAGCTCACTGGACCTCTAGTTAACTTTGAGGTTTTCCAAAGGGTCCCTGGTATGCCTCAAAATATTTGTTTTCTCTCCCTCCCAGAGAGAGGAATATTAAACTAATTAGTCTTATTTGGTATGTTAAATTACATGGGAAGCATTGTCAAATTTGAGTGGTGATAAAACTTCTCAGGTTATATCATATGGGTAAATATTATCAATACAGAAATTCTAGAAATTATATAGAACTCCTAAAAATCTGGTATATCCTGGTAAAATGTTACCAGTCATAATTCTAGTAATTATCTTAAACTGTTGTATGTCACAACAGTAACCAAGTTTATTTGTCAATTGGCATTGTAATCAGGTCTTTAGCCTTGACTTTTTGAATCTTTTATCATTTATGGACAGTTATCATTTTACTCTGAAGTTTTTGCAAAAATGCTTCATCTTGAAGAAGATTCACAGAAAGGACTTTTGGACAAGTATAGGTTTCTGATAACTTTCAGATCATACCACTGAACTGGGTAAGAAATTAAAGACTTCTGATGGAAAACCTGATGGCTTCATAAAACCATTAACTGAAGATTAAGATCAAGGATTAGTCACATAAGACTGAGTGAAATTATGAGTATGGTTATATAATTTTTGTTTCTTGTCTGAAATATTATTTGTTTTTAATCTGTTTTCCAGATATAAAGAAACCTTTAAATCACAACTCTGTATGCAGAATTGAAACATTTATCTTTTCTCTCTACCTGATCCCTTCAGAATCTGTAAACTCTTAGGTTCCTAGCAACTTTCTCAGGTAATAAGGAAGGTCACATCCTATCAGGTACAGGAATCTCAAGGTATTCAGGAGACTATGAGAAGAGAGAAATTCACCCAAACCTAGCACCCAAATCTACAGCTGTCACAGGCGGAATCTATGACATGCCTTTAGTGTGGCTTTCCTGGCCCTGAGAATTTTTTTTTAAAAGTTCAATCTGAGATTCCTTGCGAAAAGTTCCAGCACAGCCAATTTAAAGAGCCTAGGTTGTCAATTAACCAGACATTTTGCAAACCAATTAGTCTTAATGTGGCTACATTTGGTAGAAATTAGGGTAATTTTAGAGAGAAATAGATTATGTTTCAGTGGATATTAAATTCTAGTTTTATTAAATGAGGTCTTTATTTACTACTGCCTAAGACTCATTTCCCAGATAGTTTCCTTGTTGTTATATTATTATAAAGTTTAGTTATTAAAAGGACACTCCAAGTTTGTTTCTGAAGCTTATCACAGTAATCTAACTTTGAATGAAGATCAGATGTGCCATGACCTGCAACCAGCAGATTATTCATACTGGAACAGGTAACAGATAAAGGACTCTTTATAGCCATACTGAAAGAGTCCTCCTCTCCTGAATAAACTGCAACTCCTGTTTCTGACACTTGACTTTGACTAAGAACAGCACTACCAGACCAGCAAGAGAAGACATCCGAAGAAGACAGCTGATCCAAGATGCTGTACTAGGTCTGTATACTGATTACTTTGACAACTGCTCACACTTCTTTTTCTCCTTACACTTTTGCTTGAGCTCAATCATTTGCAAGTTTCAAAAAAAAAAATCAATCTAATTACTGGGATTGTGGCCAATTACCTATGTCCAGTACTCTCAGGTTGCCTTGGTAGATTTCTCCTCTCCAAGGCTCTAACTGGACAGCCCTTAGAAATTTTATTTTAAAAGAAAGAAACTCTAGCACTGTGCAAGCTAGTATAACTGCCAATATCACTAAGTGAGATGCTATTACCCGGCCAATTAATTTTTTTTGCAAGTTCATATTTTACTTCTAATACGTTTAGAGCTTTGATTTTTGCGTTTTTGTAAAAAAGTTTTCACTTAATTCATTGAAAGCCCTTTCATGCTGAGCCCAAGGAGGGGCCTGGGCCAGGCCAGACCCTTTGTAGCCTTCTTGCTCCCACCTCAGACACCCAGTGCAGGTGTGGGGTGGCTTCCCTCTGTCCACTCTGCCCTCCCACCCCCCTGCTGCATCTCTCTGTACAGAACAATTTTAAAAATGGAAGCTAAGATACAATATACATTGGACAGGCACGCAAACACATGCACACTGGCATCTGCTCCAAATGGGCAGGACGTCAGCTGCACTCAGAGAGCACCAAGGAATGCATACGGAGCCCCTCCTGGGGAGGAGGACAGGGCCTGAGCCCCACCTTGGTCCTCACAGACCGCAGCTCCTCCCCACCTATTGCCCTGCTACCTGCCACAGGGAGGGGTGGACAGCACAGAGGGCTGTGCACAAGGGAAGACAGCTGAGGGCAGCTGGGGGGTGGTGGGGAGGGCAGTGCCAGCCTGGTACGTTGCCCTGGGGCCAGGGAGGCTGTTCTAGGAGCCAGGGGGTGGGGGGAGGACTGGGGTAGACCCCCGGCCTCAGGCACCTGAGGGGTAGAAGGCCTGGGCTTTGCCCATCGAGGAGCTTCAAGTCTTACCTGGCCAATTAATGATGCCTGTTCTGAACCTGGTCATAAACAATCCTTTTCATTAGATGGTGGATACTGGGTAGCCCCTAAGAGAACCCAATGGATTTATGGAACAAGTTTATGACCTTGGCTTTCCTCAGGTTGGTTAGGAAGATATGCTATTCGTTTCCCTTGGGCTCAAGGTCACTGACGGGTAGCTCCTGTCAATCTTTGATGTCAATCTGTAATGTGAGCACACTGGTTTCTATCAGGTTTCCAATGGTATGACCATTTGGCCATGATATTTGTTAACTCATCTTATAACATACAAAGAGTCAAGGGCTTCCCTGGTGGCTCAGTGGTTGAGAGTCCACCTGCCGACGCAGAGGACACGGGTTCGTGCCCCGGACTGGGAAGATCCCACATGCCGCAGAGCGGCTGGGCCCATGAGCCATGGCTGCTGAGCCTGCGCGTCCGGAGCCTGTGCTCCGCAACGGGAGAGGCCACAACAGTGAGAGGCCCACGTACCACACACACAAAAAAGAGTCAAATTTCCACTCTGAAAAATCCTCTTCCCAGTTTAGGGGAAATACTAGGAAAAGGGTTTGGTTCAGGAGGATCTTGGCTTAAATCTTTGTTAATGATGTTGTTGGTTCTACTGGCAACTTAAACTAGTTTGTGGAACTTATAAGGTGATAGCTTCTTGCCTTTCATGCTGTGTATCACCTATTCGTAGTAAAATAATGATGTCTAAACAACTTAAAACTTTGGATCATGTCTACAGTGCTCTATAAAATAACAGGCATACATAATGCATGTGTGAGGGGAATTGTCTTGTCTTATTGGACAGCCTAGAATTGGCTCTCAGTCCTTGCTGAACATTCTGCTAGTATAATTCCCCACCCCACCCCGAATCCCCCCATAAAAGAGAACAGGGCTATTAGGACCCAGCATTGAGGGACACGATGGACCAATGGCAGGCGAGCAACCACCCTGGCATCAAGGGACCAAATATTTGATCACCTAATGCTTTCCATCGAAAGGTTAATGATCAGAAAGAGGAAATTGTGAAATAAAATTCATATTTTATGGCAAGAAAAGAAAAATTTAAACATAAAAATTTTCTCTGCCTTTTGGCCCCCTCTTTCCCCTCTACAGTGTACTGTATATCTGCATTATGCATCATGACCAAATTTTCCCCATCGGCAAAAATACCTGCCCAATCCTAAACTGCAACATTCTTCTAGCATTAAGACAACTCCTGGGGCTTCCCTGGTGGCACAGTGGTTGAGAGTCCGCCTGCCAATGCAGGGGACACGGGTTCGTGGCCCGGTCCAGGAAGATCCCACGTGCCGCGGAGCGGCTGGGCCTGTGAGCCATGGCCATGGCTTGGGGGGGAGGCGGAAAAAAAAAAACAAAAAAAAAAAAAAAAAAAAAAAAAAAAAAAAGACAACTCCTTAAAAGATAACCTTCCTTCTTAATCTTGTAAAGAGTCAGGTTACCTACCATTTTGTACCTGCAGAAGTGAACTGTGTAAACTGTCACTATTACGTCATTTGATACGATGTACATCCTGTCTCAAAATCATTTCTAACAGATGAACAGTTCTCAGAGCTTTCTGAGATGCTGTTCCTAGGTTGTAATTCTCAATAAGACTAGAATATATTTTCCATTTCTTTGTTAATTTTTCATCAACAGGAAGATGGTGAAAAAAGAACTGAAGTGCCCTTAACTATTTTCTTCATTAAAAGAAAAAGAGGGAGATGCATTTCAAATGGCTGGAAAGAAGATGGTTTATTCAACAAATGTCACTGGAATAAAATATAGATTCCTCCATTACACCATAATTTTTTTTTTTTTTTTTTGCAGTGGCTTTGATTTCTTATTGATGTAATTTTTGCAAATAAGGATATGTTAGATTTTATTTTCTTATAAATGTCATGACAACCCTACATTAAATCCACTAATGTATAAGTGAAATAGTTCCATGGGTAATACCAGAGAGCACTTTATTTAAATTGTTGTAAACCTTCCAAAATATAGTTCAAATTGCTCCCTGCCAAGGTGGGTGTCTAATTTGAGTCTACTGCTTTATTCATCCAGGTTTCTTGCAAAGATTGAGAAAAATCCTCAATCTGTACATAGGGCAAAGAATATCTTTTTCATTGTCTACAAGGCCCAGAGGAAGCAAAGGCAAAAATTTAATTATGTCTTAGGCCTCAATAGGCCAGCTGTCTCCATCACATTCTTAAATTTTTGTTTTAACTCCAAATACACTGCAAAGCAGATATTTCTGTTATCCTTGTTTTATAGATGAAGAAATGAACAGTCACTGGATATAAGTAGCTTGCATAGGATCACACAGCAACTAGAAGCCACAACTGTAAACTCAACCCAAGTCTATTTCTAATTTGATAGTATATTGCCTTTTTGTTATCTAATTTATCCTCATCTCTTATGTCCACTTAATCACCAACTCCTACCAATTCTAGGTTTTAAATACGGTTATTTCTTGGACACAGAGAAAACACATAAAACTGTGTTTATCCTGTCCCTTCCTCCAGCCACTGCCTCCTTCTCCATTACCCTTTATAGAAAGAAACCTCCAAAGAGTTGTTCTTTCCATTTCCTCGCCTCCTGTTCCATCTTTACTTTGGGAAGATTAGATTTTTAATAATGGGTTTATTGTAGTGTAATTGACCAGTAGTAAACTGCACATAAAGTGTACAGTTTGATAACTTTTGATGTTTATGTATATATCTATCAGACCATCACTACCATTATGAAAATAAACGTACCCATCACGCACAAAAGTTATCTCCTGGCTCTTTGTTATGCTTTTCTCACTCCTTATTATACATAGTACATTTCTACCTCTTTGCATTTTGGGTAACTTTTGGGAAGGATGCCAGATATTTGTGACTTTTACCTTATTAAGTGCTAGATATTTTTGTATTTACATAAACGGTATTGAGCTTCCTTCTGTAATTCAGTTGAGTTACACGGGTCTTGTTTTTAAGCTTAGTTCTGTGAAAACAGAACAGCATTTAATTTAGGGCTAGTTTTATTCCACTAGTTAGGCCAAAACTTTCTGAGCAATCTATCTGATGCCCCATAAATAAGGTTTTCCGTTCTGACTGGTGAGAACAGCATTGTTGCTATTCCTCTATGAATGGAAGAATTTTCCCTCTTATCCTTTTAGGTAGTTCTTTCCCAAACTCAAGTAGTTTCCACACATGCACTGAGCAGTTTGCAATGGAATGCTCATGGGGGACTCTCTAAAGACCTCTGGAGTTTTCTTTTTGTGCAGCCCTCTCTGCTTCAGTACAGTGCCGTATAAATGCCAGGTACCTAGTCTCCCTGGGATCCCAGTTCCTTCTCCTCAAATCAGGGAGAGTTTTGTGCTCTGCCTGAGTTTTCCCTCTGTGCTATAATAAGAAATATATATTTGGTCTTTGTCCTCGGTGTCTGGCACAGAGCTCCTAAAGTCCTTGGGATTTCCTGGGTAATAGGAAAATCTTTTATTATTCATAACAAACCCCTTTCAACCATACCTGAATTTATGTTAATAAAGTGACTCTGGCTGGACCCCCTTCGGGATAGGGGCTGGTGAGCAGAGGAACCAACCATGTATTAGAGGGATGGAACTTTCAGCACTTTCTCCCATCTCCATGAAGGGGAGAAGGGCGCAGGCTCAGTGGCCATGGCTCACGGGCCCAGCCGCTCCACGGCATGTGGGATCTTCCTGTACCGGGGCACGAACCCGTGTCCGCTGCATCAGCAGGCGGACTCTCAACCACTGCACCACCAGGGAAGCCCTATATTTTTATTTTCATATCCTTTCTAATGTATCTGTTAGTTTCCTAATTTTATTTTTTACTTTGTTATTGTTCTCTCTCTCCTTTTTTTTTTTTGCCATCCAACGTGCCTTGCGGGATCTTGGTTCACAAGCTGGGGGTCGGGCCAAAGGTCCTAGGGCGGGAGCTCCGAGTTGGAACCTCTGGACTAACAGAGAACTTCAGACCACCGGGAACATTCATCAGAGTGAGGTCTCATGGAGGTACTCATCTCAGCACAAAGACCCAGCTCCACCCAACGGCTTACAAACTCGTGTTCGAAGCCTCAGGCCAAACAACCAGTAAGACAGGAACACAATCCCACTCACACACACACAAAAAAAGAGAAGGCAAAAAAAATATGTCACATGTGAAGGAGCAAGGTAAAAAACTACAAGACCAAATAAATGAAGAGGAAATCAGCAATCTACCTGGAAAAGAATTCAGGGTAATGATAGTAAAGATGATATAGAATCTCAGAAATAGAATGGAGGTACAGATTGAGAAAACACAAAAAATGTTTAAAAAAGAACTAGAAAAACTAAAGAACAAACAAACAGAGATGAACAACACAATATCTGAAATGAAAAACACACTAGAAGGAATCAGTAACAGAATAACGGAGGCAGAAAAACGAGTAAGTGAGCTGAAAGACAAAATGGTGGAAATAACTGCCAAGGAGCAGAATAAAGAAAACAAGAATGAAAAGAATTGAAGACAATCTCAGAGAACACTGGGACAACACTACATGCACCAACGTTCAAATTATAGGGGTCACAGAAGAAGAAGAGAAAAAGAAAGGGGCTGAGAAAACATTTGAAGAGATTATAGTCGAAAATGTCCCTAATACGGGAAAGGAAATAGCCACTCAAGTCCAAGAAGCACAGAGAGTCCCACACAGGATAAACCCTAGGAAAAACACACCAGGACACATATTAATCAAACTAACAAAAATTAAATTCAAAGAAAAAATATTAAAAGCAGCAATGGAAAAACAAAAAATAACATACAAAGGAATCCCCATAAGGTTATCAGATGATTTTCCAGCAGAAACTCTGCAGGCCAGAAGGGAGTGGCAGGGCATACTTAAAGTGATGAAAGAGAAAAACCTACAATCACCAAGATTACCCTACCCAGCAAGGATCTCATTCAGAGTCGACAGAGAAGTCAAAAGCTTTTCAGACAAGCAAATTCTAAGAGAATTCAGTACCACCAAACCAGCTTTACAACAAATGCTAAAGAAACTTCTCAAAGCTGGAAACACAAGAGAAGAAAAAGACCCACAAAAACAAACCCAAAACGATTAAGAAAATGGTAATAGGAACATACATATTGATAATAACCTTGAATGTAAATGGATTAAATGCTCCAACCAAAAGACACAGACTGGCTGAATGGATACAAAAACAAGACCCATATATATGCTGTCTACAAGAGACCCACTTCAGACCCAGTGACACATACAGAATGAAAGTGAAGGGATGGAAAAAGATATTCCATGTAAATGGAATTCAAAAAAAGTTGGAGTAGCAACACTCATATCAGATAAAATAGACTTTAAAATAGAGACTCTTTTTGCGGTACGCTGGCTCCTCACTGTTGTGGCCTCTCGCGTTGCGGAGCACAGGCTCTGGACATGCAGGCTCAGCAGCCATGGCTCACAGGCCCAGCCGCTCCATGGCATGTGGGATCTTCCCGGACCTGGGCACGAACCCGTGTCCCCTGCATTGGCAGGCGGACTCTCAACCACTGCGCCACCAGGGAAGCCCAAGATTCCTGGTTCTTGAACAGCCATAATTTTCCAAGTGAGATTTATCCCAGGGATGCAAGGATTCTTCAATATACGCAAATCAATCAATGTGATACACCATATTAACAAATTAAGGAATAAAAACCCATATGATCATCTCAGTAGATGCAGAAAAAGCTTTTGACAAAATTCAACACCCATTTAGGATAAAAACTCTCCAGAAAATGGGCATAGCGGGAACCTACCTCAACATAATAAAGGCCATATATGACAAACCCACAGCAAGCATCATACTCAGTGGTGAAAAACTGAAAGCATTTCCTCTAAGATCAGGAATAAGACAAGGATGTCCATTCTCGCCACTCTTATTCAACATAGGTTTGGAAGTCCTACCACAGCAATCAGAGAAGAAAAAGAAAGAAAAGGAATACAAATTGGAAAAGAAGAAGTAAACCTGCCACTGTTTGCGGATGACATGATACTATAGATAGATAATCCTAAAGATGCCACCAGAAAAATACTAGAACTAATCAATGAATTTGGTAAGGTTGCAGGATACAAAATTAATGCACAGAAATTCCTGGCATTCCTACATACCAACAATGAAAAATCAGAAAAGAGAAATTAATGAAAGAATCCCATTTACCATCCCCCCCAAAAGAATAAAATACCTAGGAATAAACCTGCCTAAGGAGGTGAAAGACTTGTACTAAGAAATCTATAAAACACTGATGAAAGATTTCAAAGATGACATAAACAGAAAGAAATATACCATGTTCTTGGATTGGAAGAATCAATACTGTGAAAATGACTATATGACCCAAAGCAATCTACAGATTCAATGCAATCCCTATCAAACTACCAATGGCATTCTTCACAGAATTAGAACAAAAAATTTTACAATTCGTATGGAAACACTAAAGACCCCAAATAGCCAAAGCAATCTTGAGAAAGAAAAACGGAGCTGGAGGAATCAGGCTCCCCTACATCAAACTATACCACAAAGCTACAGTAATCAAGACAGTATGGTACTGGCACAGAAACAGAAATATAGATCAATGGTACAGGATAGAATGCCCAGAAATAAACCCATGCACATATGGTCACCTAATTTACGACCAGGGAGGTAAGAACATACAATGGCGAAAGGATAGCCTCTTCAATACATGGTGCTGGGAAAACTGGACAGCTACATGTAAAAGAATGAAATTAAAACACTACCTAACACCATACATAAAAATAAACTCCAAATGGATTAAAGACCTAAATGTAACACCAGACACTATAAAACTCTTAGAGGAAAACACAGGAAAAACACGCTTTAACATAAACCACAGCAAGATCTTTCTTGACCCACCTCCTAGAGTAAATAAAATAAAAATAAACAAATGGGACTTAATTAAACTTCAAAGTTTTTCCCAGCAAAGGAAACCATAAACAAGACAAAAAGACAACCTTCAGAATGGGAGAAAATATTTGCAAATGAAACAACAAAGGATTAATCTCCAAAACATACAAACAGTTCATGGAGTTCAATATGAAAATAAACAACCCAATTAACAACTGGGCGGAAGACCTAAATAGACATTTCACCAAGGAAGACATACAGATGGCCAAGGGGCATATGAAAAGATGCTCAATATCACTAATTATTAGAGAAATGCAAATCAAAACTACAATGAGGTATCAACTCACACCAGTCAGAATGGCTAATATCAAAAAATCTAGAAACAAAGAATGCTGGAAAAGGTGTGGTAAAAAGGGAACCCTCCTGCACTGTTGGTGGGAATGTAAATTGATACAACTATTGAAAACAGTATGGAGGTTCCTTAAAAAACTAAAAACAGAACTACCATATGACCCTGCAATCCCACTACTGGGCATACACCCTGAGAAAACCATAATTCCAAAAGAGACGTGTGCCACAATATTCACTGCAGCACTATTTACAATAGCCAGGACATGGAAGCAACCTAAATGTCCACTGACAGATGAATGGTTAAAGAAGATGTGGCACATATATACAATGGAGTACTACTTAGCCATAAAAAGGAATGAAATTGAGTTATTTGTAGTTAGGTGGATGGACCTAGAGTCTGTTATATAGAGTGAAGTAAGTCAGAAAGAGAAAAACAAATACCGTATTCTAATGCACATATATGGAATGTAAAAAAAAAAAAAAAGGGTACTGATGAACCTAGTTGCAGGGCAGGAAAAAAGATGTATACATAGGGCTTCCCTGGTGGCGCAGTGGTTGAGAGTCCGCCTGCCGATGCAGGAGACGCGGGTTCGTGCCCCGGGCCGGTAGGATCCCACATGCCATGGAGCGGCTGGGCCCGTGAGCCATGGCTGCTGAGCCTGCGCATCCGGAGCCTGTGCTCCGCAATGGAAGAGGCCACAACAGTGAGGGGCCCGCGTACCGACAAAAAAAAAAAAAAGATGTATACATAGAGAATGGACTTGAGGACATGGGGTGGGAGGGGGAAGATGGGGAGAAGTGAGAGTAGCATCGACATATATACACTACCGAATGTAAAATAGTTAGCTAGAGGGAAGCAGCAGCATAGCACAGGGAGATCAGCTTGGTGCTTTGCAATGACCTAGAGGGGTGCAATAGGGAGGATGGGAGGGAGGCTCAGGAGGGAGGGGATATGGGGACATATGTATGCATATGGCTGATTCACTTTGTTGTACAACAGAAACTAACAGTATTGTGAAGCAATTATACTCCAATAAAGATCTATTAAAAATAAATACATTTAAAAAATAAATAAATAAATAAAATAAAATCACCGCTCGAGTCTCATACTATGGATTTTCACAGTTGGAAATCAATTCCAACGTAAAAAATATTGTCAATAGCAGATCTTATTTTTTCCTTTCTAGAATAAAAATGGCAGAAAATTTTTCTTCTGCTTTCTTAAATACAGTCTAACTTTTTTACCATTCTTCTTCTATGTCAACGATACTCCTTGCCACTCCTGTATATGTTTGTATATGGAGAGGCAGATTTTACTAACTGCTTAACAAATAACCAACAGGGAAAAGAAGCTGGTTTCAGACATTTTCCAAACATAAAGGCACGGCAATTTGAACAGTTCATGCTTTACTACGGAGAAGACCTCACAGTATACAGCACAGCCTAAAATCTTTCACCTGTAAAGTTCTCAGGTTTTTCCTCTGTAGGTTGCTTTTGTTTTTTTTTTTTAAAAAAAAAAAAAAAAAGTTAGTCCCCTGGTGGACTAACCACTGGTGGTCCAGTGGTTAAGACTCCGCATTCCCAATGCAGGGGTAACAGGTTCGATCCCTGGTCAGGGAACTAAGATCCCGCATGCTTCATGGAGTGGCCAAAAAATAAAATAAAATAAACCATCTATAGATTTCAAATAATACAATTAAAGAAAAAAAGAATTAGAATGTAATATCAGTAAGTATCACCCTAACAGGGGAGACAAAAACTTGTCCTATAAAGTAGACAGGCCTAGTAATAAGCCTTTTAAACCCCTTTAAAGCTTTGTAGGTGAAAAAGAAAAAATTCTGTTTCCGGGTAAGCCTAGCATATATACATTTTGAAATATTCAAAACATTTAAAAGTAAAGTATTATGTAAAAATTAATCACTTTTGTGATATATATATATATATATATATATATATATATATATATATATATATATATCTGCTACGTGTTTCTCTTTCTAAGACCAAAAACATAACTTCATACCTCATAATCTGGTCCTCCAAAGTGAGATTTTTTCTTAAGTTCTGTCATGGCATTTTTGTATGCTTCCTCTATTCTTCTTCTCTTCTCACTTTCCTATTTAAAAAAAAAAGCAAGTGAAAAATTTATCATGTCAGTGGGATTTTCTCTACATTTCATCAAAATTTTATAACTTGGCCCCAAAATAACTCCACTTCTGTGAAAAATGAGTATTCTTCTGCCCAAGAAAACACATTTTTCTGGGCTATATATCACATACAAGCTACCACTTAAAATACCACTAAGATCACCTCATAGGTAGGTTATATATTTAAATGGATTAAGTAACTACCAAAGTGTCTACACTTCAAAAAAAAGGATAAATTAGCACCAGAGAAATGCCTACAATATATATTCATGTGTTTGTTTCCCCCAGTAGGAGCTAAATTAATTTTGTTATAGACAAAAAGTCAAGTAATGGATGCCAGGAAGAAAATAACTCAATTATTGGTAGAATCAATAAATGCAAAAAGATATTCTAAAGAAAGATACCTTTCTTATACTTTCCAACTGCTGGTTAAAATTATTTTAGAACTGAAAAAGAGCTTAGATTTCTACTTTAACCTTCTCCTTTTATAGACAGGTTCTATGGCTCTAAGAGTTTGCGCAAAGATCCAAAGACAAAATGTAAAAAGGCTGGCCTTGACACCAACCTCAAACTTTTTTTTTTACAACAATGGACTACAATGAGTCAAATGTGATATTAAAGCCCTACAAACTTATAAAGAACCTAATGCCTTTATTGCCTCACCTCAAATATTTAAAGGGCTAAAGTAAAGTCCACACCGAACTCACCCAGAGCTTAACTACTTCTAAAAACCCTACCTGAATTAAGCTAGTGCAAATCAATGAATTAGTTCAGTAGGCCCAAAGATTAACTGATTTTTGTGTACTGAAGAGAAAACAGGACTACAGACCCATCAGAATGGCTAAAATTTAAAAACACAAAAAATCACCCACAAAATAAATGACAATACCAAGTGTTGTCAAGGGTGAAGAGCAACCGGAATTCTCATCTACTGCTGGTGGGAATATAAACTGATATAACCACTTTGGAAAATTGTTTGCCTCTACCCACTAAAGCTAAGCATATACCTCGTGAATCAATAATTTTACTGCTTGGTATGTGCCCAAGAGAAAAGAGTGCATATATCCACCAAAAGATATGTACAAGAATGCTCACAGCAGCTTTATTCAC
>NW_006788448.1:1218778-1258384 GCF_000442215.2 Lipotes vexillifer | reverse complement strand
AACAAATTGAAGTCATACAATGAAAATTCATCACACAATGAACAGCATACAGCAATAATACTATACAACAAAAAAAAACAATAAACTACCACTAAAAGTTACAAGATGAATGAACTTCACAGTCAGTGATGAGGGGGTGGAGGAGCGAGCCAGACACACAAGTGTATTTTGTATGATTCCATTTACATGCTGTTCAAGAACAGGCAAAACTAATCTATGACTGTTTAAGTTAAAACTGTGGTCACTTCTTGAGGTACTGGTATGGCATGGACTAGGAAGGGGCATGAAGAAACCTTCTGAGGTGCTATAAAAGTTCTATATCTTGATTTGAGTGGTGGTTACAGGGGAGTATACATGTGTATAACACTTGTCAAGCAGTACACTTAAGATTGGTATACTTCACTGTATATATGTTAAAGCTTAATTTAAAAAAATGAACAAAACAAAAACACACAACACAGCAATAATATTAAAAAGATTTCAAGGAAAGCGAAAAAATGTGAACTTACACACTTGTAAATCCACTAATATAAGCAAACATCTTCAATGAATAATTTTTTTCTTATTAACATTCTTAACAACTAAAATTTGTTTAATCTTAGAATTTTTGGTCTTCCTGGACACGACTGGCTAAAAATTAAGTACACTTCTTCTAGAAAAGAAGGAATTATTTTTATAGGTAACTAAGAATATTCAATCATTTAGCTGTAAGAAGAATGGAAATGATGTTAGAAATGTACATATGAGCTATTAAACATAAAATCAGAGAACTATTAGAGATTTGTATGTTTTACACATCTACTGTATGTGTATATCTATTATATACATAAACATATATTAGAAATCTACATAAAAGGTACACAGCTATTAAATAGCTATTATTATATCACCTATCACCTACTTAATCACTCTCATTAGATTTTTAGCTCCTTGAAGAATGATTTCCTGTACACTACTGTTTTCTCATTTCTAGCTTAGAGTCTAGCACACAACAAGCATATAAATACTTCTTGAATAAAACAACAATTTCAAGTAAACCATATTGTTAACACTGTATTTTCCTCCTCAATTTTATGAATTACCTAAAAGACATGTTTGTTGATAAACAACTCTCTCTATTCAAGAACTTCCTAATCTTTACAGAGCGTGTATATATACATGTATGTATGCACATACACACATGTATATATACACACATGTATATACACACACATTGAATATATATGTATATACTGTGTATGCACACACAGACTTACATTTCCTGTAAAATCTAACTAGGAGCCTATATCAACCTTGAGAAAAAAATTATGGTGGAAAAGGTGAATAAGATTTGACATCAGATAGACCTGTAAAAGGATTACAAATTACAGCCATTTGCTGTAATTAATTAATTACAATTAATACTACCATCTTTTGTGACTGTTATTTGGTTAAATGTGGTCTAACAAAACTGTTTTTTCACAGATCCTTTGGTATAGTCTACTTGTTGCTACCCAATAAAGAAAGAGAATGGATAAGATTACCAACATTGAAGACAACTGCAAGTACACATCCCTTTCAAATAAGAAATTTGATTGACAAAAAGATGGGGAAGCCATGTCTTATTTTTAATGAATTTTTTAAGGCAGTGTGGTTAGAGCATATGACTAGAGATGATGATCCTTTAGTGAAGGATGAGTAGACTGAAGAGAGGGGAGCTTAAGAGAAAGTTGCCAAAAAGTTTTGAATAAGCTAATCTGGATAAGTTGAATGATTCTCCTGAACCATTAGTCTAATGGATTTAAGGGATTGTCCTGTTTTCTCAGTGCTATTTTTTTGTGTGAACAGAGAATCTTCTAAAAATTGAATTTGATCCAAAATTGAAATCTATGACAATGTAACAGTTCTACTGCAAAATAATAATGAAGTATCTGCGTGTACCTTAAATGGACATTTTCACTGCTTGTTTTAAAAGAATACATATTGCTAGTTAACCTGGCTTACTCTCACATGCACGTAAGAATTCTGACCAATTCTCTTTTCTTTAAACATGGGGACCTTCTTAAACATACAGTGCTGTTTAAATCCTGTAGCCATTCTGCTATTACATCAACGATGACATTGCTTTCCTTAGTGTTCTGTTCACATTGATAAGACCTCCAAATACCACAAGCAATATGACTCACTAATGAATGATAAGATTCTGACTGATGTCTGCCCTGATATCCAGAGCTGAAACATAGAAGAGTAAAATTCTTCTTATTCTGCTACTTAACACCTCTAGACAAGTCTCTAGGCCTCAGCTGCTGCTTCTAAAATGATGGCATTGGACTAGAACTAAATTCTCTAAGGTATGCTTTGGTTCTAAGATTTTACTGATGTTAAACTATAAACAAACGTTTTCCTACTAAGCAAATTCACTGAGCCAAATTCTACTTCACACTCACAACTAAAGATTCATATTATTATCAGTGCTGCAGTTTAAACAAAGGTGGGAAAGGTGAACATAAGGCAAGTGTTCAAGGAATAACAAAATGTGTGTTAAAGGATATCACAATGACCTTGGAAAACATACATGGCCATGAATGCAATAAGTTAATATTTAACTTTATAAATTGGTGTTTTTAGTAGTTCATATAACTTAAGTACAGTTTCATGTATTACACAATAAAGCTAGGAAATGTCAAATGGTTCATTACTTCTATTCCAAAGCATTACTATTACCATTACAAAAACTTTTATGTTAAAATCCAGTGAAGAATGCATATTGTACAGTAACCAAATACATAACTGGTGAATCTCATTAGAAAAATGAGTTTAAGATGCTCACAAAGTTTCAGAGGAATAGTACTACTGCTACTTCTCTCAATCCAATAGATTTTTCCCTAAGAAGTTAGTTTGGTTTAAATGTTCGATCAGTATATAAACAAACAAAATCTGACTATTTTTTACAAAGAAGAAAAACAAATCTTACCTTATCCAGTCTCTTTTGCCAGCTGTCCTCACGTTTTACCATTAGTTCAATACAATGAGAAAGTGTAGCAAGGATTCCAGCAGTAGTTGCTTTAAAAGTTATCGCCTCCCCTTTAAAGTCTATACCATTAATTCCTTTTGGTGTTACATGTGGAAATACTGGAAAAAAAAAATTTATTCACTAAAAATCTTTTTAACAAAGAAATCATTCCTCAGCACAACTTAAAATTAGAAAATTTTTAGAAAACTATCACATCAGAGCAGACTTTCAAACTGTAATTTCCTTCCTGTTGGCCAACATTTTAAAATTTGCATCCATCTCTATGAGCAAAGAGGCCTGTGACAGCATATGTACTCTCAAGTCCTTTTTTCTGGATTCTGTTTCATGAAATCTATTTGCTATTCTGCACCCAGTGAAGAAAGTGGTAGGTGGAAAAATACTTTAATAATAACACTCAAGACAGCCTAGAGTGAGACCTAATTATGGCAAGAACTACCTTACATTTTGAGAAATCCTGAATTTAAAAAATATCTGAAAAGAAACTGCGAAAATGAATGAAGTAATATGTTAAAATTTAAATAAATGTCCAAATATAATTTGGGGACCAATGCACACATTAAACAGTTCTTATGTTTACATATTATAATTTTAATTCAAAGTTAGTCTTTGAATTAAATGAAAAATCTTGAAACTCATAATATGCAAATAAGAGAGCATAATATCTTATACTATAGTTAATAAGAAACCTTTTCAATAGAACTCTTTAAATGAAATAATGATACTTTAAACTTTAAAAACTCATATGTAGATATGACAGCAAAGGCACAATCCATAAAAGCTGACAAACTAACTTCATCAAAATTTAAAATTTCTGCTCTTGAAGGCATTGTTAAAAGAATGAGAGTTACAGTTATGTAGGATAAGTCAGTCTAGAGAGCTAACCTACAGTTAATAAAATAATGGTAACTGTGAAGAGATACATTAATTAGCTTGACTGCAGTAATCATTTCATCATGTACACCAAATCATCATATTGGACACCTTAAATACATGTAATATCTATTTAAAAATTTTTTAAAAAAAGAATGAAGAGACAAGCCACAGACTGGGAGAAAATCTTTGCACAGAATATGTATGATAAAGGACATATCCTTTATCTATATATATATTAATATAGACATATTCTGTATTATAATATACAAAATATAGTAATCTCAAACTCAACAATAAGGAAACATATAACCCAATTAAAAACTGAACCAAAGAACTGAACGCACATTTCACTCAAGAAGAGATCAGGATGGCAAATAAGCAGATGAAAAGATGCTCAATACTATTAGTTACTAGGGAAAAGCAAATTAAAACTACAGTGAGTACCACTACACACCTATTAGAAGACTAAAATTTTAAAAGACTGACCACGTCAAGTGTTAGTGGGGGTTTGGATGAACTTGAACTCTCATAAATATGACTGGTGAAATGCAGCTTGGAAGATTTTTAAAAGGTTAAATACATACCTACCATATGATTCAACCATTCCACCTCTGGGTATTTAGCCCAAAGAAATAAAATATATGGACATAAAAAAAACTTGTATGTGAATGTTCACAGCAACATTATTTATTATAGCCCCAAACTGTAAACAACCCAAATGCCCAATAGACGGAAACTGTGGTTGTTATCTATACAAGGGAACACTACTCAGCAATGAAAAGAAATTAAATACTGATACGTACAACAACAAAGAGAAATCTCAAACTAAGAAAGAGATCAGGCAAAAACACTGAGTTCATTTACATTAAATTCTAGAAAATGCAAACTTGCCAAACTGTACACTTTAAATATATGTAGTTTACGGCATGTTAATTGTATCTCAGTAAAGTTGTTTTAAAACCTATTTTATTTTTCTGGTATTTTCTGAAAATCCTTCCTATCACTATTTTCTACCATTCTTACCAAGACTGATGTTTTATTACAAACTACAATTTTTTTTAATAATCAACTTAGAAACTAAAAGTCATCTGTGTCCTATGTATGAGAATGTGTGCCATTGTAATAATGGGTCCTCCATGCTGTTTGCTAATTTATACACAGTCAGTACAAGATGAAAGACCAACATAAAATGTCTTTGAAAAAACTTAGAAATGTACCTCTTCAGCTGCATTTAACTACTTTCAGAAGCTGTCACCCTCAAATCCTTTTCAGAATGATACAGGGGTTATGTAACAGATTTTTAAACTTTCAAGCAGTTGAAAGTAAGTGTCTCAAACATAGTAAGGTCTCTGAAATAAATTTCTCTCATGTTACATCTGTTAGGAAATGAAGGTCATGAAGACAAAACCTCATCTTAATTTGTCATCCACTGGGCTCCTCTAAGTACTGGTTACTTTGATTTTTGCTCTAAGTCTCTTATACCTTATCTTGTAGAACTACATTAATCTTGATGGAAAAACTTAAGCAAAACCCCAAAGTACTCAATAATTTTAGATGAGTATACTCATCTAAATGTCTCAGCTGTTCACAAGGGAAAGATCTTAAAGAGACAAGGTGGCATGCCTTAGTTTCTTCTGGGAAAATGATACACTGTAGCAAAAGGAAGTTGAAAGTATGTGAATGTAACCATGCTTATGAAGGGCAGAGATGAAAGATATTATAAAATAATCTATAAATCTAGATTTTTAAGTACTTAAGCTCTTAAAATTATCATTCAAATCTATAGTTCTTTTAGTTGAACTGACATTATACAGTTCAAAACTCTTTTAAAGATGGTAACATTCAGAAAATCAAGGAACCCAGAAGCTAACATCAACATGTCAAAAATAAAAACAAATACTGACAGAAGCCAAGAGATTTGTAATCCTTTCATTTCATTAAGACTCCCAAACACTAATTTAAATAGTAGGCAACCTAAGGGGGAATCCTGAGTTTCTGTGGTGAGGATTTTTTCATTTCCCCACCTGAAATATTCCAAATGACTGTGTCCTTCTGGACATACAGGATGGCAACTTTGTTTAAATCTCTCCTCACCTGTCTACTATGATAAAGAAGAAACATGGCTTAAGACTATGACCATGCTATTAATCGTAACAGGGTCAACAATCAACTGGTTTGGGACTACTGGTCTGTTATAGATATGATTATTCTAACAAAGTAAGATACAGTTGGCTAAAAAACTAAATTTAAAATATTCTCACATGAAAAATCTGTGAGCTAAAAGACGATGAAAATTGATCTGTGCCTGGTCCAACTTCTTCATTTAGACAATTAATGTATGAGCATCTGTACACAGACTACGTGGGAGAAAAGGACAAGATGATAATCATGTTTCATAGAGTAATGCATGTTCCATTAACACTAAATTGCCTCTCAATGAGTTTCATCAAGAGTATACCTTGATTTGACAGATTAGTTAATATTTACTGTCATTTTATATAGTAGATGACAATATGCTCTTGTATATTATTTACAAAACAGGAATAGAAGTTAAAAAATTGGTTAGAAAATATGGTTAAAAATATAGTTAAATGGAAACTGGAAAATACAATAGATATAAAAAAAATCCATGCAAGTAGCCATCTTTGACATGTAATTAATACAATTAATCATTAGAAATAAGGGTTTAGGGGTAGGAAATTTCTGACTTTAGATTGATTTAATCTAAAGTAGAGGCCAGGGAGTTACCTGGCAGTCCAGTGGTTAGGACTCTGTGCTTTCATTGCTGAGGGCCCAGGTTCAATGCCTTGTCATGGAACTAAGATTCTACAAGCTGCATGGTGCACCCCCCTCCCCCCAAGAAAAAGTAGGGGCCAAAAAATTGAACAGTACTAAGTCAGTGAATTTATTTACACTTTCAAAAAAATTTAAAGTGTACATTTAATTTATTTATTTATTTATCATTTATTTATTTATTTAGCTGCACCACACAGCTTATGGGATCTTAGTTCCCTGACCGGGGATTGAACCCAGGCCCTCGGCAGTGAAAGCAAGAGTCCTAACCACTGGAGTGCCAGGGAATTCCCTAGTCTTTTTATAAATACCAGCTTTACTGAGATATAATTTTCACAGCATAAAAGTCACTCATTTAACACATACAATTAAATGATTCTCAGTATATTCACAGAGTGTACAAGCATCACCACAATCAAACTTTAGGACATTTTTATGAACCATCCCCTCAAATCCCACATACATTAGTAGTCACTTCCCATTTCTCCCAACCCTACTGCCCAGTCCTAGGAAACCGCTAATACACTTTCTGCTCTACGATTTGCCTCTGAATATTTCATATAAAGTAACAATGAGTGGTCTTCTGTGACTGGCTTCTTTCACTTAGCATAATATTTTCAAGGTTCATCCATGTTACAGCACATGTCAAGTATGTTATTCCTTCATATGGCTAAAAAATGTTCCATTTTGTTTATCCATTCGTTAGTGGATGGATGTCTGGGTTATTTCCACTTTTTGACTGTTATGAATAATACTGCAATGAACATCCATGTACAAGTTTTTATATGGATGTATGTTTTCATTTCTCCTGAATATATACCTAGGAATAGAACTGCTAGGTCCAATGGTGACACCATGTATATATAATATGTTGAGGAACTGCCAGACTGTTTTCCAAAGCAGCTACACCTTGTTATGGTATTTCTTTCCGATTACAGCCAGCCTAATAGGTGTGAAGTGGTGTCTCACTGTGGGTTTGATTTGCATTTTCCTGACGGCTAATGAGTTGAGGAACTTTTCAGGCGCTCACTGGCCATTTGTATATCTTCTTTGGAAAAATGTCTATTGAGATGCTTTGCCCATTTTTGAACTGAGATATTTGTCTATTATAGATTTTTAAGAGTTCTTTATGTATTTTAAATACAAATCCCTTACCAGATAAATGATTGGCAAATGTTTTCTCCCATTTTGTAGGTTATCTTTTCACTTTTTGATAGTTTCCTTAAAGCACAAAAGTTTAAAATTTTGCTAAAGATCAAGGAAGATTTGCCTTGCTCAAGGTGATTAACTCCTATATTTCTTCTAAGGTTTTATGGTGCTAGCTCTTTTAATTAGGTTTTTGATCCATTTTGAGTTAATTTTTGTGTTTGTGTGAAGTAGGGGTTCAACTTCATTCCTTAAATATGGATATCCAGCTGCCTAACACCATTTGCTGAAAAGACTTTTTTCCTGAGTTGTCTTGGCACTCCTGTGAAAAGTCACATTTATTTTACTATAAATGTGAGGGCTTATTTCTAGACTCTCAATTCTATTCCACTGTTCTATATACCTTTCCTTATGCCAGAACTATACTTTACTGTTGCTTTTGTAGTAAGTTATGAAATTGAAAGTGTGAGTCCTCCTACTTTGTTCTTTTTCAAGACTGTTGTAGCTACTCTGGGTCATTTGTATTTCCATATGAACTTTAGGAATAGCTTGTCCACTTGTGCAAAAATCCTACCTAGGATTTTGGTAAAGACTGGATTGAATCTACAGGTCAATTTGGGGAATACTGAATTTTTAACAATATTAAGTCATCTAATCCATGAACAGGGCAAATCTTTCCGTCTATTCAGGTCTTCTTTAATTTTTTCAATAATGTTTTGTGGTCTTCATAATATAAGGTTTGTGCTTCTTTTGTTAAATTTATTCCTAGGTATTTAATCCTTTTTGATGCTGTTATAAACAAAACTGTTTCCTTAACTTTATCTTCATATTCTTCATTTCTAGTGCATAAAAAATATTGGGTTGGCCAAAAAGTGCCTGCAGTTTTTAAGTAAAAATAAAAGACACATTTTTCATTTTTACCACGAACTTTACTGAACAACATATGCACCCTTTTGTTCCACTACCTTCTGTCATTTTTCAAGCAACTTCATAAGTCCATCTTCCCAAAACTTTTTATCTTTTCGAGCAAAGAACTGTTCCAGGTGCCTTTTATAGCTTCCAGGGAATTGAAATTTTTTCCATTAAGAGAATTTTGTAAAGACCAAAATAAATGGAAATCCGAAGGTGCAATGTCTGGTGAATATGGCGGATGAATCAGAACTTCTCACCCAAGCCGTAACAGTTGTTGCCTGGTCATCAAAGAAATGTGCAGTCTTGCGTTATCCCGATGGAAGAGTATGCGTTTTCTGTTGACTAATTCCGGATGCTTTTCATCGAGTGCTGCTTTCAGTTGGTCTAACTGGGAGCAGTACTTGTTGGAATTAATCGTTTGGTTGTCCAAAAGGAGATCATAATAGAGGACTCCCTTCCAATTCCACCATATACACAACATCACATTCTTTGGATGAAGACCAGCCTTTGGTGTGGTTGGTGGTGGTTCATTTCACTTGCCCCACGGTGTGGTTGGTGGTGGTTCATTTCACTTGCCCCACAACCTCTTCCGTTCCATATTATTGTACAGTATCCACTTTTCATCACCATCACAATTCGTTTTAAAAACGGACTGTTTTCATTACATTTAAGTAGAGAATCACATGTGGAAATACGTTCAAGAAGTCTTTTTTTTCTTAACTTATGTGGAACCCAAACATCAAAGTGATTCACATAACCAAGCTGGTGCAAATGATTTTCAACACTTGATTTGGATATTTTCAGTATGTCAGCTATTACCCATGTGGTATAACATTGACTGTTCTCAATTAATGTCTCAGTTTGATCGCTATCAACTTCAACTGGTCTACCCTACCATGGAGCATTGTCCAGCGAGAAATCTCCAGCACAAAACTTCACAAACCACTTCTGATGTGTTCGATCAGTCACAGCACCTTCTCCATACACCGCATAAATCATTTTTTGGGTTTCAGTTGCATTTTTACCTTTCTTGACATACAGCATAAAATACTGAAAACATTGTTTTTCTTCCATCTTTAATATTAAAATGACTACACAAAATTTCACCAATTTTGATAAACCTTTTTTAAAATGCACGCTGATATGCCAGCTGTCACATACAATCTAACAAAATTGTTTTGAATGACGTTAAAGCCAACTAAGTGCTACTAGAGCCATCTTACAGAAAAAAACTGAATGAACCTTTTGGCCAATCCAATACAATTGACTTTTTGTATACTGATCTTATATCCTGCAGTCTTAATTTATTAGTCCTAATAGGTTTCTAGTGGAGTCCTTATTATTTTCTCTATGTAAGATAATGGCATCTTCAAACAGAGAAAGTTCTAATTCTCCCTTTTGAATCTGGATGCCTTTTATTTATTTTTCCTGCCCAGCTGTCCAGGTAGAATCTCTAATACATTGTTGAACGGAAGAGGCAAGGTTGAACGATAGTTAGGAACTAGGTTATCTTGTTCCTGATCTTAGGGGGAAAGCATTCAGTCTTCCACCATTAAAAGTGATGTTAACTGTGGGTTTCACTAAGAGATACTGGTTATCAAGGCAAAACTGGCCTCAGAGAATGATTAGTTAGGAAGTGCTCCCTCATTCTACTTTTTGGAAGAATTTGTGAAGAACTGGTATTAATTTTTCTTTAAATGTTTGGTAAAATTTACCAGTGAAGTCACTGGAGCCCGGGCTTTTCTTTGTGGGAAGTTTTTTTTACTAATTGTATCTCTTTACTTATTATTGGTCTATTTGGATTTTGTAGGTCTTCTTGACATAGTTTCAATAGTTGGTGTCTTTGTAGGACTTTTGTCCATTTCATCTAAGTTATCTAATTTGTTGGCATACAGCTGTTCATAGCATCACCCTATAATCTTTTTTATTCCTGTAAGGGCAGCAGTAATGTCCTCCCTTTCATTCTTGATTTTAATAAGTTGAGTCTTCTCGCCTTTCTTCTTGATCAGTTAACAGTTTGTCAACTTTGTTTTTCAAAGAATCAACTTAAAGTTTCATTGATTCTCTGTATTGTTTTTCAATTCTCTTTCTTTATAATAAATGTGTTTCACCTACAAATTTCCCTCTAAGTACTGTGGCAGCCCATAAGTTGTGGCATCTTGTGTTTCTGCTTTCATTCACCTCACAGTATTTTCTAATGCCCTTGGTGATTTTTGTCTTTGATCCACTGGTTATTTATGAGTGTGTTAATTTCTACATATTCTGAATTTCCCAAATTTCTGTTATTAATTTCCAATTTCATTCCACTGTGGTTGGAGGACATACTTTGCTTGATTTCAGTCCTTTTAAACTAATTAAAGCCTGTTTTGTGGCCAAGCATAAGGTCTATACTAAAGAATATTCCATGAACAATTGAGAAGTACATATATTTTTCTATTGTTAGGTAGAGTGTTCTGTGAATGTCTACTAGGTCTGTTTATTTAGACTATTCGAATATTTTATTGTCTTGTTGATCTTTATCCTACTTGTTCTATTCATTATTGAAAGTTGGTTATTGAAGTCTCAAACTATTACTATTGACTTGTCTCTTTGGTCAGTTTTTGCTTCATGGATTTTGGGGCTCTGTTGTTACATGCAAATATGTATTTTATTGTCATAAAATCTCTCCTTTTGTCTCTAGAAATATAATTTTTAAAAGATGGTATAGAATTTAACAGAAGAAAACTTATATAGAGGTAGATGAGAAGTTTGTTCACAAAAGATTGAGGAAACATTCCCTTCACTGTGATCTAGAACTCTTAAAAGTCTTTAACTAAGGAAGGTGTTTTCTAATTCAAAAATTTCTCCTCTGCTCTAATCTTCAAACTACTTTAATTGCCTTTCTTCTCATCTTAGAATATCTGGAAGTTTTACTCCTGTTTTAGTCTTCGCCCCATACCCCCCATTCCTATTCCTGGCATATTTACTAGTAGGTTGGTAAACTAGTTCTAAATTTTAAAAAACTTCAGTATAGTTACATCACAATATTTGATCTAGACCTAATATTTAATAATGGCCCTAATGGTAAGAACATTATAATGACCACTCCCAAGAACAGAGTATTATTTTTCCCTCTTCCAACAGTTGGTCAATCTAGGACTAAGACCCTGTTTTTGAGAGATGACTAAAATACCCTAATCCCAGACTACAATCAAGTAGTTCCAGATTTAAAGACTATATGCTCTGTTCACTTTACCGGATTATACTCAATGCTTCTGACTAACTTATTTCTAGAGCTTAGCCATAAAAAGATACTTTCCACCTATGATGATTTTCAAGAGTTAATTTCCATCAACATTAAGAAAGGAATTCTTTTCCTTAACTGAAATATAGTTGATTTACAATGTTGTTAATTACTGCTGTACAGCAAAGTGATTCAGTTATACATATATATACATTCTTTTTCATATTCTTTTCCATTATGGTTTATCACAGGATACTGAATATGGTTTCCTGTGCTATACAGTAGGACCTTGTTGTTTATCCATTCTATATATACCAGTTTGCATCTGCTAATCTCAAACTCCCAATCCATCCCTCTCCCACCCCACCTCACCCTTGGCAACCACCAGTCTATTCTCTGTCCGTGATTCTGAAGAAAGAAAGTTGCTTATTTGCAACTTAAAAAAAGTTTTAGGAATCCATGCCAGCTTTTTCTTAGGATATGTCAAAAGAAAGCACTGACCATGAATCACAAGTTTCTGTCACAACCTCCCTGCCCACCCCTGCCCCATACATAGATTCCACACATAAGTGATACCACGCAGTATTTGTCTTTGGTTTATTTCTCTTAGCATAATGCCCTCCAGGTTCATCCATGTTGTTGTAAAACACAGGTTCCCAATGAACAATTAAGAATTCCATCTAATGAGTGAGCCCTTATAAACAGAGCAACAATTAACTGATATATGAAATAAACTGATATATGTAATAAACCACCTTGCTCCTGAGTCTATAAACAATTGTGCTGTGAAATCAGTGATTTCAGTAATTTTCCTTTAATAACACTGATTATATACTTTGCAACACCAGTTTATCAAGTGGAGAGAGAAAAGAACATGAACAGAGAGAGATACACTCTAAAGAAACATTCAAGTTCCATTACAATGTTTCCTCCCTAAGAAATACTTTTTCAGTACTAGAAACTGATTCTACCAAATACTGCTGAAATAAGAGGCCAATGTCTAAAATTTAGAATAAGTCTTTGTCAGATGAGCTGTCAGATTATTTAACGTCAGAATGTATATTTTACCTACATGTCTTTTCTTAGAAGAAAAATTTCACTTTCCAGGTTAAAAAAATTTTCTTAACTATTCCATTAATTATTCTTGTTATATAGTTAGTTATTATGTAACTTTAGAAAGTGTATTTTACCCAACTGAGGGAGAAATTTTTACTACTTACCCTTTTCTTTATTGCCATTGGTATTATGCAAGAAGTCTCCATCAGAACGTGTTGTAGGAAAGTCATCTTCATCATCTTCTACCACTAAGTAAAATATATTTAAAGATATCAGGATGAAAGCATATAGAAATTAACCAGTTTATTCTTATGTTCAACGGAGTAAATATACTCTGGATTCTGTGAGTACATGGTCTTATTCATCTTTGTATTTTCAGTGCTTATCAAAGTATGCCCAATAAATATGCTGTGGAATGTCTTTAAATACATTCTTATAAAAACTGTACCCATTCTCATTTGTGTAAGGGATGGTACTGAGATACGATTTATTCTGTCCTCTAAGTCTTCCTATCTCTTCCTCCTGACCTTGGGGAGATTTCATAATTCTACCAGAGGCCTGAAGAGGACAGTAATGGTACATGCAGAAGATACTTTATCTTGCCTCTAGGATATGCAGGGAAAATATAATGACTTATAGGTGTGATATCAATTTTAATTCATCCCAGTGTGTCTGTGCCTGGACATCCATTTTAACCTACCTAATTCCAGAAAATACAGAATCCCCTGTGTTCTTCCACATACCTCTTTCTTCTATGTACTATCCCTTTTTCTACTGACTAACATACTTAATCCTCTGCACTATGTATTCCACTTCTTAGTGCAAATTTCTAAACCTCAGCCCCCAACCTTATTCTCTGTTTCTGAATGGCTTCTTTAGTTTATCATCTTTTGAGGAACTCCCTTTCTACAGAATAAATCTTCACTTTAAACTAATGTCTTACTCCTTGCCTATCTCTCTTTACATCAGGAGTAACTTGGCTCTATGAGGAACATTTCATCTATTTTTAACTCTCTCTCCAATGGATGCAAAGCCCACCACTATTCCTTACTCCCTCCCGTGACTAAATGGTAGTAATTACTATGGAAAATACCTTTATTCTGTACTACAATTTTCTAATTACTGGGCTATTTCATTTTTTCATCACCTGAAAATTTTGCACTCATCTATAACAACTTTTTCAAATCATAAGCTGCTATTATCTACTAACACCTACTATTTTATAACCAGCTAACTGCTAACAGTATCCAACTGACATTTTTCTTTTCCACATCCATCATTCCTACAGACTTCAGTATCCATATTGAAGCCTCTGCAAACACCTTAGTTCCAAGATTAATCAAATTCCCAGATTCTGTGGGTCTCTGTCTTTTCATCAATAATTTGCAAATATGGTCAATTCTAAGAAATTAACTACTACAGTGCTGCTCTGATTTTAAATCATTACTGATTTTAAATCATCAGACAACATCCTGACCCTGACTCATTACTAATCTGATTAACTGCTCTTAAATACTGAAATGTCTGCATTTCACTTGTCTCCTCAGTATCTACCTTGGGTTCCTAAAGATTCACTTTCATATCTCTAAACATCCAATAGCCTAGTACTACCAAACAGGGATTTTTCAGCCTTCTTTTTCTAGTAAATACTCAAAATATAAGACTGATGAAAACAAGAGCTGCTCTGGCTAAAAGAGTGGCCCTCCCCCTTTCCTTCCCAACCAAGCACTCCTTGTCCATCATTGAGGCACCTTTAAGGGATGTCTGACATGATTTAAAACCACTGTCCTAATACAAATCTCCCATCCCAATCAGACTGGTCTCCCTTGCCAGCCCTCAAATCTATTATGCTAAATTCCATCTCTGGATCTTGTACATTTCTGCTTTCATTATCCCTGCAATAATCCAAATCAACCACATTAATAATAGCAACTATTATTGATTTTTTGCTATTAAGCACAGGGCTAATATACATATTCTGATTTAAATCTCACAATCACATGTGCTGGATACAACATCCATGTTACAGAGGAAAGAGATGTGCAGAAATGTGAAGTAATCTACTTCAAGTCATCAAACTAGTAATGAATAGAAGAGCAAGATTAGAACCTTTATGTTTAATATGGTATATATGTCTTGTTTTAAAATATATGTTTAGGTCAGAGATAATGTCTTCTACTTCTCTAATCCTAGAGTATCTGGACCTAAATGGTTAATTAAATCTTACTGAAGTGTGGGGTGTGTGTGTGTGTATGTGTGTGGTTAAGTCTCCTTACTAGCAATTATGATAAAACTTTTTAAATGAAAACACTGAACACCTAAAATGAGAGCTTGCTATTATCATTTCAATGACACACTTAATGAAGAACAGTGATTCTTCTTAAAAAATTTTTAAGTCACAGATAATTTAGTCTTGATAATTTAGTGAAAGTACATCTATAGAGATCTTTAGGTCAGCAATTCCAGTCTATAGTCAAAGTAGGAAACTATGATCCATGTTCTTATTTCACCTTTACCCAGCATGTACTCTTAAAAACATTTCTTAAAATAGCCATTTATAGGGAAATCAGTTGTTATATGCTGAATTGTGCCACAACTAAATTCATATGTTGAAGTCCTAACCTTCCTGTACTCCAAAATGTAACTGGACTTGGAGACAGGTCTTTACAGAGGTAATCAAATTAAAATGAGGTCATGAGGATGGGCCCTACTTCAATATGACCAGTGTCCTTATAAGAGGAGGAAATTTGGACACAGACACTTACAGAAGGCAGATGATGTGAAGACACAGGGAGAAGATGATCATCTACAAACCAAGGAGAGAGGCTTAGAACAGATCCTTCCCTCATGGCCCTCAGAGGAAACCAAACTTACCAAAACCTTGATCTCACATTTTTAGCCTCCAGAACTGTGAGGAAATACACTTCCGTTGTTTAAGCCACACAGTCTAGAGTACTTTGGCGATGGCATCCCTAACAACTAATACATTAGTCTATGACTGCTGCTATATAATCAAACATGAATAATGTTTAAAAATATTTTTCAGATCTTCTATACAACATGGTTATTATTACATCCCAACTTCCACTCCTTCAACTATCACTTTTGTCTTTAAAATGCTATGTTATTATTGACGTGAATCATTTAAAAATAAACAAGGAATCCAAATCGGTATACATCCTGTTTTAGTTTAAAGGGCTATTTGCAAGCAAATGAAAGCTGATGTGTAATGTCTAATTTGACCAAAAAAAAAAAGTATACATACGTTTTTAATTAATGAGAAATAGAAGTTCAACTGTGTTTATTTTTAGAGAAATAAATATTAAATGTTAAAGAACCAAAAACTTAAAAGTACATCAAATATAAAGAACTTCAAGGATACTTCAGGTAAAATTAAGTGCTTTAAGAGGAATATGGGCTTCCGCTTCAGGCAAAGATGGAATAACAGGGAGAGAATTTATCCTCTAGCGTGAAACTAAAAAATCAGACAAAATATATGAAACAATGGTTTTCAAGATACTGGATATTAGGCAACAAAGGGACAATGATCCCTAAGGGCTGGGGAACAAATGATGTGAGCCCTGTGAACGCTCCAGCTTACTGCCATAGGAGAGTTTCCAAGCTGTAGAGTAATGAGGAACCCAGGAGGAGCCTGGTAGACTCTCTGAGGTGAAGAAAGGGAGCTGAGAATCCAGAGAGACAAAGGACAGTAGAGTTCACAAGGCAGAGTACTTGGGAGGAGAGAACTGTACAGAGAGAGAACTCTGGAGATGGGCAGAAGGTCCCCCTGAGTATTTAGCAGAGTACTGACAGCACATACAAGTTGAGGAACTATAGAGGTCATAGAAAGAACCATCTGAGAAGATTCCACCAGGGAAGAGTACCCAAAGCCTATGTGGGGCAGGGAAAAGCACCTGTTCCTATAACACAGACCTGGAATAATTCACAGGGAATTGGCTAGAGAATGTGAAACTGCCTTGGCACAGTAGTAGGGAGAAATGGAAATACATTATTCTAAGGTTCTTAAACAATACAGGAGGTGGGTATATTACTTGAAGGGAGACTGTAATAACTTAAATGTGCATACTATGAACCCTAAAGTAGCCATTATAATAACAAAGAGTATAACTAAAAAGCCAACAAAGGAGATAGAAAACGGAATTATAAAAAATACTCAATCCAAAAGAAGGCAGAAAAAGGGAACAAAGAACAGAGAAGATAAAAAGAATATGTAAGAAAGGGTGAGCTCACGTCCTTCTACTCCACCATCTTGCCAGCAAGTCAACAAAAAGAATATGAACTCAGATCAAAGACATTTAATAAGACCAAGAAACGAAACCATGTTAGGCAACTTATTTATACTGGGTATGAACTCAGCATGATTTAGTAATACTGTTATGAGTAGTTCATTTTTGCCCACTGTAACAAATTAAGAGAAAAACTGAAGAACAGATATTGACAACACCAGTAATATTTAGCAGTAACAAATGAAAAGTAACTTCAAAATTCACATTATAAGTTAACTAAAGATCATCTCTCTTAAAAAAAAAAACTCACTAAAATTACTTTTACATGTGTATGTAATTCCATTATTGACTTCTTCTATGAGAAAAAGGCCAGAGGAAGGGAGGGTGACAGAGGGAAGGAGAGAAAGAGAGGTAAAGAGGGAGAGGAAGAGGAAGAGCGAGGGACGAAAAGATCAACTGATTCCAGATCTGGAGGATTTAACATAAACATATGCTTGCCTCTAAGACTCGTCATAGGGTACATTTATTAGACATAATCATGTGAAATGTCCCATATTATCAAGATGATATTATATTTTTTAATGGAATAAAGAGTTCAAAAACCATTTTAAAATCTTCAGTGATATCTGGTATGGGTGATCAGATTAATTAGGATGTTATTAAACTAGACAAGTTATGTGGACACTGAAATCTGTTACATTAGAGGTGTACAGCAAAAGTGACTATAATTACCTTCATCACTTAAAGACATTACCCTTAAGATCAAGAGGCTTTAAATAGTGGTAATAGCCTAATTAACCTTTATCCCTTTGAAGTTCATCCTTGGAGACAGCATCAGCACAGGCATCAAAGTACTTCTGTAGAGTATCAACTTGTCTGCATAGGATATCTCTAAAGGTTTCCATTTCAGCCAATTTCTCACGTAAACTGTGGCCCTTCTGCAAAACAAAAAACGGGGGAATATAATCCAAGTTAACAAAACTAGAATTTGTTTATACTTAGTCCCATGGTATTTCACCACCTTTTAAGGTCTGTATCTTACTATTGAGGGCATGGAGTAGGGAGAGTTGTCAAGTTCAATGTATTATTTCCAGGGACGGACTTGAAACTCAGTAATTAATGGCTTGATAGTGATAAGCCTGAAGGAAATGAGAGCAAGCCTGACAACTTGCCACTACAAGATTTAATATTTTCAAATTAAACACTGTGATGATAAATTGTGAAAGACTTTAAAATGGGCAAAAATATTACTGGGTGTCCTTTGAAAGGAATAGTAAGTATCATCCGTGGAGAGGGTGTCCGATCATATAGAAGTCTTTGATTTCATTGCATTTGAGCTATTTTACAACTCTTTAAGTCACAGAAAACTGAGAGTAATGTAAATGATTCTTGTCCATAGAAAAGCAAATGAACTTTGTCCAGTGGAGGTACACTGGTTACTAATGTGTGACTATTGATTAGTTTTGCATATATTAGCAAAATCATTTCAGCATTCTTCACATTCTTCTTTGAACTACATTTTTTCTTTAACATCTTATTTCATTAATGAATGAAACAAAATCTCTGACGTGTGTTAATTTTATTTTTATGAGTCATGATTTTACCTCTTAAAAAACTATTCTGTAACAACTTCAAATAATCTACATTGTAGGAAAATTCTTTCAAAAAACTTATTCTATCAAATAAGTTCTGTTCACAACATTCAGTACTAAAGCATTCATAACCACAAACCTTGAATGAAGACGTGGATGTTGCAGAATAGCCACTTGCTCCAGACACCAGTGACACCATTGAGCCATGTCGACGCAAGCTGGATTCAGATCCATATCCAGACTCAGTCTAAAAGGGAAAGTAAACTACATGAAAAAAATTAAATAAAAAATACTTAATCATCCAAGAAAAAAACTTTTTAACTATGTGAGGTTATGGATGTTAACTAAACTTACTATGGTAATCCTTTCACAATATATACATATATCCAATAATTATGCTGTAAACCTTAAACTAATACAATGTTATATATCAATTATTATCTCAATAAAACTGGAAAAATACTTAAGAGAAAACAAAAGTTTCCCTATAAATTAATAAGGTTATTGCAAAAAAAATTTTTGTTAAGGTTACCGTAACAATAATTAGTAGTTTGAGTTCACTCAAGAAATATAGGCAATCCACTGGCATAAGCAATGCTTTCAATTCCTAATTGCCACTTCATTTAGAAATTTACTGAATACCAACTACATGCTGGGCTAGTTGGCTAAAAGAGTTTAATAATAGGAAAACTACCTAGAGAAGGTAAATTCATAGAGACAGAAAGTGGAACAGTGGTTATTAGAGGGCTAGGAAGAGGGGAGAATGAGGAGTTAGAATTTACTAGGAACAGAGCAGGAGCTGGAGAAGATGAAAAAGTTCTGGAGATGGATGGTGATGGTAGTGATGGTTGAACAACAATGTGAATATACTTAATGTCACAGAATTGTACAATTAAAAATATCTGAAATGACAGATCGTCATGCATATTTTACCACAATAAAAAATTGTGGTAGAACAAGGACCAAAAAAAAAAAGAAAAAAAAGGAAAACTTCTTTATAGATGAATTATTTACCCTGACACAGCTCAAATATCACTGTCTCAATGAAGCCTTTCCTATTATTCCAGATAGTCTGTCTCTGTATTCTCAACCATTCTTAACATATCATGATTATGGCATTTGCCACTCAATTTTAATAGTTTACATTTTGTAACTACTAGTGGACTTGTACCTTCTGTAAGAAGACTGTATTTCTTCCATTTTTGTAGCCACCTTGACAGTTCATGGCACAAAGAAAATCCCCAACTTTGCCAGTCTATTCTGTAATCACATCATAGAAGATAACTGAACTCTTTTTGGGGTTTAGTTAGACTCAGAACTGTGATCTAATTTTGATGGAGTTGGCACTCTTTAAAGTATCAATTTTACATCCCATCCTCCTTAGGAAAATGCAGTACTAAAAACATGGACAAAAGAATTAAACATTTGAAAAAAACAACTTCCAAGTACCTAAAACCTGCTCAAGTATTTTGGGATCTCTGATTTCTTCCTACTGTTATTCTTTTACAAGTACTGTGCATAATTTTAATCCTAAACACTAAACTTAAGAGGTAAAATAATATCTAATCATTTTTGGCATCACACCTAGTGCAGCTTCTTAAAAATTCAAGCTTCCAGTACATACCGGTCGCTAAAGATTCAAAGTAAGATTGTCATACTTTAATAATGCCTGTTCATAAAACACTCTACCTATAAACAGTACTGCAATATATTCCTAACTCTGAATTTACTAACAAATTACATATAAACTCATGACTAGATGGAATCAAAGGTACAATAAATTGGACCTCAATAAATTAGCTAAAGAAAAAAAGGGAAGCTTGTTTCAGTATCACAGAATCCCACAAAAAGAAAATTCTAATTACAGAAATCATGCAATTCATTAAAAAAAATAAGACTTATCAAATAATGTCCTGGAACAAAGGTACTGAGCTAGGTTCCTTAACTAAAATGGCTCTAGTTTCTCTTTCTCGTTTGACAATAATGCTAACTTTCTAAGTATAGTGTTTCTACATTTTAATTGTTGTAGTGGTTTGGTAAAGTTTTTCGTTAGATTTAAATATAGAAGATTGGAATTAAAAGTAAGAAAAATCTGGGCTTCCCTGGTGGCGCAGTGGTTGAGACTCCGCGTGCCGATGCAGGGGACATGGGTTCATGCCCCAGTCCGGGAAGATCCCACATGCCGCGGAGCGGCTAGGCCTGTGGGCCATGGCCGCTGAGCCTGCGCATCCAGAGCCTGTGCTCCGCAGCGGGAGAGGCCACAACACTGAGAGGCCCGCGTACCACAAAAATAAATAAATAAAAATAAGAAAAATCTATCTGTGATGGACCAAAAATATAAGGTACGTACTTCAGCAATCACTTATCTCAGACACCTATATGTCATTCACTTCTCAACATAAATTAATCTGAACTGTCCATCTAAATACAAAACTACCCCATAATTTACAATCAAAATTTTATTTAAAAACAAATTTTGGATATTTATTTGAAAAATATTTAAAACCAAACAATTTCAAATCCAAATCCAAATGAATCTACCCTCTCCATTTACTTGCTTTATATCAATGAGTCCTAAACAGAGTAAGTCAAAACTTTAAAATCTTGAAACAAAATATGAACACTACAAAGCTTTACTAAATGTTTTTTGACTATGAAACATACTTCTTACATCCTTGCCTGTGTTTTCAGGTTCCACTATTTCAAAACAGTAATATCTCCTTACAACAAAGACATGATAGAAAAAAGAACTCTACTATAGCAATACTGTTGCTGTACATTTTAAGTAATGGATAGTAAATGAATGTTGAGGCTAAGAGTTTAGAGTAATTGTATTTCTACCTTTAACAAAGTTTCACTTAAATAAACTGCATTATAAATTATATACATCATTCCAAGGAAAAAGAAAATAAAGTATACTCATGAAGACCAATTCCATTTTATTCAATTTAAATAATGGGGATTCATTTGTCACTCTATGTCAGTATCTGCACTGGGATAACTTTTAAAATAAATAAGTGTTTAACAAATACACACATGCACATACAAATGAATCCTCACTGTTTAAAAACCGGTCATTCTGGAAATGTCTATAATTGTGCCAATGATGCTATCATTGCAGAAAAGATTCCTGATGGTACTACCACAATATTTAGAGTAATTTTATGATACAGCCACAAAATGGAGCTATCTAAAATCATTTCGGGGAGTCGCAGAATAAAACTTTTAAAACTGTTTCACTACTTCAAAGAAATAGCTATAAACTGTATAATTAAGCTTGACTGCCTTTCTTAGTCACATGACATGGCTCTGATTTAGTACTGGATTTCTCTCAAAAATCTAATCTATCATTAAGATATCAGTATTTTAGAAACACTTTGTCACAGGGGCTAAAATGATTCTAAAAGATAAGTTATAAAACTCTTCTGAAAAGCATCAATGTTGTTGACATCTATTTGGCTTTCCAAGATGTCCACTTTAAGGCAACAATACTCATTCTGAATTTAACAAGGTCTGCTTTTCGAAGGTGGGGGTGAGGGAAATTTCCAAGGATGGAAATGGGAAGAAATTACTTTATGGTCACAACTGATACACACTGTTAAATGTTCCTAAAAGTCTTGACATGCCTTTAAAATCTCACTGGTATGATTTTAGGGATAATACTTTAAAGGCATGCTGGCTTTTTCTTAACCCCATTTTTCCATAAGAAAAAAGCAGAGCTTACTTACAAGCTCTAATCACCAATACAGTATTTTTGAAAATACCAGTTTCCATCTAAAATTAATAATGTGGAATTCAAATACAGTTACTATAGGAATATTTCCTTTCAACATATATGCTTTATGATCCCTCACACAAATTGCTTTGCAAAAAAAACCCTTCTTTCCCAAATTTGTGTGTTTGTAAGCAGTATTGTTTTGCATGAACATACAATGACATTTTGGTTCAATGAAACACTTATTGAACATGTCCCATATAGAATGAGGCTGGGTTCTTTTAAATATTACAGTAATGAGACCACACCTTTGTTATAACATTCCTCCTTATTTTGGGGGTGGGGAGTGTAATCTTTTGGCCACTAGAGGGGGTCGGTAGCACTTCCCAAGCAGTATACTTGGAAAACTGATACAAAGGTTACTATTGGTCAAAGTACAATAGTAACCTTCAGACTAAATCCCTTGCATGTATGTACCTGTACTTTCTGTATCTTGATTTTCTGAGAACACCTAAAATCTTGATAAATTAAGTCATATAGTTCAAAGTTATGAATTTAATAAAGGACCAGAAATGCCTAAGAACTGATTTGAAAAGAAAACTCCCTTAAAGTCACAGCTAAATTTTATAGTTTGGCTTATTCATGTAGGAGATAAACATATATTTTCGTTTTGCACAGTCTGTTCATCAGCCTATCTATACTCCAAAAAACAGTGGTATAAAATAAAGGAAATAGGTTGGCTTTTTTTTTTTTCATAGCACCTGCCTTTTGAAAAGCTTATTCATTTTCCTAATAACACTCTCCAGCAAGAAGCACAGCAAAATAACTGAGAAAGAAATTAACTTCCTCATGGTGTCAAACATTACCTATTTTGTGGCATAGTCTCCCTATTGTTTCTTCCCATTTTAATTATGGGAAGAGAGAAAATAGAAGATTAAATGTTAACATTAGAACAATGGAGCACTTTCCAGAAACTGAAATTCTGAAACCCATAATAAAACCAAATGCGTTTTAACATTAGAACAATGGAGCATTTTCCAGAAACTGAAACTCTGAAACCCATAATAAAACCAAATGTGCTTGCTATGTTGCCAGCACCCACACATCTACTTTTAATATTAATATTTTAAAGCAAACCACATGAGAAGACACTATAGCCAGGAGAACAATTTAATCAATAAAATTATGGTTTACAGTATCATAATAAGTTACAATGGCAACAATTTTATTTATGATTGTAGGTAAACATATTATTTGCTATAATAAAATTTGGCATGACAATTTCACTTATAAATATTAAAATCTCATCTATTTAGCCTTTCAAATACGTATGGATCCCCCTAGAGAAACGGTAGCCTCTGAAGTATAAAGAACACAATGATAACAGAGAGAAGACCTGCTCGACTGTCACTGTCACCACTATACAACTAGACAAGTCAGTCATTACTTTCCTGGACTTAATTTTTTTTTAATTAATTAATTTATTTTGGCTACGCTGGGTCTTTGTTGCGGCACCTGGGCTTCTCTAGTTGCAGTGTGCAGGCTTAGTTGAGGTATGTGGGATCTTAGTTCCCCAACCAGGGATCAAACCCGGGTCCCCTGCATTGGGAGCACAGAGTCTTAACCACTGGACCACCAGGGAAGTCCCCTGGACTTAATTTTCTTATCTTTAAAATTATATGGCTAGTCTAGACTTATAATTCTCTATACTAAACCTAAATACCAAAATTTAGGCTAAAAATGTATACATCCAGTGGAGGCCAAATACAAGAAAGTCGTTTGTTGAACCAGCTGGGAAGATTAAAACGTAAAACAACTGGACCTCCCTGGTGGCACAGTGGTTAAGAATCTGCCTGCAAGGGACACTAAAGTCACAGCTAAATTTTATAGTTTGGCTTATTCATGTAGGAGATAAACATATATTTTCGTTTTGCACAGTCTGTTCATCAGCCTATCTATACTCCAAAAAACAGTGGTATAAAATAAAGGAAATAGGTTGGCTTTTTTTTTTTTCATAGCACCTGCCTTTTGAAAAGCTTATTCATTTTCCTAATAACACTCTCCAGCAAGAAGCACAGCAAAATAACTGAGAAAGAAATTAACTTCCTCATGGTGTCAAACATTACCTATTTTGTGGCATAGTCTCCCTATTGTTTCTTCCCATTTTAATTATGGGAAGAGAGAAAATAGAAGATTAAATGTTAACATTAGAACAATGGAGCACTTTCCAGAAACTGAAATTCTGAAACCCATAATAAAACCAAATGCGTTTTAACATTAGAACAATGGAGCATTTTCCAGAAACTGAAACTCTGAAACCCATAATAAAACCAAATGTGCTTGCTATGTTGCCAGCACCCACACATCTACTTTTAATATTAATATTTTAAAGCAAACCACATGAGAAGACACTATAGCCAGGAGAACAATTTAATCAATAAAATTATGGTTTACAGTATCATAATAAGTTACAATGGCAACAATTTTATTTATGATTGTAGGTAAACATATTATTTGCTATAATAAAATTTGGCATGACAATTTCACTTATAAATATTAAAATCTCATCTATTTAGCCTTTCAAATACGTATGGATCCCCCTAGAGAAACGGTAGCCTCTGAAGTATAAAGAACACAATGATAACAGAGAGAAGACCTGCTCGACTGTCACTGTCACCACTATACAACTAGACAAGTCAGTCATTACTTTCCTGGACTTAATTTTTTTTTAATTAATTAATTTATTTTGGCTACGCTGGGTCTTTGTTGCGGCACCTGGGCTTCTCTAGTTGCAGTGTGCAGGCTTAGTTGAGGTATGTGGGATCTTAGTTCCCCAACCAGGGATCAAACCCGGGTCCCCTGCATTGGGAGCACAGAGTCTTAACCACTGGACCACCAGGGAAGTCCCCTGGACTTAATTTTCTTATCTTTAAAATTATATGGCTAGTCTAGACTTATAATTCTCTATACTAAACCTAAATACCAAAATTTAGGCTAAAAATGTATACATCCAGTGGAGGCCAAATACAAGAAAGTCGTTTGTTGAACCAGCTGGGAAGATTAAAACGTAAAACAACTGGACTTCCCTGGTGGCACAGTGGTTAAGAATCTGCCTGCCAATGCAAGGGACACAGGTTCGAGCCCTAGTCCAGAAGATTCCACATGCCGCGGAGCAACTAAGCCCACGTGCCACAACTACTGTGCCTGCGCTCTAGAGCCTGCGAGTCACAACTACTGAGCCCGCGTGCCATAACTACAAAAGCTCGTGTGCCTAGAGCCTGTGCTCTGCAACAAGAGAAGCAACGAGAAGCCTGTGCACTGCAACGAAGAGTAGCCCCTGCTCGCTGCAACTAGAGAAGAGCCTGCACAGCAATGAAGACCCAATGCAGCCAAAAATAAATAAATAAATAAATAAATAAATTTTTATTAAAAAAAAAACACAATTTATTCAGAAGAGCAACACTAATAATGTATCAGATGAGGAAAGGTTCAACCTACAATGTTTTCCAGAAATTGCAGTACCTCATGAATCAAAGAAATTTTAAAATATATTTAAGAAAATGGTATTATAAAAGATTTTATCCATTTCTAACTGCTTAGAACCCAGCAGCAATACAGTTAACTTCACTGAGTAGAACATTTGCTTACCCTCAAGATACTTTTCTCAAATCATACTGGAATGTTTCCTAGTCATTCTTGTATCATAGTTTAAAAACCAATAACAAATAAAATACCTCCTTTGAAGGTCATTTATGGACCTTAGTTGCAGACCTTAGTTGGTTATTCATTTTGCATTTTCTTCTAATAAGCATGAGATAAGCTTTCCTTTACAGAAATATCTAAATAAGCAGTGTTGTAGTGATATGAGGCTGGAAGGGTTAACCAAGGCCTTATTGCACACCCTAGTTAAGTGTTAAAAGAATGCTAGGGGGGTAAAAGAAAATAAGACACTGCCTATGGAAATCCAAAGTACTAAAAAAATGCCCAAATACAAGATGATACTGTAGAAGTAGGGAGTTAACAATAGGTGTCTCCACTCTCCTTGATTTCAGAGCTTCCTCTTTCTTACAGTTTTAATTTAGGGTTTTGGACTCCATGACACGTTGTTTTACCTATAGGAGAAATTAAAGTAGACTTATCAGGAAGCTACCAGTACAGCCTCTGCACCAAAAGCTTTTTAAGAACCCAATCCGTGATACAAAAGATACAAAGTTAGTTATATAAACTAACTTTGACACTCTGAAACTCAGTCTTATCTTTTTTTTAATCCTTCCCCCTTTGAGGGAGTCTAAAAGTCCAACTGTCATTTCTTAATGACATTAAAATGGAGGTAATGGGCTTCCCTGGTGGCGCAGTGGTTGGGGGTCCGCCTGCTGATGCAGGGGACGCAGGTTCGTGCCCCGGTTCGGGAGGATCCCACATGCCGCGGAGTGGCTGGGTCCGTGAGCCATGGCCACTAAGCCTGCGCGTCCGGAGCCTGTGCTCCGCAACAGGAGAGGCCACAGCAGTGAGAGCCCCGCGTAACGCAAAAAACAAAAACAAGAACAAAAACAAAATGGAGGTATGAAATAACTAGATAAATCAAATGAGGCTGTATAAAGGAAGACTGCTAAGCAATTTTTCCACCCTAGCTTTAGAAGGCGAATACTAAAGGATAAGGGAGATCTTTCTTGTTTTGTTTTGAGAGGAGGGCTGATGAAAGAGTTGAGCAATTTTACATGGATATTTTATATATAAATTTCAGAGAGCCACCCTGGATAAATTATAACACCAATACCAATAGTAAAAGCTAATACTTAGGATACTTACTTTGTGCCAGGCATGATGCTAGTGCTTTAAGTGCATTATCTCAATTAATCCTTTCAATAGTCTAAGTAAAATGGGCACTAATATTATACCCATTTATAGGTGATTTTACATAATGAGTCATGCAAATGATAAGTAAGGGAGCCAGGATTTAATTCCAGATTCAAGGGCCCATGATGTTAATCATTACTATGTTGCTTCAACATCCAGAGACTTTGCTTCTACTTCTCTCAAATCTGTCCCTTTCTCTATTTTCCCACTGCCATTTTCTAGTTATGGTCACCTAGTGTCTCATTTGGATAAATCCTCCAGATTTCTAACTACTTTTAGTCTTGTTCCTCTTGAAATCCTTTCTAGTGTAGCCAGAGTGGTCCTTTAAAAACAGACATCTGATTCTTCACTTTCTGTTTTAAATCCTATTTGGCTCCATATTTCTCCTTGGATCAAGTCCATACACTGCTTATAGGTCCCTGTTAGAGGCAGAAGTACAATTAAACTAAACTACTATCAGCCTCCATATTCACTTATTATCCATTATTTAAAATGTGTTCTATCAGTACTGTTGTAATGAAGTCTTGTTCTAGCATCTGTTTGTTGTAAGGAAATATCTTTCTTGAAATAGTAGAACTTGAAGAAATAGACAAGGTTATAAGAAATGTGCTTTATAATAAGTGAAGAAATCTTTAATAATATTTTGTAATATTTATATTACATCATAAGTGCTTAATAAGTATTAGCTAACATTCCTTCTTCACCTTCCCACAAAGGCAGGATATTCCTTTATATCTCTACTCCAGAAACACTTATATAGAGGAAAATAAATGTAAAAGGAAGCTAGCAGCAGATGTAACAAAATACCAACACTGCTCATTAACTTTCTTAATTTATGATTTGTCCTAGAGAAAAGGGCCAATGTAAATATATTTTCTTTTAGAAGGAAGTTTCACAGGCACAAAATAAAAAGGTCATAATCCCATTCTTTTTATCTAATTGCAAAGAGACGACAGTGGCAAAACAATTAATATTACTTTTTGAGGCTCCCTTAAATGTCCCAATAAGAGAAAAAACAGGTTTAATATGTATAAGTAGTACTCGTTAAGGTGGTATTTGGCTAGGGGACTTGAACCATTAATTCTTTCCTGCAAGGATCCTAAAAGAAATAGATGCACATAAAACAATGGTCAGTAAATGAACATTCTTAATTATTCTGGGGCTTTGGTCCCAAACTTAAATTTTCTATAAAAGACACGAATTCCTTTCTTAGGGGGTAAGGGAGGAATGGAGATCTATATCAAACATGAAAAGATACCCATAACTTACTGTTGAGTGAAGGAAAAGCTACAAAGCAGTATGGTATCTTTTATGTAAAACTCTAAGGCATACATGTAAAGAAATATTTGGAAGGAATCTTTACCAAGGATGAACAGTGGTCATTTCTATGTGGCCTAAATTTCCACTTTCTTTTTTATAGTTTTCAGTATTGCCTATATTGTTTGAATTTTTTTTACAGTAATCATATATCACCTGTACAAAAATAAAAACAAAAAAATAAAGTCACAGAATACATGTTTAATCTATCTCACTTAGAAAGGGCTAAAAAATTAATAATGCCGGTAAAGATGCAGTGAAAGGAAGATCTGCACATTCTGTAGATGGAATGTAGATCAGCACAATCTTTCTAGAAAATAATCTGGCAACATATATCAAAAATGCTTGTATCCTTAAGCCTAGCAATTCTACTTCTGATAATCTATTATGAGGACACAGTTAAACTACAGGAAAATATGTAGGAAGGCATTAAATACTAAATGCAAAAAAAAAAAAATTGAAACAATCTAAAGGTCTTATAATAAGCAAATGAGTACCAAAATGATAATACAATGAAATATTAATAAAGCTGTGTTATATGGACAAAATGATGTTAGATTTTTTAAAAAACAGGATATAAACTTGTTATTTCCATAATATTTTAGGGGTAAAATGTACAGAGAATAAGAAGGAAATACACCAAAATGAAGAATAATTGTCTTGGTTATAAGACTGATGGTAGTTTTGTATTTTTTTTCCTTATAATTAACAAAAATTACTTTTAAAAACCAGTGCAAAAACCAATGAAATCTAATCAATAAAACTACTTGCAGGAATGGTTTTAAAAGACTTGCTAAGAATTTTTAGATCTAACTGTATGGGGAAGATTCTTCTTTTAAGGAGGCAGACTGATGATTTATTTTTTAGTATTCAACTACGCATCCATGAGAAAAAGCTGAAATTAACTAGAAAGGGGGGGGTTGTATTACAAAAAATTGAGGTTGCTGCTCTTGGAATGTTACCACTCACTGATCAATGTTCTCATAATCCATTCTATTTCATTTTTATGCAAAATGGGAATAACACTTGCAGTGAAAGACTTCCAGGAGGATTAAATGATAACAGTGCCTAATTACTCATCTATCCCTGTATAGTAGGGGTGCTACTGAAGAGAACTAGGCTAGGGTATGAACAGTGATACAAGCATTCTTGCCAATGATCCTGTCTTGTCTGTCAAGAATGTGAACTTGCTATATGACTAAAAAATGACAGAATTTTTTTCAGTATAACATTTTAACCTGTAGAACATTCATTTACTTTGCTACCTATTCTTATGATTCTTAACCCAATGCTGTCTTTCATACCTCAATACCAAACCAGCCCAGAATATTTACCAGGCAATAAAGACAACAGAAGCAAAATCATTTTTAAGCTATTAGCTAAAAAGATGTGTTTGGTGAAAAAGAGCAGTTTTGTGTTCCTTGATATTTTTAAGAAACATTTTCTCCCAGCTAATGTCCAATATACTCAGCAAGTAAAATTAGAAAATAGTTTCCACTGCTGTCAATATGCGTAAGTCATGCCACCCACCATTACTTTTCCACATCAGAGATAGAAAAAGCAGAATCCCATCTGTCCTGGTGACTGTCAGAAATCTTCCCTCCTGATTAAATAAAAATTCAAATACAATACTGAAACACCATTTAAAAAAAAAAAAAGGACTTCTATAGCACACAGCCTCATTTTCTTATTAATATTTTCTATAGTAACAATATGGAACAGTTATTCAACTCTAGATTAATTGTCTTTTTAAAAAATTTCTTATCTAAAGAAACATTCTGCAAGCAAATTACAGACTAATAAAAGAGAAATCAGCTGAACATCTAGTAATATTTACCTAAATTGTTAGTAGCAAATATGTGGTAAGCATTACAAAAGCTTGCAAGTTTGGTAAACTCTATACAAAATTATAGAATACCTTTTCAGAACATTTTATTTGTATAACTGCCAATCCCACTCTATCCTTTAAGTACAAGTAAATATACAATTCATTATAATTGGACCTAGGGTGGCCCATAGTAACCTGGAGTAAAAAGGCAATCGGGTTTTCTCAAGACATTTACTTTAGGAAATGCCAAGAGATCAGGGCAGATAGCGGCAGGAATTGAAGCCGAAAAGAAGCCGAAAGTAGGAAAAGGTCATGACAAAGCAAGGAAAAACTAAGTAGGACGGGAGAGCAAAACACGGATAAACAGGAGCCATGAAAGAGAGAAGAAATAACAGAATGAAACTAAGCTACATTAACTGTAGGTGGGGGCACGTGATTGAGTAACTGAGTTTTGTTAACAATAAAAGCACTCAGAAACAAGTGTACAGTTCCAGCTTTCTTTGCAGGTAAGGCATTATAAATTTTCTTGGTTCCTGGCAATATTCCCATTTTCCAAGGTAACATGGGTTGGCCTGTACCACCCCCCCGTACCCTAAAAAGCTTAACTAAAAATGGATGAAGCTATGACATCAATACTTGTGAGATGTTTTCAAACTTTCAAAATTCACCTGATCTAGACAGACAACCATGCTCAGCTTTAGTAGATTCTACGAAATTGTTTCACCAGTTTACACCTGTTGTACCACAGCCTCACCAACACTTGGTGTTACATCTTTTTATTTTTTAAGCCGCTCAGATGGGCATATGCTGGTATCACTGCTTTAAATTTGCATTTCCCTGATGACTAATGGCACTGACTACCTTTTCGTATGTTCATTACCCATTTGGATATCCTCTTTATGAAGTGCCAGATAAAGTCTTTTGGCCTTTTTTTTTTTTAAATTGTGCTGTGTAAACTTTTCTTATTGACTTGTAAGACTCTCCCTACCTTTCTGACATCAAATGTTGTCAAATTATTTCTCCTCAACTAACCACACAGTTAATATGATTAGCTATCTAAATATCTTTATTCACTGTTCCATGTAAAATCCTGATTCTTCCTTTACTATCTTGGTAAAAGATAAACACCTTCCTCAGATAAAAGAATCTGGCTGAAAACTACAAATTAGTGACATTTATTCCCTCTTTTTAAGATGATATACTTCATTAAGTATTTAGGTGACGTATGGAAGTACAAATGCAAATGTTGGCTCAGGTGAATTCAGCTTTTGCATGCAACAAAATTGTAGGCAACAGAAACTAAAGAAGTTATTTTAAAAGCCCTTGACAGTAGAATTATTTTTATTCCCAGAACACTAAGAATATAAGAGTTAATACCATGTTTTCTTTCTTGATTTCACCAACCTTTAAAATCATGGTAGTATGACACTATCTACAATTAGATGTTAAAAAAAATTTACTAACCATGTATGGATTACTGCAAGCAATTTAGCAATTAACTCCCACTGTTAGAAACTAACCAAATTTCTTATATTGAGAGAAACATCCAGAGACATAATGAAGGTTTTTTGCTGGTTAATAAAGTTCAGTTGTGATACCACCACCTACTTGGGTTTTTCTACAACTTATTTGAGAAAATGGCAAAGCCCTGACTACTCCAGCAGAGTTACTGGATTTGCACTTCCCTCAAAAATTAAAATTCTTGAATGTAAAGAAGTAAAATTTGATTCCATCTTCTTCCCTTCATCACTGTGGTAATGATGAAAATAATGTAAAAGAAAAATTGGTTCTAGTCCACTGACCCCATAAAATTACTTATATAAAGTGTACACTAAAAAATAGTAGTTTTAAGCCTTTGCCAATTAATCAGATTCAAAATTGCAAAGCTAAGTTTACATGATAATCATTTATAAAGCAGACAAGTATAGAAAGAACCTCTAGAATCTGTTAAGAAATTTTTCCAGTATTATAGTTGGTTAAAAATGGCAAACAGGGGACCTCGCTGGTGGTCCAGTGGTTAAGACTCCAAGCTTCCACTGCAGAGGGTGCAGGTTTGATTCCTGGTTGGGAACTAAGATCCTGCATCGTGCGGTCAAAAAAAAAAAAGGCAAACAGACATAGGATGACTTTATATGACTTTTATATTTAAAAAGCACTAAGAAGAAACAGGTATATTCTGCCACCTACCTATTTAAAAATACTTTTCTAATAAGTTTATGTCAAATTTAAGACAAAAACAATTAAGGTGCCAAATAAGCAGAAACTGCTCCTAAAAGTAAAGAAAAAGCACCAAGATCAAGCTGACCCTGACACACCACAGGAAAAGGAAAACTCATTATGGCAAATAGCAATACAATTTTAAAAAGATCTTTAAAGTGAGTCTTGGGCATTGTTTAGGTTGCTCAACTGTGACAATCTTTTTCCACATAATTTCCTGGACAGAAATCCCTTAACTTCTCAGGCTGAGAATAAACCTTTCTTCTGAAAGTAATAAAATGGAGCTTCACATATGAATTAGTGGGCCTTCACAAAGGAACAAATGCATACACATTAAATTGCAAAACAACTGCCTGTAGATTCTCACCAAAGAAAATCAACATCTGTAAAAATTACCTGGATTCTTCCTCCCTAAATTGTGTATTTTCCTATGACTCCTTTTATATCAGATAATTTCCAAAATATGGGGAATATGGGTGGTCCATGACCACCAAAATTTCAGGATCTACTAGGGTTGCTCCCTTATGGAAATAAGGGAATGTCATGGTTACCACAAACTCTGTCAGAGCCAAAAAACTTAACTTTTCAACAAGATTCTCATATCTGCTAGTGCAAGGAGAGCCTTCCTGCTAGTTTTTTTTTTTTTTTTGAGGGATGGTGTGGTGAAGTAGGGCAGTCTATTTCTTTCATGGTAAGAAGAAACTGTGTTTACTCAAAATCACACACATTGCAACTGTAGAAGATTCCAGGAGTAATCCTATAATTCTTTTAAACAGCAGCATCAACAGATGGTTTATCATATTTCCTTTATTAACTAATTACGCAGAAAACGCTCACAGAAGCCCTTAGATAATACATAGATACATCTTTACTAGAAATATATTAACTTATCCAAATAAAAAATAACCATCTTAACTTCACATTCATACAACTCTTTGTTTTCAAATAATTTTCACAAACAAAATCTCATTCAACTTCAAAGACAACATGGCAGATGGCTAAGAGATTAAAAAAAAAGCACACCCTGTCTTTAAAGATTTATTTAGTGTTGTCTCAAATCCTAAGGAGAAATGCAGAATATGAATGGATTCCGCATAATAAAGCCAGCACACTACTGTAAATAAAATTACTGGTCTGATATACATATGCCCTTTTCCGTATTTTAAATTAAAATAGAATCTTTGAATTTAACAATGACCTCAGAAATACCTTCCTTCCACAGGGGCTACTTGTCTAATGTCACAGTGAACTATACAATTTCTAATATATTGAGAAAATTTAAATCATAGAATCATCTTTTTAAAACTTTTCTTGTACTGAGCAAGTTATGCTGGAATGAATACCAAGGAGGACAAAACAACAGAGCTAGACAAAGAACATAGAACCCTAGTGTATTTCTATCAGTAATTATTCTAATACCAACCACGAAGATCAAAGGGTGAAAAAAAAAAACTCCAAAAATTACACATTTCCCTCATAAAATCTGTTTTACAATACTGTAAATTATTTCAACTGGAAAATTTATGTGTCCAATGCTTTGCTAATTCCTACATAGAAGTTGTAACCCTGAGCCTTTATGGTCCAAAACGAACACTAGAGATATGAAGAAAATATAAAAAATATGAGAACCTTGTGACTGAAGAAGCCCATGAGTTAAGTCAACAAAATATATTTCCCATGAATACATACTTATAGGATTGGCAGAAGAGCTTGCTGGATAAAAGCTCTGGTTCTCAGGTCATACAGATCTGGGTTTGAATGCTGGCTCCTTCACTAATTAGCAGTTTAACCTTGGACAAATTACTTAACCTCTCTATGTCTCAATTTCCTAATCTGTAAAAACAGAACAATAATGTTAACCTCATAAGATTGTGAGAGTAAAATGAGATAAAGTGTATAGTGTTTATCACTATATCTGGCACACTGTAATCCTCAAAAATGTTTGTTATCATCATAATCACCTCTACCATATTATTATTGAAGAGGTTCTATAAAATATTTAGGACTCCTGGTATGTATGTATGTATGTGAAACTGACTGATATATAAAGGTTATTATAATGAGCATAACAGCTTCCTGGAAAGAAAAGAATAGAAACCTCCAATTTCTCCAGCTAAAACCTATCAGGGAAGCCTTAATAAAGGCCTAATAGCAAAGGCAATGAGGGACTATCTGATGACATCAGAAGAGAAAAAGACAGGTCCGCTGTTCCAAGTGTCCTGTCTGGCCATCATAAGGACAGGTGGTGCCACGGAAGTAACTCTGAATTGAAGTGAGTGAGGTGGAATGATGGGAATATTACACAATATTATACAATATTCTTGATTTATCACAACTTGGTTATTTTGCTTGCTTGTTTGTTTTTTGTGTTTTTGGGGGGGAGATGTGCGGGGGGGGGTATATACTGCATTATGTCATCTCTTCTCCTTTAAGTAATCTACCAAGGTCATGCAGCTATTATGTAATAGTGCCAGGATTTAACCCCTACGTGTCAGGCACCAGTATCCAGCGCTTAAACACTACAATAAAACATTGTTACGGCAATCCATGGGCAGAAAGATGTGTTCATATTTATCTTGTATATATATGGTAGCAGAACTCAGATGACACACTCTAACCTGCAGGAGGTGAGCCTATGGGAATTATTTTCAAACATTCTGCCAATGGTAACTGACAGAAAGCACAATCAACATAAAATTGAATCCTAAGTATCCACTAGCCAAAAAGTAGTATAATCTCTGGCAAGTCACCTAAGTTTAACTAAGCCTGTTTCCTTGTCTGTAAAACAATATTTCCCTCATCTCTCAGGATAGTAGACAGAAAACAAAGCACATGAAGTACATAATACAATAATTAATACTTGATGACCCTCAATAAACAGCAGCTCCTATCACCATCATCATCATGCCTTAACAATTTGGTTTTAATTTTGAATATCAATATAAGAATGCTTGCTTAAATAGTAAAATTACTGAACTTAGGTTCCACATTAATAGTCTTAAGTGATTCTGAAGAATGAATCAGGATGCACCTCCTCACTACCTCCCTGTTCCTGGTCTATGGGGGGAAAAAAAAAGAAAACTCTGCTGGTTATGTCTGGTGATAGCACTAACTATGTTAGTTTAAGAACTCAATTTATTTTTTTTTTTTTTTTTTTTTTTTCCTTGCGTTATGCGGGCCTCTCACTGTTGTGGCCTCTCCCATTTGCGGAACACAGGCTCCGGACGCGCAGGCTCAGCGGCCATGGCTCACGGGCCCAGCCGCTCCGCGGCATGTGGGATCTTCCCGAAACGGGGCACGAACCCGCGTCTCCTGCATCCGCAGGCGGACTCTCAAGCACTGCGCCACCAGGGAAGCCCTCAATTTATTTTTAGAATTCAAATTCAATTTAAATTTTCACTGATATGTTAATTGGTACATATCACATGTTTTACATTAAAATTAAATAAGTATTAATAAGAATAACAATTAACAATGATTTCTCCTTGTCTACGAATAAACCATATTTAGAAATCAGAAAGTTTATACAATGTATCTGGAACACTGCTGTTGAACCTACTGTCTAAGAACTTAAATTCACCAAAAATCTGTTATCGAGCATTAAGTCACAATACTCTGAGGGAGACCCAAAGATTATATTCTATCCATTATTCATGGGTGCAAAGAAATCAATGATATGGAAGAAATATATGCTTTATGCATCATTCTACATCCAAGGAGAAGAAATAAAACAAGAACCTGCAAAGATTCCTGAATCAGCTTTACTAAGAAGAATGAGCAAAATAAAATATGCTTAATTAAAACAGAGAAAGCTAGCATTAAGCTTTTAAAGGTCATCTCAGATATAAACATATAAATTAGTTCTACTTAATAATGTCTTTAATCACTAGGAAGAGGGCTGGCCCTGATTAACTACACAAAATAGGCCACTCTCCTTATATGCACATTTAGCAACTCTCATTGAATGTAGAACTCTTCATCCATAAAAAACATGGTATAATTTTAGTGAATTTAGTTGTGACTCCCAAAACCCTTTCTTTTTCCACTGTGTCATAAATGGGAAAATGTATCAGCCACTCTGGTAAGTAACCTTACATATATTATTTCATGTGTTCTTAAACACATTTAGAAGAAGTGAATTGTCAGGCAAGGTCACATATGTCGTACATGGCAGAGGCTGCAGTGTCTTGTATCCAGGTAAGCCCAGCTCCAAAGCACTGAGATTCTGGAATTCTAGCTCATCTCTCTTTTATTTATTTATATTTTAAATTTTTATTTAACTATAGTTGATTTACAATATTGTATTAATTCAGCTATATAGCTTCAGATTCTTTTCCATTATAGGTTATTATGAGATACTGAATATAGTTCCCAGTGCTATACAGTAAATCTCTGTTGTTTATTTTATATATAGTGGTGTATCTCTGTTAATATCATACTCCTAATTTATCCCTCCCCCTCTCCTTTCCCCACTGGTCACCATAAGTTGTTTTCTATGTCTGTGAGTCTGTGTTTTGTAAATAAGTTCATTTGTATCTTCTTTTTAGATTTCACATATAAGTGATATCATATAATATTTGTCTTCCTCTGACTTTCTTCACTTAGTATGATTATCTCTAGGTCCATCCATATTGCTGCAAATGGCAATATTTCATTCTCTTTATGGCTGAGTAATATTCCATTGTATATATATACCACATCTTCTTTATCCACTCATCTGTTGATGGACATTTATGTTGCTTCCATGTCTTAGCTATCGGCTCATCACTTTTAAATAAAAGATAACTGTTTCTCATTTTTAGACTGTTTTCTAAGGTAATAATATCAAGATAACTAAGCTTCACAAAATGTTTTAAAGCAATATAACTCTAAAGTTAAAACAAGGAAAAAAAGAAAGCATTACACAGTCAGATTTCTTCAGGCTGGGAAAAATTCATAATCAAGAAATAAAAGCCAATGCATGATCAATATCAAGAAGAATGTGCCTGTAGTATCCCAGGTCAGACTGGTTTTTCTTGTTGTGTTTCTGTGTGTAGATGTTTTGTGCCTGTTAAATAACCAAAACAGGTGTTTCAACTAAACTCTGTGAAACCCAAATGAACAAGTACAGACAAGTATATGAACAAGTCCAAAGTTTTCTTAAGCCACAATGAGGAGTGGCATGGTGAATTTATAACTTTCCCTATTCCTTGTTTTACCATGATATACTGAATTAGCTAATAATGCATACTTATTAATATCATGTATTTCTTTAGTCTACTTACCAATTATTCACAGCAGAAGTCAAAAACTAGCTTTAAATTACAAGAATATGGCTTATACATTTATGTAAGGAAGACTTTCTCAAGATTTATTAGAAAATTTCATATTTACAAAAATTTAACAATTTACAAATGTTTATACTAAGAATATACCCAAATGGTTACAAATGACAACAAAAATTAACACTGAAGCTTTCAAATATTAGGATTTTAAAATTTGATGTTATTTTAAGAATCCTTTTATCCAGATCATATAAAAGGCATTCACTATGAAGCAAACCCTAAATATAAAAACCAAATTGGTTTTATACAAAAGGGCATATTTTGTTTTAATAACAATTAAAAATATTTATCACAGAAAATTCCCTTAGTGTAACTCAAGTGTTAGAAATAAAATTATTTCAAAAATTTACATCTGTACCACTTTAATCTTTACCACCCAAATCATGTTCAACTTTTCAGGAACATATATACATCTCAAAGTTATTTTAAAGGAGTTACCACCAGTCTCTTGCCTAGGTCTCTACAGACAGGTAAACATTGGAGACCCACCTTGTGCTGTTCAATGGCATCTATCCACTGCTGTCTGTGATCTGGATCCTGAGCACGAAGATACCAAACACTATCATTTACACTAATATCAAAGCGACATTCATCAAAATCATGAGGCTGTGGAGAAAAAGGAGAAAAAAAGCAAAGTTAATTATATTCTTAGAAGTGCTACACCCTACAGCAAAAACATGAACATACCCATTCTAGCTGGTGGGAGATTTTTGTTATTCTTTTATTTTTCTACTCAAATAATTTTTTTGAAGATATTTCAAATAAAGAGCACAACAAGGGCATAGTTACCAAAAACTAAGTTTTATTCACTATTCCCACAAATGAGTTGACACATAAACTACAAACATATTTAAAAAAAAAGAGATATTTTCATCAAATACTTTGAGTTAGTTTAACTAGTGAGAATTACTACTGAAAGCACAATTTTTAAGGGCCAAAGTAAGTTTTATGAAAGACGTTTACTAATTTTTTTCCTGCCTCCATTATTCAAAAGTAAATTCTCATCATCAATAGTTTTATTTCATTACATTTGATAAACAAGATATTTTTATAACATTAACAGTTCCTCCCAAGTATTTCAAATTAACTTCTAGGTTTTACACATCTTGGATCGCAACAGCCAGGAGAGCTTCCAGTGAAAAGCAAAAATAAAATGAACTTTACATCAGACCTATGTTAGATAGCTAGAGGAAACTGCTTCCATCAAAATGTAAACAATTAGTAAAAATGTCAACTATTTGGTTCAGCGTTTCACATTCTTCATAAGAATATATAAAATAAATATTTTATATACTTGTTTTTCCACCAATGAATAAGTTCAAATATGACAGGATCTATTTCACAAATACCACCTCTTCTTCTACTGGATAAAGCACAATCAATTTCCTCTCCTGTGAACAATCTTAGCCTTAGAGGACAGATAATCCTCTCTGGTCAATGTAACAATAAACTTACTTGCTGAACACAATCTACATATTGTGTTTACTCTTTCC